>NC_053491.1:214267108-214588358 GCF_905171775.1 Rana temporaria | reverse complement strand
GAACCATGGCAAGTGACACGCTGAATTTGGTGACAGGTGATGATGGCAAGTGACGCGCTGAATCTGATGGCATGGAGCGGGTGGCAAGTGACACACTATAAAGTAGAAATATTGTAATTTCATTGTTGAGAATAGGTGTGTAAATTGGGGCAGGCTTATAGGGGCCCCATAGCATTACTTTGCCCAGGGGCCCATGGTGCTATTAAGATGGCCCTGCTGCCTGGTTGTAGCTTGTGCCTTTACTGCCTTACAGCCACACATAACATAGCGGGCCTAAGAAATCAACATGTGCAGGATGCAGATTGTAAGTGCTATATCATTCACAAAAATTGGGGTTTATTTACTAAAGGCAAATATACTTGGAAGTGCACTTGGAAGTGCAGTCACTGTAGATCTGAGGGGGGACATGCAAGGAAAATAACAAATAGCGTTTTTGCTTATACATGATTGGATGATAAAATCAGCAAAGCTTCCCCTCAGATCTAAAGCAAGTGCACTTGTAGTGAAATGTCTCACACTATTTAAAGGATAGGATTGTCTAAGTCTAGATACACTTTAAAGCAGAACTAAAGGGGTTAATACTAACCTTTCCCAGTCCCTTGAAATCTGGAATCTTATCTGATGTGACGGTTTTTAGCCATCTTCATTGGTCTTCACTCTTGTACATGCACAGAAGACCATCATTCTGGTACACAGAGACCAACAAAGCACTGTAAGCTGAGCTGTGCATGCGCAGCTCAGTTTACACCAACCAACAAGACAGAGAGCAGACAGGTCGCCCGTGTGCCGCCGAGCTCCGTTCCCTGCAACGTTACAACGCACGGGGGGGGAGATCGGCGCCAAATTCAAAAAAATAAAAACCCAAAACACATACAGTATACTGTAATCTTACAGATTACAGTACTGTATAAAATAATTACACACACCCTTTGTCCCTAGTGGTCTGCCCAGTGTCCTGCATGCAGTTTTATATTATAAAAACTGTTCTTTCTGCCTGCAAACTGTAGATTGTCCATAGCAACCAAAAAGTGTCCCTTTATGTCAAAAGTGGTTTTAGACCAGCTAGAAAACAGCGATAATAAATTAGAATCACTTGAAGAATTGAGCGATAGTGATTTGTGGGGAAATGTGTCATCAAACACTGAAAGTAATAATTTCTATTATTATTATATTATTATTTGTTATAATTATTTATTATATTATAATTTATGATTTTGTGTTTCAAACTTTATCATACCCGGAATGTCTACTAGACTCTTGTTTGGACAGATTTAAGTGAGTTATTCCTAATAATTACAGGCCTACAATATAAAATGCCAAATTTCCATGCAAAACAATTGTACCGCTTTCATCACCTAAAATCTGAAAGAATCCTACCGCCAGGGAGGTTAAACGCTTATTCTATCCAACAGTTTAGTTTTGTATTATACAGATGGTTGAAATTGGAGATTGTATAGCTATCACTAATTTGTATGGAAACATGTAGGGTCTGCCATTATTGCAGATAAGAAACTTACAGTACAGGCAGAACTCCCGACCTGCATATTTGTTTCAGGTCTGTACCCCTGAAAATCACAAAACCATTGGACCAACAACACAGAATGGCAATTCGAAAGTTTGGAAGGAGGGGTCAGCAATGGCAGCTATTCTATTAGGTTTCTTTTAAAGAGACCAGATCACTACTTGTGATTTTACCAGCTGAGCACATCACTGAAAAGTGAAATAATCTTATGAAGCACTACCCATGGAGCGCTGAATACATCCTCTGTTCATCCAAGTGATGACCCAACTTGATTAAGCTCAACTGAATGCCTGTGGCTGCAAAAAATTTTTTTTGCCATATATCAAAGTAACTGAACAGATAACAAGTAACATTATTATAACACAGTACCAAATACGGGACCAAAACGGTAAAAAACAGCTGGCTAGATTCAGTAAGAATCGCCTATCTTTAAGTGGGCGTAGCGTATCTCATATACGCTACGCCGCCGTAACTTTGAGAGGCGAGTCCCGTATTCTGAAAGAATTTGCGCCCGAAGTTACGGCGGCGTAGCGTATATGGGCCGGCGTAAGCCCGCCCAATTCAAAATAGGCTGGTAGGGGGCGTGTTGTATGCTAATTAATCGTGACCCCACGTAATTGACGCTTTTAACGAACGGCGCATGCGCCGTCCGTGAAAGTATCCCAGTGCGCATGCTCGAAATCACGCCACAAATAGTCAATGCTTTCGACGTGAACGTAACTTACGTACAGCCCTATTCGCGTACGACTTACGCAAACGACGTAAACGACGCAAAATTCGACGCTGTCCCGACGTCCATACTTAACATTGGCTACGCCTCATATAGCAGGGGTAACTTTACGCCGGAAAAAGCCTTACGTAAATGACGTAAAACAATGCGCCGGGCGTACGTACGTTTCTGAATCGGCGTATCTATCTCATTTGCATATTCTACATGGAAATCAATGGAAGCGCCACCTAGCGGCCAGCGTAAATATGCACCCTAAGATACGACGCGTAGGAGACTTACGCTGCTCGTATCTAGGCAACATTGAGGCGTATCTGATTCTATGAATCTGAAACTATGATCCCGGAAGAGCTCCCTCCACACACACTGACAGGATGCGAGCCCACCCCCCCTCCCCCCCTCTCGCAGGTCTACACCCAAGACTCCCTGCAAGCCTCTGTTTGGTTGACTCCTGTCTGGAGTGATGGGGGAC
Organism: Rana temporaria; assembly: GCF_905171775.1. Classification (NCBI taxonomy): domain Eukaryota; kingdom Metazoa; phylum Chordata; class Amphibia; order Anura; family Ranidae; genus Rana; species Rana temporaria. The sequence continues at coordinate 214,585,637 of NC_053491.1, read as the reverse complement.
GTTCATCATGGGGATATTGGGATCCTTTGTCTGCACCACAGCCATAATTTCTGGTTACATGTCATCTTCTATATGCTTCGAGCGAATACAAATCCCCCTGAAGAAGACCAAATTGTGGTCGAAATGCGTTGGGGTATTCTTATGGAAGCTACTTCATCAATGGCACTATATATTATTCCATTGCATCATTTAACATTTAATCATTGTTGAGATAGGTCTCCAACTGTCTGTAACCTGAATGTATTTAATATTACAACTGTCTGCATCTTCATTACTCGTGATACAGAAACCTAGTAAAGATTTTTTTTTATATATTTCCATGTCTTTGAATTTAATATACTTTACGCAGTATGTCGCTTTAAAGCCCCCAAAGGGGAATTTCTCAATTTTTGTCTCTACAACATTTTGGGGTGTGCGGCCCTAGGACTCTCAATATATGCGTTTTTTCTTGTCTCTGATTCTATGAATCAGGCCCCCGAGATGCGACGGCAGCATTCAGATTTAGGACGGCGTATCTGGAGATACACCAACGTAACTCCTTTATGAATCTAGCCCAGCATATCCTGTTGAAACACATGCTACCAAACTAGAGTATTTGCAATTCCAATGGAATGGGTACAAATCTAACTCCCCAGCAGTAATGTCAACCTACAGTAACATGAACAAGTGGCTAGAAGGCCTCTCACCACTCCAGCTGATCCCTGGAATCCTTGGTGGCACTTTCTCTCTTGGATCCTTCAGCAGTCACACTACACAATATCTGCAGTAGCTTAGTCTATAGTAAGCACCACACATCACTCTCCTCACAACAGCAAAGTACTCTCTCCTTACAGCAACTGAAGGTGAAAAAGGGTGTGCTCATTCCAGAGGGATCACAGGGACATCATCTCAGTCTCTGGCGGTCACAAGACAGCAGTACAGAAACGACATACAGTCTCTGGTGGACTGAGCACAGCAGCCCAGTACTCACAGCCCCCAGTAGCACAGTCTCTTTTAGACTCCATACAGCTGCTCTCCAATCTGGCCATAGCACAATTGGGCAGAATGGAACCCTCCCTACTCATATAACTATACAGAAGCCGAACAGTTCTAACTCTCTGTAATGAAACGTCCCACACTCCACTTGAGTGATTTTTGTCATATACGGCTTCCTTCCAGTCTGAATATAGATTACAGATGTTCCAAACAAAAACAAGGCAATACTCATTTGGTTGTTCAACACAAACTATTTTATTGAAAACACAGGTACACAGGTAATACTCTGGACAATCCTCCCCTTTGCATTCCTGGGAGGAGTATACTGTTCAATAAGCAGGTAGAGCTGTTGGAGGAAGCCCCCTCCTCACAGCAAACACACTTACACATCCCATAATATCCAAGGCAGGCAGACAAAATAGAACAATAGAATACAGCCACACCCCAAATAACCCAGCAAAGAGTACACAGCAAAATGAGACAATATACAATATATATATATATACACACACACACACACACAACATTCCAGTGTGGTTGTACAGTGAGTCTGATTAGTACAGATCTGCCCTTATTAGAGACACAGGGTGACTTTGACATATGAGGTGCATGGGGAGCTGAAACAATGGTTTCCCAACCTCCCCTAGGAATTCTGGGTTCCACGGGCCCTCCTGTCACATTCTCCCAGTCCTATCCTCCACTTTATCTTGAGTATAGGGGGAAAAGTTACAGTGTCAGACACTTAGCAGTGGCAGGCAATCATAGTTCTATATTTCTCCTTTGGCCTTCACCAAAATGGCCACTGCTCCTTTTGTGCTGAAGACTCTTTTGCATCCCTACACTGTCCAACAATAGCTTACTTACCAAGCAAGAAAACAGAAAACTAGTTCTGTTTACTGCTGCAGAAACAGTTACACTTATCCTGAAATCAACACCTCCCTGAGTGTCAGATCATCCTGACTCCCTACACAAACACTCAACTTCCTACACCCCAGGCTTGCTGGTGTGCATCCACCCAAGCAGAAGCAATAGCAGGTCATTCTGTCAATAGTGATTCATCAACCATTCTAATACCATTTCTGCATTTTGATTTGCACTGATTATCTCTTGTGTCCTCTGTCTGTTTCACTTTTAAAAGAATACAGTACATCTTCAGACCTAGCAATTGTAGACCTGAGTGTGCATTTGACCATAATTCTTCAGCATCACCTGACAGACAGTTGGGGTCAGAGACAAGATGGCAGCAGCTGGCAGAATACAGAGTTAATTTACTAATTTTCTTAACAAACAACAGACTGGAGGAATGTGCTAAGAAATGCAATTCCAAGGATGTTAAAAAAAAAAAATAAGATGTGAACATTGTGGGGACAGTTTTTCTTTAAGAAAGATGTGTCTAGTTGTAGTTCAGATGCAAATGTTTCAGATTACTTTTCTTCTCACATAGACAACTTATATTGGCCTCAATTTCTGATCAGCATCCTATGGCATCTATATGGAAGATTCAGTGGACCTAACAAAGCCATTACATATACCATGTCACGTCTTGCTTGTGACAGTGCCTAAAGACAATGCTGTTCTTTTATTCCCCTTGTGAACAATCATTCAATCTCAGAATATTAGCTGATTTGTACTTCTATGTCACCTCAATGCCAGTGACATTCAAATGTGTTTACATCTTTTGACATTACTTGCTAAACTCAATTTTGAGTCTTATTATTTCTCATGAGGATTGATGACGGCTTCTGTCAGTTTAAATTGGTCCAATAATTATTTTTTGTAGGTTCAACTTGTACCAGAAACACACCATGATTTCTAATATTTTCAGTGTGACATTCAATTAAATGGGCTTATTTAATAGTGTAGTAACCTAAAGCAACAGCCAGAATCCGCTTGCATTAATTAAGCTTATTGATTCATGTCCCACCTAAACCAAACAGAAACACAAAAAAAGAACAACTTACCTGCACGGCAACACACACATGCCTTCTGCTGCTATCAGTAACATGTTGGACACTGGTAGTTACATATTAATATTATTATGCATTCATTTCATAATTACAATGAATCATGAAAGCAGGAAAAAAACCTGTGGATTATTCTGGCATGCACTCTATGGGTCCAATATGATCACAGAAGCATGAAATAGAGTTAGGGGTCTGCTGCACCTATCTAGTGCAGATCACTTTATGAGGTTTAGAGGGTGATTAGAAAGTCAGTAGAAACTGATTCCTTTTAGGAGTGTAATGGGTCTGCTACCAATGAGACAAGAGCCAAGCTAGGGGTACTCAGCCATTCTCCACACATTTTTTTTTAATTTAGCAGGACAACCTCTCCATATATTTATCAGTTTCAGTTAGAATATCATTGACCATCTCAATCCACTATAGTTAATTTCAAAATGGTCAATCTAAACTGGGCTTGTAAAGTGTACTGAAGCTGTAGGATTTGAGAGAATCTATGGTGTGGGAAAGAGAATTTCTCCAAAAAGCTCTTGAGAGGAAATAAGATTAGAAAGTACATACCACTGAGAGAGCCTTGAGACACCTCAAGCCTTCTAGGAGTTAAAGTGTGTTCATTTCATAAGCTCTTGAAGACTATGACTGTCCGAATTGGGGGTAATGGTACAGAGGTAATGAAACCTTCATAATTCAGTAGAGAGTGCAATGTTGCCCATATGTATTAAGGTTGGACACCTAGGTCCAGAAAGCAGTGCATGCACAGCATGTTCCAGATTGCTCTGAAGACAACTGGGATGCCTGATGTGAGTATCCCAGGAGGCTTTGGGCAGCTGGGGGCATGAATCCCACTCAGGGAAGAAAGGCTGAAGCGTGGGCTGCACTCTACCACACACATCTACAGTTTGGATTTCATCAAAATATTTTGTTGAAACAGGTCACCCACTTAAAACTTGCTCTCACGGTAGATTTAAAATATTTCCTTTGTACAGTTTTCTAATTGACTTTCACTTCACAGGTAACTGAACATCCACATTCACTGAGAAAGTAATTCTGTAATATGACTATGGTGAAGATTGCTAAGGGATGACTTGAAATTGATCTAAAAGGCAACTTAAATAATAGTGGTTGAACATGATCTGTCTTTTATGTAAAAACTGCAGTTGAGTAAAATTGAAATGTTTTAGTGCCACATATATTTTATATAAAAATGAACTTGCTAAATGTTTCATTAATATAGCAGTTTTTAACACAGAAGGTAGTAATTTTTATGTCATGTTTAGCATTATAAATCCAAGAAAATCAAAATCAGTTATAAAAACTAGTAGAGTAAAGGTTAGCTATAAAAACTATTCAGATTAGTGGTTATGTGAAAGATTGTTGATTGCAATGGCTATTAACTCCACTTTTACTCTTTTCAGTCAAAAAAAAAAAGCCTCAAAGAATATTATTATGATTGTGCCAGTGTGACATTTCATTGCAATATTTGTTTTCAAACCCTTTTCATATCTTTATTTTTTGGCCCATCAGATAGCAATCATGCAACAAGAGCTGACAGAGCTAAAGCCTATGTTGATTGAACGAAGCAGCGAGACGGAGGAGCTGGTAAACATTATCGCAGATGAGACATTGGAAGTGGAAGCAGTTAAAAGTTTAGTTGAAGCAGATGAGGCAACAGCTAACAAGGCTGCGTTGGAAGCCAAAGCCATTAAGGTATGTTGACATAACATATGCAAGCTTCACAGGGGACAGAATTGTAAATTAGATTTAATATTGATCAGGCAATACAAAATCAAGAAAATTGGACACACATTTCAGTAAAATTCTGGCAGTAGATTGGGTGTTAAAATTAGAACAAAATATCACACCAGATAGACAGAGGCTTGCCTGCTGCTGCCATGATGGGGGCTATTGATCAAAAGCACAGCAAATGGCTGCAAGTTTGCTCATTATGGTCCCTGATGACTTACAAAATGTATCATTTTGTTTGCAAAGAATATTAAGTTCTACTTCAAGAGGGGAATGCAAATGTCGTATACAAGGATATACAAGCTAAAATATAGTAGAACTGGCTTAATCTGACATGCAGAGAGTCATGGGATGGGAAAAGTTGTATAGGTGGAAGTGAAAGGTACTCTCATGCCAATAGCAATAATAATAACAACAAAAAAACACATGTTAAAAAGCTGATGTTTAGTGATTTTAAATGTTATATGTATTTTTAGGCGAAAAAATGTATAGCAAAAAAGTTAAATATTTATATCACATTTTTGTAATCAAACATCACTAAATTAACAGGTTTATTGCATACAAGGCAAAAGGTAACAACATTATTAAAAGTTGTGAAACACCAGATTCATTTTGGGGCCAGTAGCAGGATCAAAATATGAAGCCACTTAACTCTGCCATAAATTTTACATGGAAATGTAGGCCGCACCTATCCCTCCTTTAATGCCCAATTCACCTTTATTAAATAAATGCACTCACAATGTACTTGAAATATAATTGGCTGAGGCACGTTTATTAGTGTAAACTGTAAATAACTTAAATCCATTCAATCATTTTCTTAGTTCATAAAATTCCCACTTGTAAATAATAAATATAAACAGCTCAGTCTTCAGGACTAGAGCAATACTGTATATCAAAAAACAAGTCCCCTCTTTAACTTTGAAAGGGTGACAAGGGTGGGTGGGATTGGGAGCTTGTTGCTGTAATCTCACCAGCTGTGAGGATATTCCTTTGGAGGACCTCTTTATATAGCCTTGCCCCACTTTCAGAATGTTCCCACTGGTCATGTGACCTTTTGAAACATCCTGATTGGATCAATGAGATTCCCTACCTATACTCCAGTGTTACCTGAGCCTATTGTCTCGCCTGACCTACTGTACATTTTTCTTAGAGTGTCATGACTTTTTTTTTTTTATAAATAAATATTATAGCTGTCCAGGGGGCAGCCACATGTCCATGCTGTTTGGGCATAATTCTTTAGTCCTCTCAGTCCATGAAAATGTAGGCTGCACCTATCCCTCCTTCAATACCTAATTTACCTTTAATAAATAAATACACTCCCGACGTACTTGGAATATAATTGGCCGAGGCACGTTTATTGGTGTAAACTGTAAATAACTTAAATACATTCAATCATTTTATAAATTCATTAAATTCTCACTTGTAAATAATAAATATACACGGCTCAGTCTTCAGGACTCAAGCAATTCTGTATATCAAAAAACAAGTCCCCACCAACCGGGCTTGAATTATCAAGCCGGTCTACCCCACCGCCAAGGCCAATTCAATGCTATTCTGCAATCCCACATTGAAAATGTCTAAACCTATATCAGACAGATGGACTCCATCTGCCCTGTATAATGCCGCATACACACCATCACTTTATGTGATGAAGAAAAAAACAGACGTTTTGAAAAACGTCAATTAAAATGACCGTGTGTGGGGGGAAAACGTTGTTTTATGTCTTGTGAAAAACGACAAAAAAAAATTGAAGCATGCGTCAATTTTGTGTGTCGTTTTTCAAAACGTCGTTTTTTGTGTCAATTAAAATGATAGTGTGTGGGCAAAGCGTAACCACGCTTTGCTAGAGCATTTTGAAAAAACGATGGTGTCAGGGGATGCCCACGCAGGCATCCGAGTACTGGGTACAGGTCAATGGGCTGCACTAATGGAAACAGGCACCAAGATAGTGAAAAATATATATGTTTTATTAAAGTTAAAGCACACGTGAAAAACAATCAACGAAAGCAAGCGTGACACAGCAACCAAAAACCACTAAGCAGGTAATGCAGGGATGAGACATAAGCAAGTCCGAGGTCCAAGCCAGGGGTCAAGGAAAGGAGAGAGCAGCAAAGTCCAAAAATACAAGCCGGGGTCAATAAGCGACAGGTTCCAGGGCAGGGAGCGAAGCAGGAACAGGTGGGCAACAGCTAACAGGTCAGGCAGGGAACAGGCTGACAAGCAAAATACTGAAGCCCTGAACTCCAGTTTAGGGCGGGCTTAAATACCTGTGCAAATCTGTATTGGGCGACACCTGCTGGTGGCCACCAGAACTGCACCCCTGTTACTGAAGGGAACAGTGCCACCAGCAGGTGACCAGAGTCATGACACAGATCATGACAGATGGTGTGTAGGCAAAATGAAGTTTCAAAAACGTTGTTTTATTTCATGAATTAAAACGTAGTTTTTTTTCATCGCATAAAGTGATGGTGTGTACGCGGCATTAGCCTTCATAGCCTCCCTCTAAATCCCTATGTCTGTATGAAAAACCACCGATAAGTGGCATGAATTTTTCCATGGATCTGTTTACCCGATGCCTGATTTTTTCCATATTTTTAAATTGAGGGTTTTGAAGCCATATTAGTCTTGGGACTATCTCTAAAAATATTATCATTGTTTTCAGGCAGACAATTTAAATGTCTGTAGATCACGTTTCATCGCAAACATAAGGTCTAGGGTTTTAGCTCTACCCACATAATTTGCCTCCAATTGGACAATTAGGATATCTGGGACTGGCCACAATTCCAACAATCTAGAGAGATAAAAAGACAAATTTAACCATTTCAGACGACAAATTCCTCTCTATAAAACTTGAAATTTCTGAGGATCCATTGACAGATTAGGTGTATAACAATGCAACCTGGATCTTTTGTTGGCCCAAAATATAAATGAGTGGCCCAGGATCCAAATTGTTCTTCTATTACTTATAAGAGAAATTAAAGAGAGAAATCAGGTCTAACATAAATGTTAAATCGCTGTGAATCCCATCTTCCTATTCTTTTAATTATTGCTGCATCAAGGCCCATTTTTGCAGCTTCGGTTGCTGCACCAATCCTAAATGAGTGGGATGTGAAATTAAATGCTTGTAGCCCTAACTTCAACATGCATTTTTTGAGAACCATGTTAAATTGATATCCTGTAAGGGGTGACCCATCCAAATGAACCAAAAATTGGCCTTCACCGGATGGTCTAATTGCGAGCTACTCATTGACCGTTCTTAAAGGAAAAATTTCAACTGCTCCGCAACTATAAAGAGTAATCCATACACCCTTTCCTGATTTGTCTGTTTTGGAATGTGCAATGGATATATTAAGTCCTGCCCTGTGAACCAATATGTGATGGGTCAACAAGCAAGACACAGATTTTTTTGCTTCTGGGTAACAATTCCGATATTCTCATAGTGCCAAAAAATGCTAATATAAAAGCGGTTTTAAATAATATCGACTCAAATCCAGAGAAGCATACCATTTTTGTAACTCTACAAATTTCAATAAGCAATGAGAAAGAGATGGGTCTTCTAGTATCTGGGAGAGAATTCTTATTTGTGTTACATATCATGGCTTGTTTTATATAGAAGAAAGATGTACACTGAGGAAAACCTTGCACTTTAAAGAAAAATGACACTCCAGCCAGTATCTTAGCGATCTGGCTATAGGATAGCTCAGCCTGCATCAGTGTACATAAGAATATTTGAATGTTTGTTTCTGAAGGAGACTCAAACTGCATCTCAAATTGATGAATTTATTCCACCTCTTCCATGCAGGCATTTTTTTCAGCCCATGTACTGTTAGCCACCAAATTCTTGATTGACTGCATCAGAATACCTAGATCAGGTTCCAAAGATGTCCTTCCTTGTCCACATTTGTCAGAACCTGCCGGAAATTTTTGTATCTGCAATCGAGATAATGCATCCGCAATTTGATTATGCTTACCTGGAACGTGTCTTGCTTTTACCCAGATATTTAATCGTAAACATAAAAATACCAGATACCTAAGTAATTTAACTACCAGAAGGGATTTTGTTGATAGGCAATTTATTGCCTATATTACACCTTTATTATCGGATTAAATTAAAATTATTTTATTGGCAAATTTATCACCCCATATTTCCAATGCTACAACCAACGGGAATAGTTCAAGTAGAACTATGCTCTTGGTGGCTTTTATTTAAATCCATCTTTCTGGCCATACACTACAGCAGCAAAACCAAACGATTCCGCTGCTTCCATGTATAATTCCATCTCTGATGAGCATAAAAATTCTGTTTAAAAAAAAAATGGTCATTATACAAGTCAAAAAATGTCATCCATACCAAGAGGTCGTCCTTAACCACTTACCCCCCGGACCATATTGCTGCCCAAAGACCAGAGTACTTTTTGCGATTCGGGACTGCGTCGCTTTAACAGACAATTGCGCGGTCGTGCGACGTGGCTCCCAAACAAAATTGGCGTCCTTTTTTTTCCCACAAATAGAGCTTTCTTTTGGTGGTATTTGATCACCTCTGCGGTTTTTAGTTTTTGCGCTATAAACAAAAATATAGCGACAATTTTGAAAAAAATGAATATTTTTTACATTTTGCTATAATAAATATCCCCCAAAAATATATATAAAAAAAAAAATATTTTCCTCAGTTTAGGCCGATACGTTTTCTTCTACATATTTTTCGTAAAAAAAATCGCAATAAGCGTTTATTGATTGGTTTGAGCAAAAGTTATAGCGTTTACAAAATAGGGGGTATTTTTATGTCATTTTTATTATATTTTTTTTACTAGTAATGGCGGCGATCAGCGATTTTTTTTTTCGGTACTGCGACATTATGGCGGACACTTTGGACACTTTTGACACATTTTTGGGACCATTGGCATTTTTATAGCGATCAGTGCTATAAAAATGCATTGGATTACTATAAAAATGCCACTGGCAGTGAAGGGGTTAACACTAGGGGGCGGGGAAGGGGTTAAGTATGCCTGGGTGTGTTCTTACTGTGGGGGGGTGGCCTCACTAGGGGAAACACTGATCCTCGGTTCATACATTGTATGAACCGAAGATCAGCATTTCCCCTGCTGACAGGACCGGGAGCTGTGTGTTTACACACACAGCTCCCGGTCCCCGCTCTGTACCGAGCGATCGCGTGTGCCCGGCGGCGATCGCGCCCGCCGGGCACACGCACGGAAGTCGGGGGCGAGCGGGCCTAGTGGCGCGCGCCCCTAGTGGCGGCTGGGAGAGAGGACGTCATATTACGTGCTCTCGCCCAGCCGAGCCAACTTGTCGACGTATAACGGCGGTGGCCGGTCGGCAAGTGGTTAATATCTGATGTTAATCTAATGTGTGAAAACGGGGATTTAATCCCTGACATAGCTATATATAACCTTCTAGAGAATATCCTGCTGCCATAACTCTTGTTGCAAAGGCTAGCTTCCCTAATAAAGATTGAAGCTCTTTCAATAAAATCGTTTTTCTTCTTAACATCCAAGAAATGGTAGTTTTAATATCATCAATTTTATTTATTGGCAGCTGGAATTCTAATAATTCTGTGTCTATTTTTATGCCTAGGAATTTGATGGATGTGGAGGGCAACACAGTTTTTTCTTTAGCAAGGGGAACTCCAGCATAAACAGAGAAATTGGAGATTGGGTAGGGCCAATAAATAGGAAGTCATCCAAGTAGTGTAATATACCCTTATGACCGGATTCAAATGAAACCACCCATTGAATGAAAGATGCACCGAAATTGAACATCCCATTGGGAGACACATTTCATAGTAAAATTTGTCTTCGAAAACCATGCCAAGTGAATTGTAAGAAGCTGGGCTAATCGAAAGCAATCTAAATGTTGCTTTAATATCTGCTTTCGCGAGTAGCCTTCCCAAATTCCCTAATATGGCAAAAGGCTTCTTCAAATTTACAGTATGAGACGGATGCTAGATCTGCATTTATCTCATTATTTAATGATGCACCTATCGGGAAGGATAAATGATGTATTAGGTGAAATGAGTTGTGATTTTTTGGGGGATAATTCCTAATGGAGATACTCAAAACATTTTAAATGGAGGGAAATTTAATGGTCCGGCTATTCTGTCCTCTTTGATTTCTTTATCCAATTTTTCTTTAACAATGTGTGGAAATTGTAATACTGATTTTAAATTATTAACCAATTTGCATCCTATGCCTTTAAAAACTGGCAAAGGAAAACCTCTGGAGAAACCTTCAATTAAAAACTTGGCGGTCTCCTGGTCTGAATACATTTCCAACCATGTTTTGTAGGTTCACCGGTGTGCAAGCTTTTTAAATGGTTATCTCTTTGCCCATGTGTGTTGGTATTCCTTTTAAAACATTTGAGCAATGGGTGGGGGCCGGAGCAGTTCGAGCACTCATGTTTGTACTTGTATTAAATTCCCCCCCCCCATTTGCACTGATTCTCATTAAATGCAAAGCAGTAACCCCTTTTATAAGGGGACACTGAAACAGAGGGCTGTTGTCTATGGTAAGCCAATTTTTGCGGTGCTATAGGGTTTAGCCATAAACCTATATCTTTATTACCCCATTTGAAAGATGGATATATGGACAATTTTTGTCTAAACAACTCATCGTACTGGTACCAGCCTAAACCACCAAAGCTTTTATATGCTTCAAGCACATGCTCAAGGTGTTGAAAAAGACCGCTACAGTATTCCGGGTGTTTTTCTCCTAACATACAGGCATAAATGATTAATGCCTGTACCCAATTATGAAAGGACCTTGCCACGGATCTACGCCTATCTTCCTCAGGTTTATCCTCAGATTTTTTGTCAGACTTGTTAATAAACTCTTTTTCTGAGGGCAGTAAGGACAAAATGTCAACAAACTGCCCTTTCCATATTTTATCTTTTACCTTAACAGACAGGTGATACCCGAGTGGTAAAATCTCCTTTAGACACAATTCAGGGACTGAAGAATTATTAATATTCATCTCAGCTGGGAAAGTATTAATGCTATTGGTGTTAATTGCTGAAATAGAAGAAGTACTATTAGCATTAGAAACATTTCCACACCTATTCCTGGCTTCATTAACCCATACGTTAGAGTAATTAACATTATCATTAATTCTGTCATTAAGTCTGATAATAGAAACCATTATATTATTTAAAACCTGTGTCAACTCACCCTGACCACTAGATGCCACTGTTGCATTAGCTTGCTTAGGAGAACTCAGAAGCTGCTGCTCTCTTAAGTCTCCAGTGATCACAGTAGGTATCACTTGCTCTTGTGTATGAGGTAATCTTGAATGACTGTCGCTCTGTGTGGAAACTGCTGTCTCCTCAGCCATCACAGTGGATGCTGATACCTGAGCCCGCTTTCCTCTGTTCCTGGAAGGCGATGGCGATAGTGTTCTCCTCCTCCTCTTCTCTCTAAGGCCAGTTCTTCTGGTCCCCGCACTGGAAGCCGCCTCTTCTGGCAGCGCCATGTCTGGTTCCCTTAGGTCTGAGGGGGGGGGGACACTTTGGTGGGCAGCGCTGATTTTGCTGCCGGAGACACGGGCTGAGAGTGACAAGTCTGCCTCTTCTATTAATTAAGCCAGGTACCTCTGCTACTTAAGCCAGGTACTTCTGCTACTGCCGGTCCTTCCTCTTCAGGCACCTGCTCCTGCCACACTTTTTCTTCTTCCCCAAACTCCAGGCATCTTCTCAGCTATTCTTCACCTCTTCTGTCCCCTGCTCGCTCCAGCACATTAGGGTCTTTATGTTCAGGGCAGCCGTCACACAAAGTATAATAGCTCTATTGAGCTGAGCTTGTTGCTGTAATCTGACCAGCTGTGAGGAGATTCCCGCGAAGGACCCCTTTATATAGCCTTGCCCCACTTCCAGAATGTTCCCACTGGTCGTGTGACCTTTTGAAACATCCTGGTTGGTCAATGAGATTCCCTACCTATACTCCAGTGTTACCTGACTGTATTTTCCGGCCTGACCTATTGTACATTTTTCTTAAAGTGACATGACTTAAGTGAAATATTATAGCTGTCCAGAGGGCAGCCACATATCCATGCTGTTCGGGCCATATTCTTTAGCCCTCTCAGTCTAATCTGATTGTACAATGTTATTTAGATTAACCAAAACTTTTAATATGAGGGTCTACCTTAACGATCTTGTCTGTATCCTGTCTGGCAGTTTTGTGTACTGCATAGTTATTTGTAGATCCAAAGAATATTGGAAAATCAGTTTCATATATGGTCAGCTTTAGACCATTTTAAACCTAATTTGGCATTAATTCACAAAAATACTGTGAAAGACAAGGCCAGCTTTGATTACTGCTTGCCCAGTAAGGCATTTTTTTTTCATATTTGTTAAAATCTGAATTTTTTGCAAAAAAATTTGAACTATCAAACATTATATATTTTCTGAGACAAGAGGCACTAGAGAAATGATGGCTTTTGCAACTTCTTATTTTCTGGAAAAAATACAATTAAATCAATTATAATGCAGACAAACATAATATAATGCCCATTTTTTTGGTAAAATATAAAATATGATTTTGTGTCAAGTAAGTACAGTACCAAAATGTCAAGATTTAAAATTGGGCACGCTTCTAAAATGCAGCAAACTACAGTACCTAAAACTGTCCATAGGTGACACATTAAAAGCAATTTACAGATTATTGGTTTAAGGTTAATTGTGAATTATGGCCCTAGAATTACTGCTCTCACTCTGATGCTCACAGTGATACTGTGTGATGCAATCACCATGTACATATGTGTGCCGGACCTATGGGTGGATTTGCGAATGTGTGTATGAGCCAGGGATGGGGGTGTTTTTTTTGTGATTCTTTTTTATTAAAAAGTTTTCTTCATTTAACTTTATATCAGCATGTACCTGTTCAAAATGTGCTCCATCTTAATGGAAAAAAAAATGGAATTTAAGGTAAATTAAATTGTGCTCTCATTTCTGCTCTAGTTGAGGCCACATAGTACTTTGGCATGCGCCGTTCGTAAAAAAACGTCAAATACGTGGGGTCACAATTAATTTAGATAAAACACACCCACATTATCCTCATTTAAATTCCGCGGGCTTACGCTGGACCACATACGTTACGCCGCCTTAACTTAGGGCGCAAGTTCTTTCTGAATACGGAACTTGAGCCCTAATTTACGGCGGCGTAACGTATCTGAGATACGTTACGCCCGCCGATAGATACACTATTGTATCTGAATCCGGGCCGATGATTTTAAAACTACAATTTCTTGGATGTTAAGAAGAAAAAAAGATTTTATTGAAAGAGCTTCAATCTTTATTAGGGAAGCTAGCATTTGCAACAAGAGTTATGCCGGTTGGCAAGATATTCTCTAGAAGGTTATATATAGCTATCTCAGGGATTAAAATTACCGTTTTCACACATTAGATTAACATCAGATCTTAAGGAGGACCTCTTGGTATGGATAAAAATTTTTGAATTGTATAATGGCCATTCATTTTTTCAGACAGAATTTGTATGGTCATTGGAGATGGAATTATACACGGATGCGGCAGGATCGTTTGGTTTTGCTACAGTATGGGGCAATCACTGGTGCTGTAATGTATGGCCAGAAAGATGGATTCAAATAAAAGCCACCAAGAGCATAGTTCTACTTGAACTATTCCCGTTGGTTGTAGCATAGGAATATGGGGTGATAATTTGCCAATAAAATAATTTTAATTAATTCCGATAATAAAGGAGTACTATACGCAGTAAATTGCCTATCAACAAAATCCCTTCTGGTAGTTAAATTACTTGGGTATCTGGTATTTTTATGTTTACGTTTTAATACCTGGGTAAAAGCAAGACACGTTCCAGGTAAGGATAATCAAATTGCGAATGCACTATGTCGATTGCAGATACAAAAATTCTGGCAGCTTCTGCCAAATGTTACAGATCGTAGATCACAGAAGGGGACATTTGAAGAGCTGCAAAAGTGACCAGGTGACCATAAAGCTGTCTGAAGAACTTTACATGAAAGCCAATCACCAGCTGTAAAAAAGATACCAGCAGCTGCAGCCAATGTCCGGGTATAACCACTTGCTGACCTGACCAATATAACAAACCATGATTTGGGAGTAATCACGTGCTGGATTTTGTTCCTTAATCCAGGATGACTGGTAATCATCCCACTTTTTACTCAATAAGCTATCAATAATTTGTGTAATTTGTATACCATTTGTGATATGCAAAATTTTAACCCCATAAATAAGGGTAAGTGAAAACTTCATGCTTTATATCAGCATGCACTTGTTCAAAATGTGTTTCATCTTAATGGAAAAAGTTAGAATTTAAGGTAAATAAAATTGTGCTCCCATTTCTGCTCTAGTTGAGGCCACATAGTACTTTGGTAATGATGCCACTACCGACCAGACAAGAGAAACCAAAACAATGTGACAAACAAATTACAACCTAATTCTCTATAGCAGAGGAAAGAAGTGGGACACTTAGGCCGTGTACACACGATAGGATCGCCAGAGGACAACTGAAAAAACGTTTTCATCAGTCCAAACTGATCGTGTGTAGGCCCCATAGGTTATTTAACCTTCGGTCAAAAAAATGAGAACTTGCTTTAAAATTGAAACGATGGACGCCTAACCGATAGTTCAAAACCGATCGTTAGTATGTAAAAGCATCGGTTAAAAACCTGCGCATGTTCTGAATCAAGTCGACACATGCTTGGAAGCATTGAACTTCGTCTTTTTCATCACTTCGTTGTGTTTTACGTCACCACGTTCTGACACGATCGGTTATTTAACCAATGGTGTGTAGGTGCGACGGACCATCAGTCAGCTTCGGACCGTTCTCATCGGATGGACTGATCGCGTGTACAAGGCTTTACTGTATATAGCTGGAATAAGAATGAGTAAACATTTTAGATTATTTTGATCTCTGGGGTTATAGGAAGGCATTAAGCATTTAAAAGGACACTTTGGCTTACTTATTCTAATTTTATTACCTAACATAAAATGTATGTAGCTGACCTGTTTGAGCTCAGTCATTTAAATACAATTGTGACATTTTGTTATTGTGTGCAAAGCCACATTAGAAATATTGGGCCAGATTCACATATAATTACGTTGCTCCTGGGCAGCGTAACATATGTGATTTACGTTACACCGCCGCAGGTTTACAGCGTAAGTGCCTGATTCTCAGAACACTTACCTGTAAATTTGCGGCGGTGTATCGTAAATGCGCTCGGCGCAAGGCGGCCCAATTCAAATGGGGCGGGCACCATTTAAATTAGGCGCGTTCCCGCGCCGAGCGTACTGCGCATGCTCCGTCGGGTAAATTACCTGACGTGCATTGCGCTAAATGACGTCGCATCGACGTCATTTGCTTAGACGTTAATGTAAATGGCGTCCAGCGCCATTCACGGACGTCTTACGCAAACGACGTTGATTTTTAAATTTCATCGCGGGAACGACGGCCATACTTAACATGGCTTAGGACAACTAGGGCTAAGCCCTAATTTTACGCGGCGCAACTCGACGGAAACAACGTACAGTTAGATCGACAGGCCGTTCAGACGTTCGGGGATCGCCGTAAGTATTCATTTGCATATTCTACGCCGGCCGCAATGGCCTCGCCACCTAGCGGCCAGCCTAGAATTGCATCCTTAAGATCCGACAGTGTAATTCCATTACACCTGTCGGATCTTAGGGCAAACTATGCGTAACTGATTCTATGAATCAGTCGCATAGTTAGGACAGCCCTAACACAGAGATACGGCGGCGTATTTTGTGAATCTGGCCCATTATACCTATATATATATATACAACAATATGAATTATACTGTTGACTAAGGATGAGCTAACGTGTCTAGGTTTAATTCTCAAGGCATTTGTTAAACCTATCAAAAAGTCTGAGAAGTGCAAACTTAAATCCAAAACCCCCTGAAATTTTAAGGGGGGAGAAACTTGCAAATTATTCTGGCCATTTTCAAGGCCAATAGGCAAGGGATTGTCAAACAAAGGGGAGGAGGAGGTGGACAGTAGCATTGGAGATATAAATCAATCCAAAATAAAATAAAAAATACACTTCACTGGGGAGAAGCGCCTCCTTTTTACGTGACTTAGAGGACACCATGGAAAAAATACCAATCCATTTAAATACATGCTTGGGAAATGCTGTTAACTGCTTGCGAACCGCCCACCGTCTTATTACGGCGGCAAGTCGCCTCCCCTGTGCGAGAGCCCGTAGTATAACGTCGGCTCTCGCGCAGGCCCCCCGCTCGCCCCGACTCCCGTGCGTGTGCCCGGCGGGCGCGATCGCTGACGGGCACCCGCAATTGCTCGTTACAGAGCGGGGACCGGGAGCTGTCATTAAACCATTAAATAAACGCTTATTGAGATTTTTTTTTGCAAAAAATATGTAGAAGAATACGTATTGGCCTAAACTGAGGAAAAAAATGTTTTTTATATATTTTTGGGGGATATTTATTATAGCAAAAAGTGAAAAATATAATTTTTTTTCAAAATTGTCGCTCTATTTTTGTTTATAGCGCAAAAACTAAAAACCGCAGAGGTGAGAAAATACCACCAAAAGAAAGCTCTTGTCTGTATCCAGCGACAGGTGATCTCCTCTCCGGTCCAGCGATGAGAAGATCTTCCGGCATCCAGAGCTCCAGAGCACAGCATCAGAGGCCGCCTCTCTACGCCGGACACAGCCCAGCGGAATGACGCGGCTGGAGCTTTGACATTTCTTATATAGGGGAGGCGGGGCCACCTGTCACATGACCCCGCACCCTCTGACACAAGGGGGAAGACTGTGCTTTCCCAGTGACGTAGCAGAGGGTGCGTCAGAGGGTGCAGGGTCACGTGACAGGTGGCCCCGCCTCCCCTATATAAGAAATGTCAAAGCTCCAGCCGCGTCATTCCGCTGGGCTTTGTCCGGTGAAGAGAGGCGGCCTCTGATGCTGTTCTCTGGAGCTCTGCATGCCGGAATATCTTCTCATCGCTGCGCTATGCCACAGTTTGGTGGTGATACCCTTGCTGGCAAGAACAGAGGTGTCTTGTAGTTAGTGACCAGGTTTTCACGCATCTCAGGAGGAATTTTGGTCCACTCTTCTTTACAGATCTTCTCTCAATCTTTAAGGTTCCTTGGCTGATGCTTGGCAACTCAAATTTTCAGCTTTCTCCATACATGTTCTATAGGATAAATAGGCTAAGATTCCTAAATGTTTTTTGACCAAAGGATATGACATCTGGATAATTTTAGGTCACTAATTTGTATCATGGCTAGGGAATCTCTTTTGGAACAAAAACTGAAAACAAAATGTTTAACACCAATGGTTTTGAGTCTCTAATTAGCACTTATTCAGATCAGCATTATGTTGTAAAAAAAAATGATTAAAAAAACATTGAGGGATCCTTAGAAATGATGGGGTGATTGGCTCTTTCCAATCCTGAGCACCTTAAAGTTATTTTTAATAAAAAAGGGTCTGAGTGATAAGATTTCTCCCAGCATGGTTTATCTCCTAGGAGAGTCTCTCTTTTTGATGGACTTTCTGTTTCTTTTTCCATGGCAGAGATGCATTGTTTGTAAATGCAGAGGCCAAAATATTGTACGCACAAAGCCTTTTGCATCTAGCACTACCCATTGCAGTTAGAATATTAGAGGATTTAAGGATAAGTTTGCCTTTTTATTATTTCTAAATTCCAGCATTCCATGCACCAATATTTTATTAAAGTACCACTGCTGCAGAAAAGAAAAACTTTCTATATATTCTATGTAGGCATACTCCTTCATTACTTCCTTGTAGTCATCCTTAGGAGTTAGGACATGAAACCCAATAGAACAAAGTGCTTCAGCAGTTTCCCTTCAGGAGATTGCTCTATCCCACTTCTGTAGGTACATGCAATCATTATCAGTTAATTCTCCCAAAATGCACAGCCAATGTCTTCTTCTGCTGATTGATTGCTGCTCTGTACCTTACCCTTTTCTTGACATCAAATTACATCAGAAGGGGCAGGTGCCACCGGGTGACAAAGCCAGATGGCCCCGCCCCTTGCCTATATTAGACATGTAAAAGCACAGAGTGGGTAGTCGGCAGGAGGCCTCCCAAGAGGCGAGGGCGTTTTAATTTTTTTCTATTTTTCAGGTCTGCCTGGCGTTATGATTGACGACGAATTTACATTGAGGGACGCCATTTTTTTTTAAAGGACTTGTCTAAAACAGTTTCTTGTGGTTATTACCCAATACCCATTCACATGGGGGGGCGGGATCTGGGGCTCCCTTGTTAAATTGGGCTTCCAGATTATTGTAAGCTCCCCACCCGCAGACCCCGACAACCCTAGCCCAGAGTTGTCAGGAAGAGGCCCTTGTCCCCATCAACAAATCACCCACCCCCCATGTTGAGGGCATGTGACCTGGTATGGTTCAGGAGGGGCCCGAGGTGCTCGCTCATCCCCTTTGCTTTTCTGACCTGCCAGCCTGTATGCTCAAAATAAATGTAAAGCCCCAACTCGATAGGGAACAGCGCAGCCTAATATCCTAAAGGCTCATAACACAAATATGAACATCCAAAACATGATTTGCTCTCTGTGCCACTCCAACAAACATCAACACTTGTGACTTTAATGTGCTTCAGATCATGTAGTGCTCCACGGTCACACTGCATTTACTGGATATATTTGGCCTCTTGTATTACCAAGTAAGCCAAAAAGTGCCCCAGAAAGATCCTGGCTACAATGTAACTCAGCTCTCTTGTTATGCTCCATCCAACCTAATGGTGTGATCTTTGTTCCCCTTTGTATAGCTCAAAAGTGTATCCACCAGGTACAGAAAGAAAGGAGAGGGAGGAGAGCTTTTGCACCATACAATTTTCTGCACCCAAAAAAATGTGCTGCATTTTCAGATTTGTGGTGATGCCATTAATAGTGAATGGCACCCCTGCATATCTGCAAATGAGCGACAGGTTTGGATGCAGGTGTTTTCAGGTTCAGGAACACATGTGCAATTTACAAGGTGTCCCGCGCCTGCTGTAGTGTGAAATAAGCCTATTGCATCTGTGTGGAACAGGTCTAAACAGAGTTGAAAACTGAATACTATCTATAAGACCTACATATTTTAAGAATTAGCAAAGCTAGTTTGCCACTATTGTGTTGTGGTAACCTACAGAACTTTTTGAAGTGCAGTCTCGTTAATTTAAAATGGCACCCCATTGCACAAATACAGTACACTAGGTGCTACCTGCACTGTGGTGCACCATTGAATTGTACATGCTATGAATTTATTATAGGCCTGTCTTAATATAATACATATTAAAAGAACAAAATACCACACACTCATTTTTAATGGTTTAGGTCCAAGATTTTTACAAAACTGAAAAATATTGGCATCCTAAATGTTCAAATATATTGATTTGAGACTATCACTAATCACCACATGTGCAAAATGCTTTTGAGCAAGATGGGGTGGGGGAATTATTTACCATAGTATTAGTATTAGTAGTGGAGATAGCAGAGGTATCATAGTGTTCAAGAACACAATTCTGATTCAGTAGTTCGCTAAGTCCTCATAACTGCACCAATAAAAAGAATACATTTAAATAATTTGCTTGCTCTATAAAAGACAGCGTTATATGTACAGGTTTGATATCATGTGTAAGTGCTTCACATTTGTACCAAGGTTCAAAAACAACACCCATCCTATGACTCTTATCCCACCACATTACCTTCTTTATCATTTATAATATTTTTAACCTAAAGCTGAACTCCGGGTAAATGCCTGAATATTCAGACTGAATGCATAAGAAATGGGTTTACTTGTCAAAGGATTTGTTATTTTGTCCATCCGGTTCTGAGATTAAACAAAAAATATAAACTAGAATTGGGGCTTTATAGGTGCCTATTAATAACCGGTTCAGTTCACGTCAGAACTTCGAATAACAAACCCCATTGAAGTCTAGGGAAAATGTGCCCATTTTGAAGGCTTATATGCAAGTAATTGAGTCTATTTTGGTTATGGGGTCCGGGTACTGTTCAGTCCACTATGCCCCAGGTGCGACAGCCCATCCAGTACGTTCTTTCATCTGTTATGGTCATGCCAAGCAATACAAGACTATTGGACTCATGTTGTCAGGTTCATTCATGATGAGATGGTAACTCCCCTGACATTATGCCCAAAACAATGTATACTGGGGATTTTCCCAGATCCGGACTCGGATAAATTTCATAAATCGTTCCTCCAGGAGTCGCTCTTTATCGCCAGGTTGCTTATAGCGAGAAAGTGGCTTCAGGTTGCCCCCCCCCCCATCGATTCAGGAATGGATTGTTGCAATTAATAAGGTCCTACCATATAAAAAGGAAATTTATGTCCACAGGGGTTGCCCAACAAAATATGGCAAAATTTGGAACGACTGGCTGGGGAATGCTGCTACTTGTAATGAAATACTTGACTGACACCCTCTACAATAGTTTTTTTTTTTATATCGCCTCCTCACATTAAGCTGGGCTTACAAGCTCGTCAGACGTTAGACTAGGCTTGCATAATGTTATGTTTCGTGTACTCGTCTGCTTAACCTCTGTGTGGTAGCAACATGTATAGAACACCGATACTTTTATGTCTCAGGTATTATCCATTCATGTCCATTTTTATGTTATGTTACGATTATGCAACTGCATATGCTGTACACTGCCTTTACTCTTCTCAATAAAGCACCACGTTGTTTGTAAAAAAAAAAAAACATGCAGTAATGCACTGAAATATACTGTGTTAAATTTGCAGTAACCCGCTAAAATATACTGTGTTAAACACACAGTAACGCACTGAAATATACAGTGTTAAACGAGCAGCAACGCACTGAAATAGACAGCATTAAACGTGCACAAACTCACTGAAATATACTGTGTTAAACACACAGTAACACACTGAAATATAGAGCGTTAAACATGCAGTAATGCACTGAAATATACTGCGTTAAACATGCAGTAATGCATTGAAACATGCAGCGTTAAATGTGCAGTAATGCACTGAAATATACTGCGTTAAACGTGCAGTAATGCACTGAAATATACTGCGTTAAGTGTGCAGTAACCCGCTGAAATATACTGCGTTAAACACGCAGTAACACACTAAAATGTACAGTGTAAAACGAGCAGTAATGCACTGAAATATACAGCTTTAAACATGCAATAACTTACTGAAAAATGTGCAGTAACACACTGAAATATATAGCGTTAAATCTGCAGTAAGGCACTGAAATATACTGCGTTAAACTTACTGTAACACACTGAAATATACTGCATTAAATGTGCAGTAATTATATACTGCAGGAAACCTGCCCTAACAAAAAAAAATGATACTACATACAATTTATATGTGATAAGACAAAAACGTATGTGATTTACATTATAAACAGTGCAAATACTATTTATTGTGAACCATAGGGTAGAGAACCTGAGGACCACCTCCATATGAAACCTGTAAAACACATATTTACAACAGTTCTGAAGCTGTTGTTCCTCTCCCAGTCTGTGAGTGGACAGTGATTTGAAGCAACAGACTGATGAGCTCATCTCAACCTATCAGCTTTTTCTTGTGCTAGCACATGAACTGATTGACTCATTGTGCTCATTCTCTCTCACCCACTCTGAACAAGGCTGTACAGGGGACTACAAGAGGCTCATACCAAAATGTCAAATGTAGGTGCTTACACTTCTGCCAGAGGCGGCTCTCTAATTAGGCAAATTAGGTGGTCGCCTAGGGCCTCGCACTCACATAATTTGCCTGTGATCAATACTAATGTCGGCGTCATCGGATCTCTCTATTACCCCTCTCTCTTTCTCACCTCCCCTCTCTCCCCCCTCTTGAATTGGCTGAATATGTCTGATGGGTAAGGGAGGTGCCCTGTAAGTGGTGCTGATCACCTGTGTGCTAGATCCGTGCATTTTCTGCAGCCATTTTTCTTGATTGAATTATTTTTCACATTAAGGGAGTGAGTGGGGCCTCATGTCTAAGTTTTGCCTAAGGCCTCACAAAGGCTAGAGCCGCCTCTGCTTCTTGCAATAAAATAAATAAATAAAATGTAATAATTATTATTGAGCTTGCATCTTTAATATCTGACTAAGGTTCGACTTAGCCATAGCCATATTTATTTTTTATTTTTATTTTCATTTTAAAATGTTTGTTTGCTTTGCTCTAATAAAATTCTCTCTTTGTACTTTTGTATTACAAAGACATTAAATCTTGTAATATCTCATAGACTGCCTTCAACACCCATTGAGAAAAGCATAAAATATGTCTTGCACCATCATTGCTTCTATTTTACCTTAGTACAATGATGCCTATAAGCAACAAGCCAGCAGGGAGCAAAATAAAACAACAGATGCATGCTCCAAGTAAGTTCAAATGGTATATTTTAAGTATGCAGAGATTTTATTTTCCCTGGCATGATGAGGTATCAAACTTTACCACTAAAAAGTAAAGAACAATGCAACAAATAATTCATTTTAAATTCCCTGATGACAATAAAGGTTTTACATGTCACTGCTGCTTATGAAAAAATGTACTTTCTTAATTTCACAAAATTTATTTTACCGCCATTTACCTACTTCATCACATTAATCAGGCAGCCTTAATACAATACAATGGTAACTGTCAAAATATTTTATCCAGTTAATAAAATGTTGCATTAGAAAGCAACATTTTCATTTTAGATGAGAAAACAACAGCATAAATTCTGAACATTTTGACACTAATTGACAAGGATTTCTGGCTTTGTAAGCATCATTGTGAGTAGATTGCATTCATGCTGGCACATAGAAATCCACCACATTAAATCACATTTTATTGTCACATATAATGACCTTTAAATAACTTTCAGGAAATGCAATTCCTTGATAAGAGTCATGTAATGGAGGCTGTCTATATATTTGTCACTGGGAATATGGGAACACTTAGAAAGAACACTTATTATTTATACACAGTGCATGTTTTTATCGCTTATTCCTTTGATCACTAAATGATTAAAATAAATTGCTGCCCTCATAAATGCATATAAAAACAGTGAGGCTGTCAAATAGGCAGGTTTAATAAATAATGCAAATATCACAGCTAGTTTATGTTGGCTATTAAACAGAAAGTCTCACTAATTGTTAAAATACTGTGCACATGTGCTGCACATTTTTCAGGGATGTAACATTTTCAATCAAATTACCTCAAGAACAAGTTTTTTATAGAAAAATAATATGTATAACGTAGATTGCTGAAAGAATTGCTAGAGATATAATCACATGCATATATTAAATGTATGCTTTAGTACCAAACTAATAATATATTCATTATCTATGCAAATATTGTTTCTGCCAGGAAATACTGTGTGCAGTCAAATGGTGCAGGCATACCTGATCTGCATTCAGGGCCCAATTTCTACATTGCCTGTGTTTAATAAAGGGCTGTAGACATATGCGTTCATGCCAGGGCAACCCAACATGTCTTGGTATTCCTAGCCATGCAACAATGTGACTGTGACTGCAATGGTTGCTAGAGATACAGTTTGTGCCATTGATATTGGGAAGTTGTCATATATAAAAGCGGTAGAAATACTGCTTCTTTGTATAATTTTTAGCTCCTGCCAAACAAAAGGGTTGAACTGGCAAAAGTTTGAGTGTTCTTCAGAATACCTGAACAGCCATAGTTCAGTCCAAATCTAGGTTGGGACCAAACTGTCAGGTCATCCCTATCTACGGCCTTGGTACATTTAAGCTTAAAAGAGAAGTATGTTTTTTATTTTTTATAGTCATACTTACCTCAGTGGATGCAGCATCAGACCCCCAGCGTCTCTGCACTGAGAACTGAGCCACAGAACAACTCTGATGGCTTGGTTCTCACACCTCCCCGAGCAGAGCGATGCTGACTATCAGTCAGCATTGCTTCTGTCTACTTCTCCATGCTCATTGGAACGCTGAGCCGTGGAGAGGTGGGGAGCGGCTGTCTCAGCAGCTCGCTGAGACTGCCGTCAATCAAGGCAACTGGCGGTGCTTCGACTGATGGCAGTGACGTCAGCGGAGAGCGGACTTCAGACCACTCTCCGCTGAAAACAGGTCACAGGAGTGAAAAAAATAATTGCACTCCTGTGACCCAGAGAAGAAGCCCAGCCTAAAAAGATCAGGCTAGACTTCTCCTTTAAAACCTGTCATTAGTGAAATATGTGTATTAGTGCTGCAAACCTTCTCCTGAAACCTCCAGTTGTCTGGCTGTAATTCTGACTCTCTAAAAGTCAATGAAAGTTAGGAACTCAGAAAAAGTCTGCCTCTCTGAGTTTGGCTCATTGTACTAAAGCAAGAGGGTCAGAATGACAGACAGAACATTTGCATATTCAGGGATAGAGATCAGCAATGATATGGAACATGTTGCTGCCATGACACGTTACCTCTAATATTCCATAGTTGACTGATTTCAGAATGATACATATTTGTATCTGTGTGATATATACAACCTACTACAGCAGGACTGACATTTGCAAAGAAAAAAAGTGTGTTTAAATTGTCGGAAAAATGACAGCTCCCAGGCAATTTGTTTTGTTTGTAAGCAGAGTATCTGAGGATTCCATTAATTTATACTAGGCCCTTATTCTAAATGATGGTCTACTATAAATGTTATTGGGGGACCAATACATAAAAAAAGCCTTTAGTTCTGTTATAAATATTAAGAGAGATCCCACACAAAACAAACAAAAAATTAAACATGGCATGAAGTCCCCTCCAAATTCTTTATCAGAACCTTTGAATATGGTATGGATTTTAAGGGGGAACGCCACACAAAAAAATCAAGAGAAAAAAGCATGAGGTTCCCCTCAATAAATATTTATCTGATCATTATCTGATCATGGCCTGGCAGAGCGGGAGGGGTGATTTTGCACATCCCTAAACCACTCCAAGCCACATACTCTCCCAATGTGCTGACAGCTATATATACTATATAACTGCTGTTATATACCAAGGGTAGGGTCTCCTGGGTGATATCCTTAACCATATATAGACATGACCATATATGGTCAATGATGTCACTGGCAATTACAATGCCCGCTGAAGAAAAAAACTGACAACCTTCTTCCAAGAACATCATTCACTGAATGACAGCTCCCCGAGCTGTCGTTGGAAATATAGAGGATAATTTTAACAACATCACCCATGTATAGTCATGGCCATATTTAGGAAATATTCGTGCCCAAGTATGGGCAAAAAAGCCAATGTCACTCCTCTATTGTCACTTTTTTTTCTTACAATTCTGGGGATTTTCGGCCCTGTAAGTGAATGGGCCATGTTTGCAAGCACCTGCTGCTTCCTTAGCAACCATTGACAGATGGAAGCATTCCGATTCATCCACACTGAATGCCATAAATGTTTGGCATTTGATTGAAGACCCTTAGACATATTGTATCATTTATTATGCCTTACTACCATTTACTTACTACCACAGCCTGTGACCTTGGTACCTATTTCTTGCTGTGCCTCTGATTGCTATCCTGTATATTACCCTCCTTGGCAAGATCCCTGCATGTTGAATTCCTCAATAAAGATTTGCTTTGCTAAGGGCCTAAAAACTACACTTGTGTGTGTTCTGTTCCATCCACTTCTTCATCACAACCACCCTGCTAATCACGCCTACTATCATAGACTTATAGGAATTATTTAATGCACAAAAAAATGAAAAAAAAAGACTATAAATCACAATTTTAAAGTAAACCTGGCAGCATTAAAGGCATTTAAACAAGCCTAAAAAAAAGAATCAATGAGCTGTGTATGTTGAACAAATCCATAAATCTTGCAATATAATGGTTAAGTTATACTGTATGTAAATGTTATTCTATTCTGGCAAGCTTGCCTCCCCAATACTTGAATTTCCCAATTTATCACTAAGATGGTCCATCACATGAAAGAACTAAAAAGGAGATACTGGAGGCAGAAAAGGACAGGGCTATACATACATATTACTCAAAACTTTTTTTTTCATATAATATTACCTGCCTATGATTATCTCTAAATCTACTGATCTGTTTGTCATGCATTTTTTATTTATGACAACCTCTGATTATGCATTTTTTCAATATACTGTATGTTCAGGTGTAACAAGCTCACATCGACATTATATTTTTTTAAAAACCATTGTTTATTTGGTTTTGTTAATAAAGTTATGCTTCTGTGTAAATGTTAGGGTTGAATTTAGTTCCATTTGGGCCTTAGCAGTGCTCAAAAGCAGCATTCAGTTTAAAATATAAAATCTGTGAATTATAAGCGCCCATATGAAAATTTCTTATGTTTCTCTTTGTCTCTGGTTGAACAGTAAATTGTACAATTACCTTCACTGGCACAGCACACCAGGGACACCTTTTGTTTATTGTTTGCAATATGAATTTGGTCTTGAATGGGTCTCTATCATACAACTTGTTTCTTCCTCCATGTTTTCCCTCTGCTATACAGTATTTACAGTGGAGTCACTTTTCATTCTCTCAGTAGCTGCTCGCTAAAATGGGACATTCACCTCAGGCCTTGAGAAATGAGAAGATTTGCCATACAAGCAACCTGTAAATCACTGAGCAAGCAAAGGGATGTAGCCCAAAGGAGCAATTTTACTGTACAAAGTGACTGTTATCAGTAACGACAGACTTTTCAAATGTGCAGAATTTTTTTTGCGAATGAGTTCCACTAAAAATTTAATATTTAAGTGAAGTACTGTTAAAGTCAAATGCATTATCAACAGGGCACCATGTGTCTATCAGTATTATTACTATAATACTTGACACCTACTCTGTAGTTCTGAAAGCAGTACACAGATTCAAATAAATATACTACACAGTTAGGAATTTGGTACTGTCCATGACACTTTAGTACAGTATTTAACTGTGTTGTTTCAAGTGCACTAATACTGCTACATTCACTTTAAAAATTAACATACAAAATAATTAAAAGCTTTTGCGGACAACACTAAAATTACTACTTAAATATTTAAATAGTAAATCAGTTTACAAGATTTGTGTCACTGATAGCAGTGGATCCTCAGTGTCACCAGCAGTAGACATGAGTTATCACCAAAGTGCAGAATCTAGGGAACTTTTCACTAGTGGTTCCTCCACGTCTAGGTAAAGCTACGGGAAATGACATCATTCTGTCAGGAACACTCAGGCGTGGTGAGAGATATCAGGGAAGCAGGCCACACTGGCACTAGATATAGTGGAAGCTGCTGGCAATGTTATAGAGTACTGCAACCCGGGTGTAGGGTAGACATGTGCAATTTGTTTATGATTATTTGGAGACCTGGATGTATCCGAATCTCCAATGACAATAGTAACAAATTTTGTTTAACCACTTAAGCCCCGGACCAATATGCTGCCTAAAGACCCAAGGTGTTTTTACAGTTCGGGACTGCATCGCTTTAACAGACAATTGCGCGGTCGTGCAACGTGGCTCCCAAACAAAATTGGTGTCCTTTTTTCCCCACAAATAGAGCTTTCTTTTGGTGGTATTTGATCACCTCTGCGGTTTTTATTTTTTGTGCTATAAACAAAAATAGAGCGACACTTTTGAAAAAAATGCAATATTTTTTTACTTTTTGCTATAATAAATATCCCCCAAAAACATATATATAATTTTTTTTTCCTCAGTTTAGGCCGATATGTATTCTTCTACCTATTTTTGGTAAAAAAAATCGCAATAAGCGTTTATCGATTGGTTTGCGCAAAATTTATAGCGTTTACAAAATAGGGGATAGTTTTATTGCATTTTTATTGTTTTTTTTTTTTTTTACTACTAATGGCGGCGATCAGCGATTTTTTTCGTGACTGCGACATTATGGCGGACACTTTGGACAATTTTGACACATTTTTGGGACCATTGTCATTTTCACAGCAAAAAATGCATTTAAATTGCATTCTTTATTGTGAAAATGACAGTTGCAGTTTGGGAGTTAACCACAGGTGGCGCTGTAGGATTTAGTGTACACTTAGTGTGTGTTTACAACTGTAGGGGGATGTGGCTGTAGGAATGACGTCATCGATCGAGTCTCCCCTATAAAGGGGATCACTCGATCGATGCAGCGCCATAGTGAAGCACGGGGAAGCCATGTTTACATACGGCTCTCCCCGTTCTTCAGCTCCGGGGAGCGGCTATAAACAAATAGCTGCGCCGTCGTCCCGGATCGCTCCCCGAGGGAACCCGACCGCCACGTGTAGCGGGGGGGTCCTGATCGGACCCCCGACCCACGTCTAGGCAGACACGTACAGGTACGTTGATGTGCCTGTCCGTGCCATTCTGCCGACGTATATGTACATGCGGCGGTCGGGAAGTGGTTAAATTCCATTAGTTTCATTTTGTTTATTCCTTTTCTAATGAATTCCACATTTTCAGAATGATTACATCCAAATTCTGTGTGAAGAATAGCTGGTTGTTGAGGATCGGGTGGGGAAGCTGTTTCCTAGCTGACAGCTGATTGTTGAGAGCAGGCCAGAGGTCAATTTAAGCATCAAGTAGACATAATCCTCCACATGGACAATGGTGGCAATGCTGCATCGAAAATGGCAACCAGATAACACACTGCCCATGCATGAAAACGCCAAGTATGATGACATCAGATGTCAAGTGAAGCATAGCCCAATGTGTGTTTTTTGTGTGTAGACATAGGGGGTTATTTACGAAAGGCAAATCTCCTTTGCACTACAAGTGCAAACTACAAGTGCAGAGTGCACTTGAAATTGCACTGAAAGTGCACTTGGAAGTGCAGTCGCTGTAAATCTGAGGGGTAGATCTGAAATGAGGGGAAGCTCTGCTGATTTTTTTTTATGAATCAGGCTTCACTGACTTCAATGGTGAGTCTGCATTATTGGCAATGTGGGTGCTGCATTATTGGCAATGTGGGTGCTGCCTTAATGGCAATGTGGGTGCTGCATTAATGGCAATGTGGGTGCTGCATTAATGGCAATGTGCATGCTGCATTAACGGCAATGTGGGTGCTGCAATATTGGCAATGTGGGTGCTGCATTATTGGCAATACGGTGGGTGCTGCATTAATGGCAATATGGTGGGTGCTGCATAATGGCAATACGGTGGGTGCTGCAATAATGGCAATACGGTGGGTGCTGCATTCATGGCAATACAGTGGGTGCTGCATTCATTGCAATGGGGTGGGTGCTGCATTTATGGCAATGGGTTGGGTGCTGCATTCATGGCAATGGGGTCGGTGCTGCATTCATGGCAAAGGAGTGGGTGCTGCATTTATGGCAATGGGGTGGGTGCTGCATTCGTGGCAGTACAGTGGGTGCTGCATTCATGACAATACGGTGGGTGCTGCATTCATGGCACTTGTGAGACTGCAGATGGGCACTTATCCTTATTTTGCTTCACAGTTCTTTATTTAAAATGTAAGATTTCCTCCTGAAACTACATTTTTTAAAGTGAAGGTGCGTGTTTTAAGCCGATAAATACGGTATATCCAAATAAAATGGACAAGCTCATCTCTTCACCACACACAGCCACAAAGGCAAGAGAATTCTAGTTGGGCAGTGTATTGGTAATACAGAATTTTACTGAGTTAACGAATGTCAAGCAAAATGGTCGGCCCTCAAGCATGTTCACTTCATCAAATCTGGCCCTCTTTGAAAAAAGTTTGGACACCCCTGCTATATGCCATTTCACAGTATATACCAGCGCTATGGAAGATTTTTTGACTGGAGCTAAATTATTTTTTGACTCTTCTGCTTCCCTTATCTAAGTATTGCAAGTGTGATCTCTGTAACTGATTTATTTGAGGTGAGATAGCTATAACTTGCAGTCTTAGCTACATTGGCATACAGTGACTCGATCCAAATGCCAAGTAAATCTTAGAAAGCATTCATTAAAAACGTGTCCAGATATATGAAAACCAGATTAAAAAATGTAGTATATCTAGCTCCAGCAATTACACATGCTCAAAACAGGAACTAAACACACACTGAAAAGATTTTGGGACCTGCTATATAAAGCGCATCTCCTAGCTATGGAGTGAGAAATAGAAACAATTATAAAAAGGCAAACAAACAACAATGCATGTTTAACATGGTTTGCCCCAACTAAAACTAAACTTTGTACCACAGTAATTTCATCTATTTAAACACAAGTTCAGGTTCTTAGGACATATCGTCTTCAGACACAGTGTACTCCTTATTCTTGAGAAAGTAAAGGTCATGCAGGAATGTAGGCAAAGAACAACTGTTTCCAAAGTCAAAGATTTTCTGGAGTTGTCAGGATAATATTGCCATTTTATAAAGCACTATGCTCATCACTCTGCCCAGAATCAAAAGCTTTGAGGTAAGCTAGACAGGAGGATTCATGAAAGTGAGAAACAGGACAACAGTGTGTGACTTCTTAAAGCAGCAGCAGATGTCAGCTCCTGTGCTGGCCTTTGTTGACTTCTCCTTTCTATTCTGAAGAACTGATGTCAGTACTCTTGCATGTACGAGACAGCCAGGCAAGGGTAATCACCTATGTCAATTGAAACCCAAGGTCTGGATAAAAACAATCTATTGATGCATATCCAAACAGCTAAACTTAGCACTTTGGTGCAATGTTTGGTAGCTCATCAGGCAAACTTTTGGTGGTAAAGCACTTATGCCTTCATTGTTGCTTTCCACATAAAAAACATTCTCACCATGGACTTTGTTTTGAAAGCAAGTTCTCCAAGAGTGGCGCCACCCAATAGACATTTAGATGTCATTGATAATATAACCACACAGCGCATTCCTTGGCTGACCATTCACCCTGCCATGTTAGAAATGGCCAGACTCTTGGGCCTCCACAGAACTGTTAGGCCCCGTACACACGGTCGGACCAAACCGATGAGACTGGCCCGTCGGACCGTTTTCATTGGTTCACCTCTGAAGTGGCCGTACGGACTGATATGTGTACACACCATCAGTCCAAAATCCGATCGGGTCAGAACGCGGTGACGTCAAACACACGACGTGCTGAATAAAACAAAGTTCAATGCTTCCAAGCATGCGTCGACTTGATTCTGAGCATGCGCAGGTTTTGAACCGATGCTTTTCTGTACTAACCATTGGTTTGGTCCGATGGGGCAGCGGTCCATCGGTTCGGTTTTGAAGCATGTTTAGAAATTTTGGACCGAAGGAAACCAGACCGATAGCCTATACACACGGTCGGTTTGGTCCGATGAAAATTAACTTCAGTTCATTCTCATCGGACCAAACCGACCGTGTGTACGGGGCCTTAGTCACAGTGTCCACAGAATAACTTGAACCCACTTAGACTTCCTGGATTTGGGAGTGAAAAACTATGCCTGTCTGAATTCAAACATTCAGTAAAAAACAGTCATCAGTGGAGAAGGAGAGTTGTACGTGTCAGGCTTTAACCTTCAGCCTGGGGAGTACTTGTATGACGTAAAGACAAATACCATAAAGGAAAATGACAAACACCACAATAAGAAGTCCCTGAAGTCATCCTACTATTACAAACTAAAATTACAAACACCATGATAAGAAGTCCCTGAAGTTATCCTACAAATTCCAGGTGTGTCAGTCTATAATATACAGAAAGAAGGAACCCAAGAAAAGCCAAGATGCATACACTGCAAACTCCATCAATCCATTGAGAACCCACAGAGGCCCATAAGGAGTTTTTTGAAGAACCTGTCCAAGATTATGAACCAAAAATGTACAGTATCTGCCACCAGAGCTTTAAATGTGTCTGCTTACTGTTCCGCTACCATTATTTCTAAGACCCCCACAGGAGAAGCCATGGACACTGACAATATCACACAGCCCAATGGTCACTCAGCTCAGGTCCTTGCTCCTATTGAGAAGCCCTCTGAACCACCATCCCCCGATGTGCCTGAAGACAGAGATGCATAGCTTCTTGTACCAGAAGATGGAATTAAAACCCCCAAGGCACTCACAAAGACCTATATTCAGCAGACCCCATGTACACAGGATAAATCTGAATTGTTTGTAAAGTTGCCAGCAACAGCAGGTTCAGTGGGGTGGAGTGTAGCAGAGTGCCCATTTACTTAGTATGCTCAGATATGAGCACAGGGCTCTTTAATTCATTTCCCATGATTATATTGGTTCCTGTGCATGGCTAGGGAAGCTACATGTTTTTGTGTCCCCTCTTTAAGGGGCTTAGAGAGATCACAAAAGAAGAGGCAGAGGAATCTGAGCAAATAGTCTGCAGCCAAATGAAAGGCCCCTCACTACACAAATCACTGTGCTGGCAATAAGGCAGGAGCTTACTAGCACACAGCTTCTCTAGAAGACCCAACTAGAAACCCAATGGCTACTAGTGTACTCTGCCTCCCATGTCCTCTGGCCTGGAATCCCTTTAGCTGTTCACCTGTGTTACCCAAACTTCACTGAGAGGAATGCTGTTGGAGGATAAGGGTGGGTACAAGTAGCTGTTTATGTTCAGAATTGTTTTACTGAAGTAATGAGTCTCATCTAGACTTGTTATTGTTTCTAAAATCTCAGGCCTCGTACACACGACCGAGTTTCTCTGCAAAAACCAGCAAGAAACTTGCTGTGATTTTTTTTTTTTTGCAGAGGAAACCAGTCGTGTGTACATTTTTCGACGAGGAAACTGTCGAGGATCCCGTCAAGCCAAAAAGAGAGCATGTCTTCTTTTTCCTCGATGGGAATGGAGAAACTTGCCTTGTCAAGTTCCTCGACAGCCTAACAAGGAACTCGACGAGGAAAACTATGTGTTTCGCCCGTCGTGTGTACGAGGCTTTATAGAGACTATGCAATGCAGTCACATGTTACCCTGATTGAGCCATAGAGAAATTGCTGTGAAGAGTTAATTTTTGTGCAGCTTTCATACTATGGTGGTTATTTACGAAAGGCAAATCCACTTTGCACTACAAATGCAAACTACAAGTGCAACGTGCACTTGAAATTGCACTGAAAGTGCACTTGGAAGTGCAGTCGCTGTAAATCTGAGGGGTAGATCTGAAATGAGGGGAAGCTCTGCTGATTTTATTATCCAAACATGTGCAAGCTAAAATGCTTTTTTTTTTCCTTGCATGTCCCCCTCAAATCTACAGTGACTGCACTTCCAAGTGCACTTTCAGTGCAATTTCAAGTGCACTTTGCACTTGCAGTTTGCAAAGTGGATTTGCCTTTCGTAAATAACCACCATAGTATGAAAGCTGCACAAAAATTAACTCTTCACAGCAATTTCTCTGTTGCTCAATCAGGGTAACATGTGACTGCATTGCATAGTCTCCATAAGATTTTAGAACAATAACGAGTCTAGATGAGAATCATTAATTAAGTAAAACAATTCTGAACATAAACAGCTACTTGCACCCACCCTTATCCTCCAACATGTGGATTTGTCTTTAGTAAATAACCCCCTATGTCTTGTATTAGTCTGCATGTATGGATGCATTTTGCTATTCTGACCCTATTTTTAGTTATTGATTTCAACTTTGCTCCTGTTCTGTAAACTGCAGATTACAATTACTCTATGTTTGATCATTCAGCCAATTACTTATGCTGTCACAGATGAATCTGTGAATGTCCCCTCGCAGTACTTTCAGCCTTGGAGAAAATGTATAACTTTTCACAGTCAATTTACTCAAGTTAATTTACTTTAAAATCATTGGAGTAAATTGATCGGGTTAAAATTGCACAATTTTAGCATAAAAAGAAAGGATGATTGCATTTTAAAACTGTTTTTTAAATTAAGCATGAAAAGTGTTTGATGTATTAAAAAATATGTGTATTCATTTTATAGATTATCTAGTGAATAGTTTTTAAAGTCATAGCTGGGTCTTCTTCTTATTACATGCATAATATGATGATAATTTTTTTTCAGAAACTATCTATATAGTCTTGCACAAGAGGTTTTACCATCATTTTTTGTATGCTGCGAAAAATGAGCACATGTCTACAAACCTCATTTTTTTATTGTCTTTGCAGGATGAATGCGAGCAGAAACTAAGCATTGCAATACCAGCACTTAATGCTGCAATTTTGGCACTGGACACACTGAAGGCCAGTGACATCACCCTGTTGAAAACTATGCAAAACCCACCCTCTGGAGTCCGACTTACTCTGTCTGCAATTTGCATTTTAAAGGTATTCATACTGTACATTTTACATACATTGCCATTTAAGATAACAGAGGGACAATTAAGGCGAAGTCCACCTTTTATAGCATGTTACATGTAACACCCATATTTAGGGTGTAACATGTAGCATGGCGACAGGCTACCACCTCCCCCTTATAAGATCACAGGGTTCTTTTCTCTGGCAGCTCTTGTCACTTTTTGAATTTAGCACAACTGTATGTATCTTTGCCTCCAAAGCTGCATCATTCATTCACAGAAATGTGTGAATAAATAAACTGTCACCATGGTCGAAGGACTTGTAGTTATCAATGGAAAACAAGTGTCAGGATTACCTCTTAGCTCTTTGACACTTCCTCCGGTTCAATAACCAAAAATCAATAGCTCGTTACAGACATGGAGCTGGAGGAAGAGTCTGTATGAGCCTGTGCATTGCACCTGAGATCCATCAGTCGCTGTTGAAGTACTTTGCAGGCTCAAATGCAAAACAAAGTAATAACAATAATAACAATTTCATGTTTTTCCTCTAAATGTGGGTGCATTTATTATTATTATTATTATTATTATTATTATTATTATTATTATTATTATTATTATTATTATTATTATTATATTAATGTTAACATGGCCTTTTCCTTGCCAGAACCATTTTTGCCTTTTTTTGTTTAGAAAAGCTAGTTTATTGTGCACAAAAAAACAAAAACAAAAAAAAAAACACTAGATGATTTAAAGGCACACAAATGTAATACATTAGCCAACTTTTTTGTAAAATATTAAATATGCAGTTTGGTCAAGTACATAGATGCCCAACATGTCAAGCCTTAAATTTGTGTGCACCCATGCAATTGCGACAAACTTCATAGGCAGCACTCTAAAAGCTGTGACAGGTCATCATTTTAGAGTTAACCATAAATAATGGCCCTAAAATTATTGTTCTCACTCCAGCATGTGCGGCAATATGTAACATGTGTAGCAAAATCAACTTTTTTGCATAGCCCCCCCCCCCCCCCCGATGGGTGTGTTTACATTTGTATTATCCATCCTGGTGGTAGTAAAGGGGGATACATATTCTGTATCCAGTGTAGCCTAAATCTACAGTGCTTTCCTTGGTGTACTATTTCTAATAGACTTCTGGTGGTGTAAACAGTACACAATACCGTGCAGCCGAAGTGCAGTTGCTACTAGTGATGGGCGAACGGTTCGGCCCGAACATAAGTTCGGGCTGAACTTTGGTTATTCAGGTGTTCTGGTGAACACTGAACAATATGCTGAGTTTGGGGAAAATTCGAAAGCCGCGCAACCCCGTTAAAATCTATAGGACACTGACATGAAAAATCAAAATTGCTAATTTTAAAGGCTTATATGTATGGTTTTGTCATAAAAGTGTTTGGGGACCTGGGTCCTGCCCCAGGGGACATGTATCAATGCAAAAAAAGTTTTAAAAACCTGCAGTTTTTTCGGGAGCAGTGATTTTAACCACTTAAGCACTGCCTAACGCTGATATACGTCGACAGAATGGCACGGCTGGGCACAGGCACGTACATGTACGTCGCCATAAAGAGCCCAGCCGCGGGTCGCGTGGTCCGAAGCTCCGTGACCGCAGCCGCGGAACCCGCGGACCCGATTGCCGCCGGTGTCCCATGATCAATCACAGGAGCTGAAGAACGGGGAGAGGTGTGTGTAAACACACCTTCCCCGTTCTTTTACAGTGGCAGTGTCATTGATCGTCTGTTCCCTGATATAGGGAAAGATGATCAATGACGTCACACGTCCAGCCCTGCCTCCTTTACAGTTAGAAACACATATGAGGTCACACTTAACCCCCACAGCGCCCCCTAGTGGTTAACGCCTAAACTGCAATTGTCATTTTCACAGTAATCAATGCATTTTTATAGCAATTTTTGCTGTGAAAATGACAATGGTCCCATAAATGTGTCAACATTGTCCGATGTATCCGCCATTAGTAGTAAAAAAAATAAAAACCACAGAGGTGATCAAATACCACCAAAAGAAAGCTCTATTTGTGGGTAAAAAAAGGATGCCAATTTTGTTTGGGAGCCACGTAGCACGACCGCGCAATTGTCAGTTAAAGCGACGCAGTGCCGAATCACAAAAAGGGGCAAGGTCCTTAACCTGCATATTGGTCCGGGTCTTAAGTGGTTAATAATGCTTAAAGTGAAACAATAAAAGTGAAATATTACTTTAAATTTTGTACCTTGGGTTATCTATAGTATGCCTGTAAAGTGGTGCATTTTTCCCGTGTTTAGAACAGTCCCTGTAGAAAAATGAAATTTCGAAAGGAAAAAAAGTAATTTAAAACTACTCGCGGCTGTAATGAATTGTCGGTCCCAGCAATACAGATAAAATTCATAAAAAAAAGGCATGGGTTCCCCCCCAGTCCATTACCAGGCCACTTTAAGTTGTGACATATATTAGCAGGAAAATGAAAATTTAGCAAATAGGCTCCATGCACACTGAAGCTGATAAACTGTAGCTTATTGGCGTTTTGGCTTTATTTTTAAAAAGCCCATAAACTGCACTCTATGTTAGCCTATGTGTCCATGCACACATGGACGTTTTTTAGTGTTGATGAGCAGTGGCGTTTATGTGTTTTTTTCTGAACGCCAGAAATTTGCTTTTAAAGTGCCGTATTTCGGCGGGAAAGAAACGCTAAAAAACACAAAACGCTGATAAACGCTAATAAACGCTCAAAAATGCTCAAAAACACAGCTCGCCAGCGTTTTTTAGCTTTTTTTATCCATTGAAAAAAATAGCTAAAAAACGCTATACTGAAAATCGCTAATAAACGCTATTGCAAAAACTCTAAAAAACTTTGAAAGGCTCCCTGCAAAGCTACCGGTGTTTTTTTATAGCTTTTTTAGCTTCCAGTGTGCATGGAGCCATAAATGTGTTATCCTTATATGTAAATACAAAACATTACTGAACTACCCCCTCCCCATAAAGCCCCAAACAACCACAACATAATCTATAACATATAGTTGATTACCTGAATATAAGATGTTTTGGTTTCCCTTGCAGGGAATATATCATACAAGGCTACACAGGCTGAAAATGTTGAACTCTCCTTTTAAGAATGCTAGTTCCCTGATTTCCATGTTAATGCTTTGGCTTTAATGTTGCCCAAACAACTGACAGGTTACAAGTATAGAGAAAGTGACACTTTTCTGACACGCATAGCATGCATATTCAAGGTCTTTTACTCAAAAGACACAGCCAGGCAAATAGTATTTTCAAAATGAGGCCAGAAATGGCAGCCGCATACTTCTTCCCTCACAGAGTCCCTTTAAGGTAATAGGTCTGGACCAGTATGACAATTACACTTTGGCATTCCCAGAACAAATACCAGAAAATGCCCACACATATATCTTATAGAATATAAAAAAGCATACTATAAAAGAAATGATTAGATTAGCTGTATTTTAGGGACAATGCTATGTGACTATATATTCACTTCCCTATCTACATTATTTAAAGAAGTAATGTTTAAAATTGTGAGTCCCTAAAAGAGAGAATTACAATAAAAAAAAAACGAACTAAACAATTACATCTTCTTTATATAAAACACCAGTAAATAAGTTGAAACAATTGATGATCGGTGCACAATGAACACAAAAAGTATTCAAAAATATGTTCATTTTAAATGGGGGTCAAGGTAGCATAGCCTGTCTTACCCGCTTATTTTCTGTGAATAAAGTGCTTTCTGATAGATATGTGCACACTGAAATATTTTTTTTTTCGTAATTTTGTTTTTGTCCAAAAAATGTATTTATTTCGTTACTCCTGAAATTCGTTTTTATTTATTTAGTTTTGTTAAAAAATGCATTTTTCCGAAAATCTGAATTAATTAAGGTCGAATCTGTCATTGAAGGCTTATGGTGTCGGTCAAATGTTCTAAGAGGACTTGACGAAGCAGCTAAACTGTACGACACAGCAATCGTACATTTCCGGTCTAATGTCCCACCCACAAGCTATAGTTGAATTCTAATGTTGTATGACTAGTAATAATTATATTTATTAACTATTTTTACTAGTCAACCAACATTAGAATTGTTCTATAGCCTATGGGCGGAGAATTTGAACATAAATGTCCGTTTGTGGTGATCATATGTTTTTAGCTGCTTCATCGAATCTTCATGTCTCTATAATGTCAAATCTTTTCTCTCTATGTTGAATAATATTGGACTAATAGAGTTAGGTTAGGCACATTCGACCGCAGGTTCGATAGACACAGATCACTACTGTCACTGTCATGTCGAATATTCTATCTAACGTATTTATCGACGTATACCGCGCACTTTTTTCCCTATAAAATCAGGGGGAAATCGTGGGTGCGCGATATACGCCGATACCCACTTCCCGCGCTGTGTTTGAACCGGCCGCCGACATATACCGAGCGCAGTACACTCGGGTACACTCTGCCAGGCTCGGCATGCCCTGTGCCGCCTCCTAGCCTTTATGCGAGAGGAGCCAAGCGTGGCCAAGCGTGCCCGAGTGTACTGCGCTCGGTATATGTCGGCGGCGGCGTTCAAACACAGCGCGGAAATTGGGGATAGGCTTAACAACAGCACGGGAGGAGCGGGGAGGACACCACCAGGGCCGCAGACGGACGCCGGACCGGAGAAGGCCGCCGATGGACGCCGGACAAGACACCAAAACTGTAAGTAATTCAATTTTTTTTTCCAGGAATTTTCCTTCTACATTAGGGGTTCGCGCTATATGCCGGTGCGCGCTATAGGCAGATAAATATGGTATATTGAACTGTCGTTGCAACAAAACGAAAATAAAGCTTTTTTTATGTTGGATCTTTCGGATTTCGGATTCTGCACGTTCGTTATCGTTTAATAAAACGAACGCGAAAATCCCTGAAGTTCTGACAAAAATGCATTCGGACAGAAAAAAATGCACATGTTTACTTCATGATAGTGAGTGCTATTTGGAAAGATCTGTCTACTTCAACATTATGATTACCTAGGCTGTTTATGATGAGAAGATTTTTTCTTTTTTTTTATAATTTCACAATGTTCAACAAACTGCATAGGAAAACTATGCAGTTTGTTGAATATTTGGCCTCATTGTGGGACCACTCATTGCTGATGGTATTATTGATTAACCATTCACATGTTGTCTTTTCCAAGGGGATTAAACCCGATAAAAAGGGAGATCCAAATGGAAAATATGCAGATGACTACTGGCCTGCTTCTAAAAAGATTTTGGGAGACATGAAGTTTTTGGACTCCTTAAAGGTACTGTTAATCTCAAATAGTTTTTTGATACTGCTTTATGAATCCTTTTAATGTGTACCTCTAGCTAAACCTGTTTTAGTTATGTAATGCACTGTCTAAATAAAAAAATGTTTACATGATAATGATGTACAGTGAAGCAACAATCACAAAACACAAATCAAGGGCTCATGAAGTGCCTGTGAAACCTCTGCGTTCCTCCCAGTGAATACACACTACCACAGTGTCATCAAAGAGCACTTACCAAAGGCAATTCCTGGGAATGAGAGGCAGCTCCATCTACCTTTTCACTCAATATATATGTAATGCATGGTGAATGGCACAGTCCTGAATCCCTGAGATCATCACCATTTGATGAAACACACGTGGGGCAGAGCCAGATGGGCTGATATCATCAAATATTGCACTTACCATTAGGGATGAGCCAAACACCCCTCCGGTTTGGTTCCCACCAGAACATGCGAACAGGCAAAGAATGTGTGTGAACATGCGAACACCGTTAAAGTCTATGGGACACAAACATGAAAAATCAAAAGTGCTTATTTTAAAAACGTATATGCAAGTTATTGCCATAAAAAGTGTTTGGGGACCCGGGTACTGCCCCAGTGGACATGTATCAATGCAAAAAAAAGTTTTAAAAATTACAGTTTTTCAGGAGCAGTGATTTTAAGAAGGCTTGAAGTGAAACAATAAAAATAAAATATTCCTTTAAATATTGTGCCTTGGGTGTCCCCTTAGTCTGCCTGTAAAGTAGCGCATCTGGATGATGTGTTGTACAGTCCCGCAGAAAAATTTAATTTCTAAAGGAAAAAATGTTAATGGCATGGGGGTCCCCCCAAAATCCATACCAGACCCTTATCCGAGCATTCAGCCTGGAGGACAGGATGGGGGGTGAGCAAGCGCCCCCCTCCTGAACCATATCAAGCCACATGCCTCAACATGGGGAGGATGCTTTGGGGTACCCTCCAAAGCCCTTGTGGTTGTGGGGGTCTTTTGGTGGGAGGCTTATCGGAATCTGGAAGCCCCCTTTAACAAGGGGGCCCCCCACCCTATGTGAGTAGGTATCGAGTGCATTGTACCCATTCACCAAAAAAGTGCCAAAAGTAAAAATCTCAAAAGACAGTTTTTGACAATTCCTTTATTAAAAAAAAAATGTCCATCCTTCTTCAATCACGGTGCAGACAGACCAGAAAAATAGAGGAAAAAAAGCTCTGCCTCGATGGGAGACGTCCCGCCGACTGCTGTCTTTTTGCAGTGACAGCTGTTATAAAGGCAAGGGCGGGGCCATCTGCTGACGTAACCAGATGACCCTGCCCCCTCTGATGGCACATTATCACTTGTTTACATCACTGGGTGGTCACTCAGTTACGTCATCCTGCCTTTGGCTAATTATGGCTCTCGCAGCAGAGTGGCTGTGATAGGCCAATGCATGCAGGTCAGGTGCATGCTTTGGCCAATCATCAGACATCAATGCACTGCGGTCCCGCAGTGAATTATGGAGCATTCCGCGGCACACAGATTTCCCGCAAACGCCCATATGTTTGGTTCGTTTGCAAGCAAGCGAACACCTGATGTTCATCTCTACTTATCACAGATTGGAATTTTGAATATTTGTATGGATTACAGCTATGGTACATTGACAGATGTGAGTATTTTTAATCTTTCATTTTAATAAATTAGTATTAACTGGTATACACTATTGGAGTATTTTGGTTCCTCTTTCATATACAGTATATCGATCCTCGAAAGAGGTGGCTACATATGAAAGGTAGAGGAGTCTGTGATTGAACTTGGAGGAGATCATTCTTGTGTTAATAAGCTGCATATGACCACTCAAACGTTGTCATTTGCCTCCGGTAAGCGCTCTTTCATGACACTGGTGGTGTGCATTCCCTAAGAGGATTGTGCTAACAATAAAGAACACATACATTTGTTTCACTGGCACTTCATGGGACTTTGATTTGTGTTTTGTGATTTACTGTATGCTATTATAATGCATTTCTCTATATGTGTTAAATGCACAGAGTGAAACACTTCTAGACACTAATTAAATTTTTAATATGATCACATATAGTTTTTTTATTGAATAGAAATTGAGCTGTATCTTTTATTTTAGTTTTACACTGTGTATTACGTGTTTGTGCAAGCTGCTTTTTCTGGGTCTTTAGCACATCCCTACTTTGTATACCTGTTTTAGTTATAATTATAGTGGGAAAAGGCTTTAACTTCTGAATGGTTGCTGTCTTCTCCTACAAATATAGCGCGCAGCAATACAATTTTTTAAGCACGATGGGGAAAGATTAGAACCCTTGTTGTTTTTTATACTGTTGCCTATGTCTCCATTGGACTACTAGTAGTACTTAAAAATACTGTTAGGGATAGATTTTAACTGTAGTCCCTGAAGCATATAAGAAGACAGCTTATGAATCATCTTAACAGCAACCATTTTAAACTGAAATATACATTTTGGGTGAAGTTGTAATTTAGGATATTTGTGAAATGTCCAAATGTTTATAAATGATGTGCATAATTATGATGGTTTTAATACTTTCTTGCTATGTTAAAATTTTCATTGACTTTTATTGAAAACATGTTTGAAAGGTATCAAGTTTTATGATTAATTAAGCTATGGTTCTGGGACTATGCTGGAAGAATGAGCCGGGATCATTCTCGACTTGAGAGGTTTGATAAAACCCAAAAGTTAATTAAGAATTAATTGGAGATATGCAAAAAACCCTGACATGTCACTGGCCTTTGATAGATAAGTGGGATCGCTGTGCTCATGGGGTTAGAGACTCTAGCACAATTTAAAAGCCTATGAAAAGTAAGTTAGATAAAGTAACAAAGAGAAAATTATTCCCAAAGATGTGCCCTATACGAAATGCCCATTAGCTGGACAATGTTTTGTGATGGCATGCCAGTGTCAATCTAATATTACACTTTGTGGAAAACTTAAATCGGTGTTCTGCCTGAAAATAAATAAATAAAAGTCAGCAGCTTCACATACTGCAGCTGCTGGCTTTTAATAATCGGACACTTACCTGTCCTGGAGTCCAGCGATGTCAGCACCGCAGTGATGTCACAGGCCATGGCCCGGACTCCCGAGAGTGTCCTGTACCCCCTCCCCCCAAAAGATGCCAATTGTGGCACAGGAGGGGGGGAGGAATCAGATGAGCGGAAGTTCCACTTTTGAGTGGAACTCCGCTTTAACCTCCATAGCGGTATTACCGAGTGTAGCTCGGGATGAATTTTTAGTACCAAAAGCGGTAACCCTGAGCCACACTCGGGATTGCATCGTAGGATCCATGTACAGCTTATTTACCTTGTCCCCAGGATCCTGCAATGTCTCCCTGCAGTGTGTGCGAGCCGTGTCTCCGTTCGATTAACAATACCAAGCTCCGTTCCCTGCGAGCGTTGCAACGCACAGGGACGGAGCACCACGCCAAATTCAAAAAGCGAAAAACACTGAACACATACAGTACACTGAAATCTTACAGATTACATTACTATATCAAATTGTTTCACGTCCCTTTTGTCCGTAGTGGTTTGTCCAGTGCCCTGCATGCAGTTTTATATTAAAGTGTCACCAGCTAGAAAACAGCGAAAATAAATTCGAAACACTTGCAGA
The DNA here is from genome assembly GCF_905171775.1 of Rana temporaria. NCBI lineage: Eukaryota > Metazoa > Chordata > Amphibia > Anura > Ranidae > Rana > Rana temporaria. The sequence goes on along the minus strand of NC_053491.1, from coordinate 214,541,989 downwards.
ATTGAGCGATAGTGAATTGTGGGGAAATTCGTCATCAAACACTGAAAGTAACGAAAGCGACAATTCTGCAACTGAGCAAATTTCAATGTTTTTGATTTGATTACATTATTGAATAATTTTTATTATTATTATATTATTATTTGTTATAATTATTTATTATATTGTTATTTATTATATTATAATTTATGATTTAGTGTTTCAAACTTTATCATTCCCTACTAGACTCTTGTTTGGACAGATTTAAGTGAGTTATTTCTAAGAATTATAGGCCTACAATATAAAACGCTAAATTTCATGCAAAACATTGTACCGCCTCCAGCATCAAAAATCTGACATAATCATACCACCAGTGAGGTTAAAGACATGGCAATATTTAAAATCTGCATAATTTTATCATGTTCAGCAGTTTAGTAGTAAAGTGGACCTTGCGTGAAAATTACTTGTCCTCTTATCCTGCAGCTTCCATACTCCATGTAAAAATACTAAGTAAAACAAAAAATATTAGAAGAAAAAAAAACTCACCTATGATTCTGTCTGGAATTACGTACCAAAAGCGGTACAATTATTTGCAAGGAAATTTGGCGTTTTATACTGTAGGCCTGTAATTTTTAGGAATAACTCACTTAAATCTGACCAAACAAGAATCTAATAGGCATCCCGGGTATGACATTTTTTTAAAAACAAAATGCTAAATTATAATATAATAATAATATATAAATAATTATAACAAATAATAATATAATTCTAATAAAAATTATTCAATAATGTAATCAACTCAAAATCACTGAAATTTTCTCAGTTGCAGAATTGTCGCTGTCATTATTATTATTTTTTTTATGACGAATTTCCCCACAAATCGCTATCGCACAATTCTGCAAGTGATTATAATTTATTATCGCTGTTTTTTAGCTGATCTAAAACCATTTTTGACATAAAGGGACACTTTTGGTTGCTATGGACAATCTACAGTTTGCAGGCAGAAAAAAAAGGTTTTTATTATATAAAAGAACATGCAGGGCACTGGGCAGACCACTAGGGACAAGGGGTGTGTGTTTTTTTTACATACAGTACTGTAATCTATAAGATTACAGTATACTGTATGTAAGGTGTTTGTTTACGTTTTTGAATTTGGCGTCAATCTCAGTGCGTCGTAACGTCGCAGGGAACGGAGATCGGCGGCACAGGAGGACGCTGTGTGAATCGAGCGAGGTCCCGCTCGCTCACACAGTGCGGTGACATCGCTGGATCCAGGACAAGGTAAGCCAGCGCACGCTGCAGGCTCTGCATATCTACCCCGAGCGTGACTCGGGGATACCGATCGCAGCAGAAAAAATCCAACCCGAGTCACGCTCGGGGTTACCACCAGGGGGGTTAATGCAGATAAAAAACCTTCTGTGTGGAGCAGCCCCCCTCAGCCCCCCTAATACTTTACCTGAGCTCCCTCTTGATCCAGCAATGTTGCATGAGAGCCACAAGGCCGGGACTCTCCCTCCTGATTGGCTGAGACCCAGCAGCATGCGCCATTGGCTCCTGCTGCTGTCAATCAAAGTCAGCAAGCCAATGAGGAGAGAGAGGGGATGGTGTCAAGTCACGGCTTTATGTCTGAATAGTCACGCAGAGCAGCGGTTCGGCTCAGGTTTCCCCATAGCAAGCTGCTTGCTGTGGGGGCACTAGGCAGGAGGGAGGGGCCAGGAGCGTTGGCCAAGGGGCCCAAGAAGAGGAGGATCTGAGCTGCTCTGTGCAAAACCATTACCCAGAGCAGGTAAGTATAACATGCTTGTTATTTTGAAATGAAAAAAACTAAGACTTTAAGATCACTTTAAGGATCTGTGGGTGTATGCCATCTAGTCCAGGTGCTTTATTCAACTATATGCAGTCAAAATATTTCTGGACCATATACATTTTGAGCCATTGTGGATCACTTGGATCTGTGTCAATACCATTCCCATTATGGACATGAGCTCCCCCATGCACCTTTGTATATAGAGAGCAAAGGTATTTAGTAAATTTGCCTTCTCTTTGAACAGTCACTTGCTCTAGATTATTTTCACAGAGGTCCTGCATTCTATTGGCAGAGAACAAAATGTATTTTTGTTACCAACTGTGAAAACAATTGCTGTATGAGTTGTAAAATCCACAAGCTTATGTAATTGAGAATTTTAACAAATTAAATACCCATTCATTAAACAATATTTTACTTTTGAAGAGATGTCTTGGCCTTTAGTATGGACTTTTTGAATAATTGATGTATTCAAGTTCTTCTTTCACTGCAAAGTTACTGAAAACCATTAAAACAAATATAGCTAATTATGAGGAATCTGCCACATCGATAGATGTGTCAAGCTGAAGCAAAAAATAGCATTCAGTTAAGCCTTGTTTTAGTTGTGAAATGATGTAATCTGACACGATTGCAACTCATCTTGTAACTGTTCTAGCAAAAAGCTGAAGTGAATATATTGCAGATAGTATTTCAGACAGTTTGGGCATGATAAGATGGCAAATAAATAGCTTCTAAAAAAGCCTCCTTAATCACCTTACCATTACCATCATCAAATGGTTCTTCCCTTTTTGTTATTAACTGAGACACACGATTAGAGCCAGTTCACACTGGGGTAACCTGAGATCCGACATCAAGTCGCCCCAAGTTGCCCCAAGTCGCGCGGTCGACAAAATGAATGGAAGTGAACGGGAGCCGTCTTAATGTACACTACTGAAGTCGCTTCGACTTCAATCCGACTTCTAGGCAACTTGTAGGCAACTTGTACCCATTGCTTTCAATTGAAGTCGCCTCAGAAGTCGAATCACTTTCTTAACTGAAGCAACAATACAGGAAGATAACATACATTTCTCATGCAAACCCCTCCCTCCCACAGAGCTGATTGTTGTTTGATTGGCCACTGGAAAGCCTCCTGTCCTGGAGGCGACTTGAAGTTGCCTTGTACTGTCCTGGAGGCAACTTGAAGTTGCCTTGTAAGTTGCCTGATGATTCATACTCAAATCGTGTCCAAGTTACCTCCCAAAGTTGTGCTAGAAGTCGTGTTGCCCCTGTGTGAATGGGCTCTCAGAGGCAAGAGTTTTACTTTCTGCCACAGTTTTAGTAAACATTTTTTTCTGTACAAACAGCCACAGAGTTTCATTCTATTATTCTACTTTCTGTTTTCTGAACTACTGCACAACTATAGAGCTTTCCATGAATTTATTACATAGCAGTATTAATCTGCTCAGATCCTATTATAACCCCATCAAAACTGATACACTATGAAAAGTTAGCTAAGGTTCAATATTCAAGAGACATCGGCCCGGATTCACAAAGCACTTACGCCAACGTATCTCGAGATACGCTGTCGTAAGTACAAATGTGCGCCGTCGTATCTATGCGCCGAACCAGAAACCAAGATACGCCTGAAAATAGGCTGCATCCGATCAACGTAACTTTCCTACGCTGGCGTATCGTGGGCACATATTTACGCTGGCGCTCCCATTGATTTTTGATTCAAATATGCAAATGAGTGAAATACGGCGATTCACGAACGTAGTTGTGCCCGTGTTTGCGTAAGACTTACGTCCGGCGTAAAGTTATTCCCCATATTGGAGGCACAACTAATGCAAAGGTATGGACCAGGGAACACAGCCGTCGTATTTTACGTTGTTTACGTAGTTTGTGAATATGACTAGGCGTAGGTTACGTTCACGTCGTAGGCAGTGATTCGATGTATCTTAGGCAGTTGTTTCGACGTGATTCTGAGCATGCGCACTGGGATGCGTCCACGGGAAGGCGCATGCGCCGTACGTTATTCGTATCTTTATGACGCTCAATCCATCATTTACATGGGGTCACGCCTCATTTGCATGGCTCACGCCCACTTCCACTTACGATGAGTTACGACTAAGAAGCCCAGCGTAGATTTGAAGGCAAGTGCTTTTTGAATCCAGTGCTTGCCTCTGTGCGCTGCGTCGGCGTAGCACATATTAGATACGATACGCCCGCATAAATATGCGCTGCTGTATGTGAATCCGGGCCATCCTTGATGTGTCCCATGCTATAAGGGGATCACTGAAGAGAATGAAACAGGATAAAACCAATAGCAGCCACTTCCATCTAATTCTATCAACAGCTTTCTCCATGTCAAATACCATGTTGGCTTCTGAATTTCTAGAAAGATTCATCAGTCTATAGTTCTCAGTACTGCAATGACCTTCCTCACAGTCACTGCCAAACTCTCAACCACAAAACCCACTTGTTCAGGACCAGTTTAAGAAGAAATTTAGTCAACCAATCAGCTATTATTTTGGACAGGTATTTACCATTGATTTATTAAAGAAATCAGACAATATGAAGCAAGGGATAGGGGTTCTTTATCTTTCTTTAGGAAAAACTTTTATCGTGGTCTCATTTCTCATTGATAGATAGAGAATACCAGGTAAATTTTCATCTCTCAGTGCTGTCACATTTTGAATGACAATTACGAGTTCGTAATGATAAGATTCACTTCACAGAACTCTAATGGTTAAAGAGCTGTGCTATATTTATAAAACCATAAAGTGAAAAAAACAAAATCAAGCATGAGCATCAAAACACATATAAATTGTGTAAATGTGGTGAACACACACAAAACAGTCTATATATAGTCCATGTTTCAAAATTAGCCAGAGATGTAATTCAAAAGCAAATAGTGAGTAGTGTTAAGGTCCATACACATAGTCGGACTTTTTGCCAACAAACTTTAAAATGAGCAAGTTTTCAAAATAGTCCGACCGTGTGTACGCTCCATCGGACAACCTTTTTTGGGTTTCATCGGACAAAAAGTTCGGTCTGCAAGCGGACAAACTTTAGGTCAACAAGAGTTTGATGGTGCCTAGTCCGACCGTGTGTACAGCAAGCAATCAGACTTTTGTACAAAGTACAAACGCGCATGCTCAGAAGCAAAGACCAGCTGGAAGCATTCCGTCTGGTAAAACTAGCGTTCGTATTTAAAAGAGCACATTCGTGACGTGGCAAGTTCTGAAATCAAGAAAAGCAGCGCACATTCTCTTCTTCTTTATAATGTAATAATACTAAAAGCTGCTTTGCTGGTGATACTGACGGAGTAAAAACAAATGTCTTTACTTTGGATTAGTGTATTTCTGGTTATATGAATCAAACATATTTCTATATTTTTTGTGGGTCAAGTTAGCATAACCCCATTGCGCAACATGTCTGCTTGATGAACGGACGTTCAGAAACTAACAAAATTGCACGAAACTAGAAATCGCGAATGCACACAGACGAGACCTCTACTAACTCTCGATTAGCAGAAGGAGCCCAAAGGGTGACGCCAGAGAATTGAACTTCCTCTTTTAAACTCTCGTCAGTACGTTGAAACGTCACTACGTTCGTGTTTGTTGCCGAAAAAGTCAGATCATGTGTATGCTATGGGTGTGACAGGACAACTCCCTTTGGACAAAAATCCAAGGGAAAGTTTGTTTGGTGTCCGATCCTGTGTACAAGGCTTTTGATGTTCTTCACACCACACCACGTGAAAGTGTGCCACCACTTCCCCATTAGGTTTACACTCACCAGGTGAATTTGCCTCACTTTCTAATGTTTGGCAAATATGCTGCATAACCACAAGGGTAATTATTCCATCAATGACTGTCTCCAACTCATATGTAGTAAACCCAGATTGAGAGCTCATACTATATATGAGAAGAAAGGGGAAAATTCCGATAGTGTAGTAAAATTAACACACACTTAATTTAAAATCATCAAACATTCCATTTTCCAATTTAAAAATACATTTTGCAATAAAACACATCTCCATCAACAAACAATCCCAATGGACACAAAGCCTGATAAATCTGTGTCTCACCCAACTGATCGTATCTGCTGGAACATCACTTCCGGTTTGTCCATGATATGTCACTTCCATTTGCGGTACAGCCATGTCCCGACGTGTTTTGTCATCACAACTTCGCCTGGGGGTTGACTGTACAGCACAACAACCCCTATTTTATAGAATGCTATTACAGAATAGACTTCTAAAGGATGGAGGTTGCTGTGCCATATAGCCAATCCCTGGACAAAGTCGTGATGATGAAACCGGAAGTGACATTTCGACAGATACAATTGGTTGGGTGAGACACAGATTTTCCGGGCTTTTTGTCCATTGGGATTGGTTGTTGATGAAGATGCGCTTTATTGCAAAATGTATTTTTTCAGATGTTACTATGGTATACTGCAGTATAATTTCAAGCATTTCATAAGTGTCAAAAGCTTTTATTGACAATTACATTAAGTTTATGTAAAAATGTTAAGTTTTAGTCAATATTTGCAGTGTTGACCCTTCTTTTTTAAGACCTCTGCAATTTGCCCTGGCATGCTGTGAATCAACTTCTGGACCACATCCTGACTGATGGCAGCCCATTCTTGCATAAACAATGCTTGGAGTTTGTCAGAATTTGTGCGTGTGTGTGTGGGGGGGGGGTTTGTTCATCTGTTTCTTGAGGCTTGACCATAACTTTTCAATGGGATTAAGGTCTGGGGAGTTTCCTGGCCATGAACCCAAAATGTTGATGTTTTTTTCACCAAGCCACTTGGTTATCACATTTGCCTTATGGCAAGGAGCTCCATCATGCTGGAAAAGGCATTGTTTGTCACCAAACAGTTTTTGGATGTTTGGGAGAAGTTTCTCTCGGAGGATGTTTTTTTTTTTACCATTCTTTATTCATGGCTGTGGGCTCACTCACAAAATTGTGAGTGAGCCCACTCCCTTGGCTGAAATGCAACCCCACACATGAATGGTCTCAGGATGCTTTGCTGTTGGCATGACACAGGACTGATGGTAGTGCTCAACCTTTCTTCTCCAGACAAGTATTTTTCCAGATGCCCCAAACAATCGGAAAGGGGATTCATCAGAGAAAATAACTTTATCCCATTCCTCAGCAGTCCAGTCCCTGTACTTTTTGCAGAATATCAGTCTATCCCTGATGTTTTTTTGTGTAGAGAAGTGGCTTCTTTGCTGCCCTTCTTGACACTGGGCCATCCACCAAAAGTCTTCGCCTCACTGTGTGCACAGATGCACTCACACCTGCCTGCTGCTATTCCTGAGCAAGCTTTGCACGAGTGGTGCCCCAAACCAACAACAAAATCAACTGTAGGATACAGTCCTAGTGCTTGCTGGAGTTTCTTGGGCACCCTGAAGCCTTCTTCACAAATGCAGTGGAAATGTTTATTCATGGCATTGTTACTAAACCCACAACAGTAAAATTTGTCTTTATATGCAGTATGCTTGTTATACTCACTGTGGAAACTAAGGGGTTAATCCTCTGCATTGCGTAAAAAGACTGCTTGATATTGTATGCACAGATCCTCCACTCTCTGCATTGTCTCCTTGGACAAGTTTGGATAAGACAGATCCTTTGTAGTCAGGCTGCACATGCCCAGTTTGATGTGAATTGCTAGAGTAATTTTTTCCTGGGAGATTTTTTTTCCTGAGAGCAGCACTGTGCCAATGAGCACTGTGCAGACATGTCCAGACAGAGGGTCAGGAGCCCTGCAGCCTCATAGGACAGCTCAGTGCAATATGAAAACTCCTTCTACAAGCTCCTTCTACAAGCTTCACCAGAAACTGATCACAAGACTGCTATATACTGGGAAAAGGTATTTTTCAGTTAATATTTACCAAAATGAATGCATTTCCATGTTCTGTGTACTGTGGCAGACCAGATATAGTGAATGTAGAGTCCTGAGTTTAGTAGCACTTTAGGTTCATTTCCATGGAAAGTTTATGACATTTGCAATTTATCTGATTTATCTGCTTTATCTTATTACTTTTCATAACATTCTGGAGTATATGCAAATTACCATCATAAAAACTGAGGCAGCAGACTTTGTGAAAAATTATATTTGTGTCATTCTCAAAGCTTTTGGCCACAGCTGTACATTATATATATATTTCTGTGGCACATAGGTGGGATTGTTGCTTTATATTTTTTGATCAATCACAGATCCAGAGTATAGTTAATTACATGGTCATGCAACATTGTACTCCTATGACATTTTTTTTTTTTTAGACAGATAGAACTTTCTTCTGGTGGTATTTAATCACCACTGCGTTTTTTTATTTTTTTGCTAAACAAATAAAAAAATTTCGGGGGAAAAAAGTTTTTGTTACAAAATGTATCAAATAAGCAATTTTTCTCCTTCGCTGATGCGTGCTAATGAGGCTGCACTGATGGGCACTGATAGGTGGCACTGATGAGGCAACACTGAGGGGCACTGATGAGGAGGCACTAATTAGGATGCACTGATATGTGGCACTGATAGGCACTAATATGTGGCACTGATGGGCACTGATAGGAGGCACTAATGGGCCCTGCTAGGCGACACTGTGGGCACAGACAGGCACCGATCGGTGGCATTGATAGGCAGCACTGATAGGCAGCACTGATGGGCAGCACTGATGGGCAGTACTGATGGGCAGCACTGATGAGCAGTGGTGGCAGCACCAATGGGCACTGATGGACACTAATGGGCAGCACTGACAGGCACTGATGGGCAGCATTACTGGGCAATGATTGCCACTGATAGGGCTGCACTGATAATTAGGGCACTGGTGATCCATGCTCTGATTATCTGTGTACATGTCCCCGGTCAGGATTGCTGATTAATGGCTCAGCTCACACTGTGTCAGCTTGTGAGGAAAGCACTGCTGATACCTGGCAAATCTGTTTACACTGTGATCAGCTGTGATTGGACACAGCTGATCACATGGCATAAGACCACTGTGATTGGTCCTTTACCACCATCTGTGACCGACTGTGTCCAGAGGGCACAGCAATTAGAGTGGCCAGGATTTGCACCCCAGGGGGCATGCCAGAACAACAGAGTCGCACCTTTCAACTATTTTAAAGTGTGACGCAGCAGTCTACCAGGAGATTTTGGAGCACTTCATGCTTCCTTCCGCAGAAGAACTCTATGGGGATGCTGACTTTATTTTCCAGCAGGACTTGGCACCTGCCCACACTGCCAAAAGCAGCAAAATCTGGTTCAATGACCGTGGGATTACTGTGCTTGATTGGTCAGCAAACTCGCCTGACCTGCACCCCATAGAGAATCTATGGAGCATTGCCAAGAGAAAGATGAGAGACATGAGACCGAACAATGCAGAAGAGTTAAAGGGCGCTATTGAAGCATCCTGGTCTTCCATAACACCTCAACAGTTCCACAGGCTGATAGCTTCCATGCCATGTCACACTGAGGTAGTAATTGCTGCAAAAGGGGCCCAAACCAAGTGCCAAGTACATATGCATGCTTGGGAAAGAGTACCGCTCCAAGCCCTGCGACCTATGCTGTGCTCCCGCCCTGTAGTACTGACAGGTGCAGACTCTGTGCTGATTCGTGGAAAAAAGAAATGTTCCTGGACTGCCGCACTCTGATAGGCGATTTATTTAAACAAAATGAACAAGGGATAAAATCCAAAGCTGTATAACATCCAAAAATTCATGCAACACTGCAATCAATGTTAGAAAGTGGACATAGGGGACAAAAAAGCTAACATGTTTCACATCATGGATAGATGCTTAGTCATAGCTATGATTTTCACAATCCTGTGAAAATGACAATTTCAGTTTAGGAGTTAACCACTAGGGGGCACTGTAGGGGTTAAGTGTGACCTCATATGTGTTTCTAACTGTAAGGGGGCGGGGCTGGACGTGTGACGTCAGTGATCGTCTTTCCCTATATCAGGGAACAGACGATCACTGACACTGCCACAATGAAGAACGGGGAAGGTGTTTTTTTACACAACTCTCCCTGTTCTTCAGCTCCGGTGACCGATCGTGGGACACCGGCGGTGATCGGGTCCACGGGTCCCGCCGACGCAGTCACAGAGCTTCGGACCGGGTCGCGAGCGCGCCGGCGGTATTCCCGAGCGTGACTCAGGGTGGGTTTTTCATGTTACGATCGGTAACCCCGAGTCACGCTCGGGGTAGCTGTGCAGAGCCTGCAGCGTGCGCTGGCTTACCTTGTTCTAGATCCAGCGATTTCACCACGCTGTGTGAGCGAGCGGGACCTCGCTCGATTCACACAGCGTCCTCCTGTGCCGCCGATCTCCGTTCCCTGCGACGTTATGACGCACGGGAGCGGAGAACGGCGCCAAATTCAAAAAGGTAAACAAACACTATACATACAGTATACTGTAATCAGCTAAAAAACAGCGATAATAAATTATAATCACTTGCAGAATTGTGCGATAGCGATTTGTGGGAAAATTCGTCATAAAAAAATAATAATAATGACAGCGACAATTTTGCAACTGAGAAAATTTCAGTGATTTTGATTTGATTACATTATTGAATAATTTTTATTATAATTATATTATTATTTGTTATAATTATTTATAATTATTTATTATATTATAATTTATAATTTTGTTTTTTAAAAAATGTCATACCCCGGGATGCCTATTAGATTCTTGTTTGGTCAGATTTAAGTGAGTTATTTCTAAGATTTACTGGCCTACAGTATAAAACACCAAATTTCCTTGCAAATAATTGTACCGCTTTCGGTACTTAATTCCAGACAGAATCATACCGCCAGGGAGGTTAAAGAGACACGTACAGGTACGTGATTGTGCCCAGCCGTGCCTCAGGGGTCCTGAAGTGGTTAATTGCCATTTTGACCTGTGCGTGACACTTTCTGTGTCTGTACCAAGCCCAAACTTTCCAGGGTATATAAACATTTTATCCAGGCCATTTAGGTGATTTCTGTTATCATTATGATTTAAAAAGGATCCAAAAAACGATGTGATAATAAATGGCTTTATGTGTTTGCTATCCTTAAGTAAAAGATTGTTTTTTGACATGATCAGTCATATTTTCAATATTAATACCAACATTTCCCAAATTCTGCCAGGGTTTTGAACATGACTGTATTTACTCAGCTCTGCACCATATTGTATATTTTCCCCAAACAATTGGGTATTCTATTGTGTTTGTGTGCATTCAAATGTATTAAGGTGTATTTTTGCACAAATGTGTAAAAAATGCATTTGAAAAACTGCTGCAAAAATTATGTGTAACATAAAAATTTGCAAAACTCATCATTTTATTCTCTAGGGCATCTGATAAAAATATACAATGTTTCGGGGTTCTAAGTAATTTCTAGCAAAAATAAAAAAAATTACTGGTTCAGCTGTGCATAGTACCTAAATCGGCTTCTAACTTCAACTTGTTCAGTTAACCTTTGCCAATAAAACATGGAAGTTGGTTACTATGCAGAGCTACATCATATTCTGTGTGCTTCAGTTTTAGTAAATCTCTCTCAAAGTCTCAGAAGAAGGCCTTAAAGTGGATAATGCCTTAAGGTGCTCATTTGGGTGTTGGGCCTCTCTATGTGACTAGGCTGTAAAAAGTCTAAAAAGGGGTAATTTGGGGGATATTTGTGCTGTCGTGATAATTTTTTAATGATTGGCAATTTGGCACCATAGCTTGTAGACTCTATAACATTCACAAGGACTAAATAATATGCATTGATTTGGGTATTTTTTACCAAAGAAATGTATCAGTATAAATTTTGGTAAAAATATATGAGGAAAAATTACTTATTTGCAAAACTTTATATTAGAAATGAAGGAAACACGATTTTTTTTCAAAATTTTCGGGTTCTTTTTCCGATTATAGCACAAAAAACAAAAACTCAGTGGTGATTAACTACCACCAAAGAAAGCTCTATTTGTGTGAAAAAAAAAAAGTTAAAAATGTCATATATGTACAGTGTTGCATGACTATGTAATTATCATTAAAAATGCAACAGTACTGAAAGCTAAAAATTGGCCTGGGCAGGAAGGTTGGTGAAGGTGCCCAGTATTGAGGTGGTTAAAAGGATGAAAAAAACTTTACAATTCTTAAACTGTCTCTTTATTCTTATGATTGTATAAAGAACACTCTCTCCCATTATAGAAGAAAGGAGATCAGTGCAGCACATCACTGACATTATAATATAGTGTCTGCAAAAAAAGAGTATTTTCTGGCTGAAGTATGACTTCTCCCTGCTTTGAAAGTCTCCTTGGAATAAAAAAGATGTTATTCAGTTCATCAAATCTGTAAAATGTGTATAACATATTTCTGTCTGATAAATGCCGTTTCAATTCCTCCCAGATTGCCTCCAATAAAAAAAATTAGATTATATGCCTTAAATGTATAGAATGTTTATACAGTGTTGCTGAAATATGCCTATTTTCTCCCTTCAACATGCTTCACATCACTAGATTGCAGCAGTGGGGTCCATATTGTCTGTTTCTGGCTCTTTATCTTAGTAACTTGCTCGTAGAACAGAAATATCACAGACAAGAAACCCAATCTGTAGTGCTACCCCCATAGAAGCTGCTTGGTAATTTGGCTCCCCAGTTCTGCACCTGGTTATTTGAGCATAAATCAGCACACAGAAAGTAGGCTCAGACACAAACTGTTAGCCAGTATAATCACTATGCCAAGCTAACTTGGAAAATACATCTGTATCATTAGACTGAAATTAACTCACGAATCAGTAAAGTCAGCAAGAAACAGTGCATATAAGCAGTAAATGCAATGTAAATAATAATATTATACAAGTCGAGAGGGCACTCTAGGAGGATGGTTGATATATGGTGCAATGTCCCCTGAGAGGTACCACTTAGCATAAGCAATAAGTGAAGTTTTCTGTGTATAAGCTGTAGTGCCAGTATTTAGTCCTAACTCTCCAGCTGGCTAGCTCTGGGGCCCAATTGTACTATTGGTTCACATGAAAATAGTCCCAGTCAAGCCTGCAGGCATCAATAAGGCTGCTAGATGGCTCTATGATCAGTTCCTAAATGCTCAGGCTCTCTAGCAGCAAATAGTAAATCCCTACAGTAGCAGCTCACCAGTCCCAGTGATATAATAGCTCACCATCTAGTCACACACAGAAATTAGTCCATTCTCTGCTCTGAACCCAGATGACTCTGGCTGTTGGCATATCTGGTCTCAGCACTCCAAATGCTCAGGCCACCATTATGTATCAGTGACGGTGCACGCTGGACAGCGATGTGCACTCCCCAGACCCCATCATGGCAATACCCGGCTGTGTCCTGTACAGCCTGAGAAAAATGCAGCTCTCCTGGCAATCTCCCTCTGGGAAATGAAGTTCAACGGCCATTAGATGGTCACTAGAAGTCCACATAATGGATCCTTTCATTTCGACTTTGCACTGCAACCAATATAGAAGTCAATGGAGCTCCTTGACTTCTAGACTCTCACTGCTGGTAGGAGGCACACAGTGAGATAGATCAGCATATCAGTTCAGTGATAGTGTAAAGAGCTGCTGCAAACTGTCATAACGTATTCAACAAGTACCTAGCTACACACAAATACCCAGATATTTAAACTGTTGAACCCATTGTAAAGGAGTATTAGGTGCCACCTGAAGTGCAAGTGTGTCTATGGGAGAAGGAGACTTGGAAGGTCTGCAGGGTGGCGGCCAAAGAGGACTAAGCATTATTAAGACGCAGTGCATCATCAGCATATAGTGATATCTTGTCTTTCAATGCCCCCACCCAAAGACCACAGATATGTGGGTTAGCTTGAATCAAGGTTGCCAGGGGCTTCATGGCCAAAGCAAAGAGGCCTGGAGACAACCCTGCTGTTTGCCTCTATAAAAAAACAAAGTAGGTGAACATCTTATTATTGGCATTAACCCTAGCCTTAATAATTGCTCTGCAGAATTATCTGCTCTGAAGAATTTTTTTATTTTTTAAGCGCTCCTGTTTTTGTAAAAGCAATATCAGTGTTACGCATTAAACACACACACACTCTTTCCATTCACTTTGGTAACAACATAATCATCATGTTCCTTTAACAAGGAAAAGTATTTTCTTTTTGTTTGAAATTGCTATTTGACAGTCATATTAATGAAAACAAGTGCAAATGGGTGTCAGTAGAGCAGCGATTTAGTAGAGTTTGGCAAACAGATGGCATTCATTTATTTTTATAAGATAATAGTGAGTAGTCATAGATCAAATTCAGCATACAGGAGATAGGTACAAGCTAACTGTGGAACTAAAGTCCTGCTTTCAAAAACGTTGAGCAGGAATGCTCTTTTTTTTTTTGGAATTGTATTTTTATTGCGTATCACATTTTTAGGTAAGAAAGCATAAGTTTACAGAGGCATTAACACATGAAATGGGATTCTCAGTACATATATGGAAATAAAAAAAGTAAGATATAACAGAATGAACATCTGCTCAGAATAATTTATGCTCATTACAATAAATGTATCTTTTTTCAAATCACAGCATGTATTTTCCTTTATTTATGATATATGATCAAAACATAGCATTATGATGTAAAGAGCATGTAAATATCATCTAAAGATTAATAAGAGTATAGGAACCATAGATAGGTTGGTTCATTAAAAAAAATATCCATAGTTTAACAAACAGATACTAAACACAACATTAAGGAAACACCAGAGTGAGAAAGTTTTTTCAAGAACAAGCATTAAGGCTGGATTCACACTTGTGTGGTGCGAACTTCAGCTCTCTTATCTCTGCAAAAAGATAAGGGAGCTGTTCAGCAGATCGTCTCTGTTTTAGCTGCGAATTTGGAGACCTGGGAGAGGGGAAGGGGAGGGGGGAAGTGTATTGAGCAGAATGAGAGAAATCCTGATGAGAAATGAACACATCTGCGAAACAGATGCATGCCCATAGAAAATACTGGGCCTGAATTCGCACCTGAGCCGCACCGCAATGCCTAGAAAACGCACACGTTTTTTGGGCAATGCACAGTGCAAATTGCATGCGGTTTAAGCCGCACTCAATTCGCATAGGTGTGAACCCGGCCTTAGGCTTGGTAGCTTAAGCTTAGCTCTTGCTAGGGGACCAAGAATGATTTTCTGTCCGATCAAAATTGGATAGTGTATGGGGCTTAAGAGTGGTGATAAGGGATGGCCAGAAGCAGAGTTAAGTATAATTCGAAAAAGATAACTGCCCCAAAACTAAGAGGGAAATTGAAGAACTCTTTCAGAAGTCATCAAAATAAACACGGAATGATATAATGTTGGAAAAGCAAAAAGACAATCCAAGAATATGGGTTGTAAAACTAATTGTGGGTCTGCTTGCTCAGCCAACTAAACATGGCTGCCTCCTTGAAGAGAATAAAGGGAAGGAGAGAGAGGCGCCAAGAAGCCGCTGGTGCAGTACATTTTTTTTATAATGAAATAGCATAAAAATGTGATATGCACTGACACATGTCTCTGAGTAGTAGGCATATCAACAGCTTAGAAGTCAGTCCATAGTCTGCACAGTGTGTTCCTCTCTTGGTTCAAGCTGGTAGGATCGCCAAAGCATGAAAGGAAGTTGGTGTGGAGATCCCGAGAGCAACAGCAGGAAACTCATTGATGGAGAAAAGCAAGGAGCGCCAGACTCAGTGCAGTATGAAAAGTGCATTTATTATAACAAAACAAACAGCCAAATGGGGGATGACATTGTAACAGGATGACCCGTGACACCCAGAGACTTTGTGAGGATGGGGGATACTCCTGTGTCAGCGTCACTGATAACTCTTGGGTCTGAGTCGACCCTGTGCCCTTTGGGCATGGGGTGGCAAGTGAATCATAATTCATGTATTACATGAGATGGGACATTAATAATAGTTCATATTGCAGGATTTTGAGATACTGCAAGATGTTGGTTAATCGTGACCCAACCAGTCAATAGTGACTCATTCTATGATTAGCCCTGACTAGTGACATGCTAATTGAGTCAGGGCCTGGAAGACATTTCATTGTCCTTGTGTAAAGGTGTTAATTGCATAGACTCCTAAGATATTCCATTAACCATTGTGTAAGGCTGTAGAGGTGTTAATCCAGGTCTGCTCCCAGACCTCTAATTATGTATGCTAAATACTGTTTATGTGTGGAGACAGAACGTCTGCCTAGGGAACTCAGTGTGTGATGGTGTTTTGTTTGTTATGCTGTTAATGAAGGAATGTGCAGTGATGAGATCATGATTATAGGCCGGCGCCGACACGTCTAGAATGTTTAGTAATTAGCCTTAGTCTGTGATTAGGGGGTGGAGATCTCATTGTCCCTTTGAATACTGTCACATGGTTGTAACTGCATAAAAAGCTGAGAAGAAACCATTAAAGTAGTCATTACATTTGAAACCAGAAGCACAGAGCTGTGTGTCTCGTGTCTGGGGGGAATTCTTATGGATCGGGTCTTGTGGGTTGGAGTGTCGATAAGCTGTCTTGGATGTGATGGAAGGTCGTAAACGGTGGTGACTGTTACAGTGGTGGCTAGCAGCGGGATAATTCCATCGCTTAAAGGACGGCTACAAGGACACAGGACGATGGAGATGCTGTATGAACGGCTGCAGCTCTCTTCCCTCAAGGACTTACTGGAGAGCCGGGGCAGATCGGCCTGCAATCATAAGAAAAGGGACATTATTACAGAGCTTGTCCAAATGGATGGAGCTGAAAGGCCCAGCATAACGGACAGGACACCCGATGAAGAGTTTTTTGACCGGGCTGTTAGACGTGGACTGGCACAGTATGGACCTAATCCTCCCCTGGAGATCATAGACCGGGTTATAGCGGTTGTGGATGCCACTTGGCTACAGCAAAGAGGTGCTGCAGCAGCAAAAGTCACAGCAGCACCAACTGAAGAGAGGGGAGAGGTACAGATGCCAGTCACCATGAAAGTGGAGTTCCAGGGAGCCGGGGCAATTGGCCCCTCTCCCCAGCAACAAGCTGTGGTGGTAAAGAGTTTACTCCCAGCTGAATCGCTGGTGGCAGGGCAGGATGCTACTGGCTGCTGCACACAACTGCAGCTTGAGCTGACATCGGGGGATGGGACTGTGGTCTCCCCCCAAAGCGACCCAGCAGAGGGGCTGACAACGGAGCAGAGTGCCACAAGTCTCTGCTCTCAACTAGCAGGAGAGGGAGTTCCTGTGGGAGTGGATGGGACTGTGGTCTCCACTCAAAGCGACCCAGCAGAAGAGCTGGCAACAGAGCAGAGTGCCACAAGCCTCTGCTCTCACCTAACAGGAGAGGGAGTTCCTGGGGCAGTGGATGGAACTGTGGTCTCCGCTGACACAAGCCCAGAAAATGGTGCATCACCTAGACAGGAGGATGTCGGCTTGGCTTTGCAAGCATCGGGGGATTTTCACCTACCATTGGATGGGACTTCAGTCTCCACTGGTATACCCCAGGGATGGGGGCCAGTTGGCCCAGATCCCCAACCACATGATGGACTGAGCCCAGTCACCCTGTCTTCTCTCCAGCGGCTGAAAGGACTCCAGGGAGAAGGGCCAGTCCAGGCCTCTCCCCAGCGGCAGGCAGGTTCTCTGAGAGAGACAGAGGTTGGCGGGGTGAGTAATGCTCTGTTTGGAGCAATTTATTTGGGGTACGGTATGGATACCAGCATTGGAGGACAGGATCTACTGACTGACTTCGGAGTCAACCCGTTCGGGGTCTCCTCCTGTGTCAGTCTCCCACCGAAAGGGGAGAGATGTAACAGGATGACCCGTGACACCCAGAGACTTTGTGAGGATGGGGGATACTCCTGTGTCAGCGTCACTGATAACTCTTGGGTCTGAGTCGACCCTGTGCCCTTTGGGCATGGGGTGGCAAGTGAATCATAATTCATGTATTACATGAGATGGGACATTAATAATAGTTCATATTGCAGGATTTTGAGATACTGCAAGATGTTGGTTAATTGTGACCCAACCAGTCAATAGTGACTCATTCTATGATTACCCCTGACTAGTGACATGCTAATTGAGTCAGGGCCTGGAAGACATTTCATTGTCCTTGTGTAAAGGTGTTGATTGCATAGACTCCTAAGATATTCCATTAACCATTGTGTAAGGCTGTAGAGGTGTTAATCCAGGTCTGCTCCCAGACCTCTAATTATGTATGCTAAATACTGTTTATGTGTGGAATGTACTTGTCGGAGACAGAACGTCTGCCTAGGGAACTCAGTGTGTGATGGTGTTTTGTTTGTTATGCTGTTAATGAAGGAATGTGCAGTGATGAGATCATGATAATTATAGGCCGGCGCCGACACGTTTAGAATGTTTAGTAATTAGCCTTAGTGTGTGATTAGGGGGGTGGAGATCTCATTGTCCCTTTGAATACTGTCACATGATTGTAACTGCATAAAAAGCTGAGAAGAAACCATTAAAGTAGTCATTACATTTGGAACAAGTACAGAGCTGTGTCTCGTCTTGATTCTGGGAAAATGGGATGCCTGCTGATTTGTCTGTGTGTCAGATGAGCTGTCGTGGATGGGATGGAAGGTCGTAAACGGTGGTGACCGTTACAGACATGAATAGGCATATGAATATAATAAGGTCCGGAGTCACTCAACGGTCCGTGGGATAGGTAGCTGTGTCCCAGATCAGTGCTGCTGGAGGATGGGGCAGCGATGGAGCCTCTGCAGGAAATCCTGGGGCTGGAAACCCTGCAAACCGTGTTGTTACAGCAACATCCGGAAAGCTGAAACAGGAACCGGAAGTGTGCCTCAGTGTGGAGCGCAAGCTTTGTGAACCGGAAGTGACGAGGCGATCAATCAGACCAATGAGATGACGTGTTTCACAGCATCCGCTGTTTCTTCAGATCTACCAGGCTAACCAGGAAGTCAATTATGTATAAAAGGACGGTGTGCTGTAATTGGCCAGTGGTTTCAGTGACACATATAAATATATGGTTCAGGCAATACCATAACAATTAATATAGATGCAGGATCTGTAAGTAGCATAATAATAAAATTACATAAAAATATATAAGATTAAAAATGTTAATTAAAATTACATCTGAATTAAAAAGGATGCCTCCGGGAATACAATTTTTTCACACTATATATATATATATATATATATATATATATATATATATATATATATATATATATATATATATATATAAATTGAAAATGGAAATGAAAAAAAAGAGAATGAATACAAATCCAACAAAACTTTTAGAAGATAAAAAGATTACTAGATTAAAAAATTATGTAATTATGTAAGAAGAATGTATGGTCATTTTACCAATATGTTAAAAGGACCAACAGATACGTATATAGTCCGGGATGGTGCATGCGCATGCACATAAGTATCTGGAAAGGAAAAAGTATGTCTCTATAGAGTCTAAAAACATGTACATATATGAGTGCATGCATATATACATACATACACATGTCCCAGATGCTCCAATGGGAAACTCATTGATGAAGGAGGTGTGATAAAGCCTCTGCAATGTGTTCCTGATTGGTTATAGCTCTTTTGACAGTTCACATACTGAAAGTTCACAAGAGTTTCCCACAGTGGCTCTCTGGATCTCCACACCGACTTCATTTCACATCTCAGAAAGATCTTTCAGTCTGCAATAAATGAGGAAAAATTAAACAATCTAGAAGAAATAAGATGTGGTTAGGATAGGCCATAAGGCGAGCTATCCCACTGTTGCCATGTTTGGTTTAAAGAAGTGTCCTTTATTTTTACAATTTTTCTGTGAGGTATTCCATTCTGCCTACATCAGGTATGATATGGAGAAATTGTGCCTGAGATGAAATCACAGTAATCCTTCAATGTAATGGAATGAGTCATCTGGCAGGACTTACCATGTTTGTTTCCATTCACGGGTAGATCCTGTCCCAGCCTTAAGGGGGACTATGTCTACCTAAACTTTTATAATTTAAAGGTCTACAGTAGCTATCAAGGTGAGCGTAGACTGAGGAGTGAGCTGGTGAAGGCCTAATGTTGATTTACCATTTAGGCACCTTCAAAGCTGAGAATTGTGGCAGTGGAACAATTTGTTTGATTTTTACTTATGGATGTTTTTTTTTATATACACTAATGTGTTTATATACACCTTGTTAATAACTTTTGATTTCAAACATTGGAGAACTTTGCATCTATGTGTCTTTTTGTGTATTTAAGCAGTATTATGCAGATTTTTTTCATTTTCATTTATTGTTAAGATAAAGGCTATATAGGCAATAAGAAAATGTTTCAAAGAATCATAACTACATTCTATGCTAGCCCCCATCAGTGAATTAAGTTCTGTTGGGAATAGTTGAAAAAGACATTTCAAAGACATTGCAGACATATAGTATATGCCAATGACAACTAGGGTGAATAGAAAAAGCATTCTGGTGTGTAAAAATTATACTGAAAAATAAAATATATCAAAGAAATATAACTATATATATATAT
This sequence comes from Rana temporaria, assembly GCF_905171775.1. Taxonomy (NCBI): domain Eukaryota; kingdom Metazoa; phylum Chordata; class Amphibia; order Anura; family Ranidae; genus Rana; species Rana temporaria. Next base: position 214,521,776 of record NC_053491.1, on the reverse strand, counting down.
ATATATATATATATATATATATATATATATATATATATATATATATATATACTGTAGTTATAAAAATAACTAAAGAATCCATAAGTGTAAATGCAATTAAGGTACGGTGTAGACCCTAAGGTTAAACAAAGAGATCATTTAGAACACCCAAGAGATGTCAATAGTGTTAGTGGGGGAGCATGAAGACAACAACACCCACACAGGCACCATTATCTGCTTACTGTAATATATAATAATACCAGAATACAACATAAGTGGAAAAAAAATTATCCTTATGGAGATGTATGGGTATTCGCCATGGGAATAGGGGTTATAGGCAGTATATCCACCTGACATGGTGTAAAGGAGGGAAATACATTTTACACCACAAAGTTTCAAGTCCATAACTTTTTTTAAGAAACGTATTCTTCCTGGATCTCCCAAAAACTGTATTGTGAGCCATCTTTGGTGATGATAAGCCTGATTGTAATGTCCAATTGGTACTGTACACAATGCTTTTGAAGGTGGGAAGTAATTGGTCTTAAGGTGCAATGCTTGGCAAAAGTAACAGGAGAAAGATCACTGAAAATATGATTTTCTTTTTCCTTTATACCAATTGTATATTTATGCCATGCATTCACGAGCAAGGTCTCCTTACTTTCAAAGTAATTGAAACATACAATTATGTCTCTTGGCCAAGCTTGCATTGGTGGTTTGGGGCCCAGAAAACGGTGTGGGCAATCCAAGTGCCAGTCTATGTTCAAGATGTTTGCGATCAAAAACATAAACTGGTTAACCAGGTAGGATTGTAACACAGCATCACCCACCACTTCTGAGACATCTCTGCTGTGTGTAAAGTTCTTAAGCAGAGCTTAAAGTGGTGCATGTAGTAATTTAGTTGTTAAATAGGGCATAGGTGGCAAAGTTTGTGAAGGGGCATTAACAGCATTAACTCCCAGATCTACAAGAAAGATGGGCTGCATGGTCGAGTCGCCAGAAGAAAGTCATTACTACACAAATGCCACAAAGTATCCGGCCAAACAGCACAGAGACAAGCCTCAAATCTCCTGGCACAAGGTCATTTGGAGTGATGAGACCAAAATTTAGCTTTTTGGTCACAACCATAAACACTACATTTGGAGGAGTCAACAAGGCTTATGATGAAAGGTACACCATTCCTACTGTGAAACACTGAGATGGATTGCTGATGTTTTGGGGATGTGTGAGCTACAAAGGCACAGGAAATTTGGTCAAAATTGATGGCAAGATGAATGCAGTATGTTATCAAAAAATACTGGAGCAACATTTGCATTCATCAACCAGGAAGCTGCGTATGGGATGTACTTGAACATTTTAACATGACAATGATCCAAAGTACGAGGCCAAGTTGACTTGTCATTGGCTACAGCAGAATAAATTGAAGGTTTTGGAGTGGCCATCTCAGTCTTCTGACCTCAATATCATTGAGCCACTCCGGGGAGATCGTAAACGTGCAGTTCATGCAAGACAGCCCAAGAATTTACTGGAACTAGAGTCTTTTTGCCAAGAGGAATGTGCAGCTTTACCATCTGAGAAGATAAAGAGCCTCATCCACAAATACCACAAAAGACTTAAAGCTGTCATTGATGTTAAAGGGGGCAACACAGTATTAACCCTCCTAGCGGTATTCCCGAGTCTGACTGCACGGAGGCGGAGAACGGCGCCAAATTCAAAAACGTAAACAAATACATTACATACAGTATACTGTAATCTTATAGATTACAGTACTGTATGTAAAAATACACCCCCCCCCCTTGTCCCTAGTGGTCTGCCCAGTGTTCTGCATGTACTTTTATATAATAAAAATGGTTCTTTTCTGCCTGCAAACTGTAGATTGTCCATAGCAACTAAAAGTGTCATTTTATGTCAAAAATGATTTTAGAGCAGCTAAAAAACAGCGATAATAAATTATAATCACTTGCAGAATTGTGCGATAGCGATTTGTGGGGAAATTCATCATAAAAAAATAAAAGTAATGACAGCGACAATTCTGCAACTGAGCAAATTTCAGTGATTTTGAGTTGATTACATTATTGAATAATTTTTATTATAATTATATTATTACTTGTTATAATTATTTATTATATTATAATTTATAATTTTGTTTTTAAAAAAATGGCATACCCGGGATGCCTACTAGACTCTTGTTTGGTCAGATTTAAGTGAGTTATTCCTAAAAATTACAGGCCTACAGTATAAAACGCCAAATTTCCTTGCAAATAATGGTACCTCTTTCAGCACCTTTTTTCTGAAATAATCATACCACCAGGGAGGTTAAGAACTGTGGTATGTAAACTTTTGATCAGGGTCATTTGGGTAGTTTCTGTTGTGATTATGATTTAAAAACAGTTGATTGATAATAAATGGCTCCAGTCAAACACTAACCATGAGTGAAAGAAAAGTTTTTGTGTTATCATATTCTCTGAAAAATGGCCAGGAAATCATAAATTCGGCCAGGGTATGTAAACTTATGAGCACAACTGTATATTAATATCCCTAATTATTCAGAATTTTATAAAATTGTATAGCATTAAGGAGTTGAGTTCTGGTAGTTCTGGTAGCCATGCCAAAAATCAAGCAGGTTCAGTTTTCTCTCCAAAAAAGAAAAACAGTGAGCAGCACAGTAGTGACATGAAAAAAATAAAAATATCTTACTCTGATTCTCTGGAGAATAGCAGGAGCAGCAGTGCCTTGGATGATCTTACTCTAGAGATATGTTGTATGTTGTATAGATATTGGACTACAGAAAAGGAACAGTCACAGGTCAGGGAGTGCTCTGTTATTCAAGGAATTAAAAGCAAATGTAATTTTTTTCTGGGTACTGAAATATTTTTATCATTCTACATTTTCCCTACAACAGATTTTTGGCTTCAGGATCACTTTAAAAACATTTTAATGATGTCCTCAAGCCATAACACCAAAACAAATGTTAATATTACACAGTGTCAGTAAGGCAGGTGCTTTTTGAGGTTGGGACTCAGCAACTGCACTCTGAAAAACTTTGCTAGCTTACAATAGGACTATACTACTGTATATTGGTTCAATGACAGTCCAGGTACAAGGCAGGCAAGGTTCAGCATAGTCAATGTCAATCCACAATCAAAAGGCAGGCAGAGAATAGTCTGATCTGATCTGATCCAAGGTCATCAACAAGGGAGTCCAAACAGCAGAGCAATACAGACAAACAGGCAGCTTGAACACATCTAACCAGTGCTATGCCAAAAATGAGACTGCAGGCTTGGCTAGCTTATTTTAGGTTTGGTCTCCACCCAGAGACTGGCCACATCAATCACCTTGCAGGTGGACAGACAGACATATCTAAAATCTGGATGCTGGAATGAAACCATCAGCTGTCAAAGAACAGGAGCATTTACACGCTCCTGACATTGTGAAACAGATGACAACCACATACGTAATAGGGATGAAAATAAGTACCCTGCCAGGAACCAGATAACCACACAGGGCATCCTACTAGGGACTTATCAATTGCAAGTGACATCCTGCTAAGGTCAATATGGAGTACCCCAGCAAAGACTTGACAACTGTAAGGCCCGCGTACACACGGTTCAGACAAAACCGATAAGAATGGACCGAGGTTCAGTTTCATCGGTCCAAACCGACCGTGTGTATAGCCCATCGGTCTGTTTTCCTTCGGTCCAAAATTTTAAAACATGCTTTAAAATCGAACCGATGGACCGCTGCCCGATCGGTCCAAACCGATGGTTAGTACAGAAAGCATTGGTTCAAAACCCGCGCATGCTCAGAATCAAGTCGACGCATGCTTGGAAGCATTGAACTTTGTTTTATTCAGCACGTCGTGTGTTTGACGTCACCGCGTTCTGACCCGATCGGTTTTTGGAACGATGGTGTGTACGCACATCAGACCATCAGGCCACTTCAGTGGTGAACCGATGGAAATGGCCTGTAGGACCATTCTCATCGGTTTGGAACGACCGTGTGTACACGGCCTAAGAGGCACATTATGGACATAGCAACTGTGAAAGGAAGTTTTCCAGGGACATTGTAATCATGTAGGGTTCTCTGTTGGAAATTGGCAGCTGCAAGAGGTTTCCTGCCAGAAACATGATCATTGCATTGAGCACCTCACTATAGAAATTGAATGGTGAACACTGCAAGGGACATGCTGACAGTAAAGAGAATTTGTTTTAACTGCATTAACTGGGTATCTCGACTTATTCATTTATTGTCATCTTGTGACAAGTCACATCATCTTTCTTCAGACCTGCTAACATACTAAAATCAATGAGGCAGATCCACATACATACGCTGCGCCCGGCGCAGATGTCAGATACGCTACGCCGCTGTAACTTACTTTGACTTGGTTTGAATCCTCAACGAATTTGCGCCGTAAGTTACGGCGGCGTAGTGTATCTCTCGCGGCGTAAGGGCGCGGAATTCAAATTAGGCGGGTAGGGGGCGTGTTTCATTTAAATGAAGCGCGTCCCCGCGCCGAACGAACTGCGCATGCCCCGTCCGTCAAAACTCCCAGGGTGCATTGCTCCAAATGATTTTGCAAGGACATCATTGTTTTCGACGTGAACGTAAATGGCGTCCAGCCCCATTCGGGGACGACTTACGCAAATGACGTAACATTTTCAAAATTATACGCGGGAACGACGGCCATACTTAACATTGAGTACGCCACCAGATAGCAGCTTTAACTATACGCCGGAAAAAGCCGAATGGAAACGACGTAAAAAAATGCGACGGACGCTCATACGTTCATAAATCGTTGGAAATAGCTAATTTGCATACTCGACATAGATTACGACGGGAACGCCACCTAGCGGACGTCGAAAAATTGCATCTAAGAACCGAAGGTGTATGAAGGCGTACGCCTGTCGGATCTAACCCAGATGCCGTCGTATCTTGTTTTGAGGATTCAAAACAAAGATACAACGCGGGAATTTTGAAATTACGCCGGCGTATCAATAGATACGCTGGCGTACTTTCTTTGTGGATCTACCCCATAGTCTTCTGACACAGAGCAGTGATATTGGTAAGACAGGTTAATTTATCCTTTTTCTCTATAAAGTTAATTTCTGTCCATTGATATTTGTTAAGTACATTTTATTTTCGGAGCTGTATTACCGCAAGTTTATATATAAAAACCCTTTTAAGCATATTAGCTTTGTACTGATTGCTTTAACATTTTCTTTTTCAGGTCCCTTTTATGTCTTGCTCCTTTGCCTCTTTTATTGTCTTTGTTGTGCCTTTGTGGTTATGATATCTTACATTTCTCCATGAGGTCTAATGTTAGAACTATAAAAGAAAAAAAACTTCACAAGTTGATTTTAATAGCTTTAATGAAAGTAAGGATTAGTAGCTTTGTACTTATGGTAACTTGAGTTTTTTTTTATCAAAGTGCTTACAATTAATCTACACAAATTACTTAGTTCTTTTTTATACTGATTCTTTTATAATAATTTTATTGTATTAAAATAAATGTTTTTTGGCTGAGTTTTATATTTTTAGAAATTATGTTTTTTTTTTGTTTTTTTTTTAAGTAAGTCAGTTAAACAAGTTTATATTAATATATACTTTTAAAGAGTATGTAAAGGCAAATAAAGGAGTTTGTACATCTTTGCAATACATGCACATTTCTCCATGTTATTCATTTTAAACACACTGCAAATACAGAATGAATAAAAAAGCATTCAGTGCACAAACAATAAGCACAATAAGTTGCAAGCTAAACAACCAAAGAGAGGCAATCACAAATAACCCCAAAATAACATGTCAAAAATAAAAGTGCAGCGCAAACATGGGAAAGGGAATGGAATCCAACAGCGTGGTATGCAGGTTCCAGATCATGCAGGTCAGAAATAAAAAAGGGAACGATCTCAGTGCAGACTGATTTTATTCCAAAATAAAAGCATAAAATGTAAACAGATGTCCCAGCGGAGCCACAGTCCAATGCAGAGGGAATCCGCCAAGCAACGGCTGACTGGTATATAAAAACGGCGGATCGCAGCCACGAACAACAATGGAAAGGACGCAGGTGATGTCACGGCATGAACTGTTAATGTGTCCGAAATATAATGTGCATTTTTTGACTCAATACACAAAGCATATGTTGTCAGCCCCAACTACTTCTTTCTGATGTATTACAAAGAACACAGACCTTTATAACCCCCCACCCCTCCCATATCTCTTCCTTGAGCACAGGAAGTTACCAGCTAATAAGGATTTCTAGCAAAAACAAAGGATATTGCACTTTTCAAATATATTTAACCTAAAAAAAATTATATTTATCTCACCCAGAAGGATAAGTTAAATGTTGGGGTTCACATACAATTTAACAACTTTTTGTTGTACTATTTTTTCTTTGTGTCCGTAATCAGACAGTAAACTTTACTAAACATTATTTACAGCCTTTTTGTATTTTTTCTGTAGCAGATAATATAAACACGGTATTGTTCATTCGTAACCTGGCTTGTTTTCTAGCTAAAAAGCTTGCAATTTTCTCTTTGAAGTCCTTGATCTGAGCAAGTTCCATATATTGGTATATAACATAATTACTTCCTAGATTTATTCATGCTTTATTGTTCTTATGTTCTCCATTGGTTTGACCCCATAAAAAAATTATTACAGATGATATTCACCCTAGTTTTGCATGCAGTTCTTCCCTTATACTGCCTACATCTTAATAATTTAGGACACAAAACAAGTAATTTTGGTTATTGGCTTCATTCAGGGCAATGACATGTGTGTCCCATGCAGGGCTATGTTTTGCCAGCATGTGAATTCACAGGTGCTGCATGCATCCCTGCGATGGCTTCATTGTTGTCTATTGGGACACAGTTGCAGATTGTTCCTAATGTTTTATAGGGATGAGCCAAACACCCCCCCAGTTTGGTTCGGTTCGCACCAGAACATGCGAACAGGCAAAAAGTCTGAGCGAACTTACAAACCCTATGAAAGTCTATGGGACACGAACATGAAAAAACAAAAGTGCTTATTTTAAAGGCTTATATGAAAGTTATTGCCATAACAAGTGTATGGGGACCTGGGTACTGCCCTGGGGGACATGTATAAATGCAAAACAGTTTTTTAAACAATTTTTTTTTCAGGAGCAGTGATTTTCATAATGCTTAACCGGTTAAGACCCGGACCATTATGCAGGTTAAGGACCTGGCCCCTTTTTGCGATTCGGCACTGCGTCGCTTTAACTGACAATTGCGCAGCCATGCGACGTGGCTCCCAAACAAAATTGGCATCCTTTTTTTCCCACAAATAGAGCTTTCTTTTGGTGGTATTTGATCACCTCTGTGGTTTTTATTTTTTGCGCTATAAACAAAAATAGAGTGACAATTTAAAAAAATATATATATTTTTTAGTTTTTGCTATAATAAATATCCCCAACAAATATGTAAAAAAAAATGTTTCCTCAGTTTAGGCCGATACGTATTCTTCTACATATTTTTGTTAAAAAAAATCACAATAAGCTTTTATTAATTGGTCTGCACAAAAGTTATATAGCTGGATTCACGTAGGGCGGCGTATGTTTCAGCCGGCGTAGCGTATCGTATTTACTCTACGCCGACGTAAGTTAGAGAGGCAAGTGCTGTATTCACAAAGCACTTGCATCCTAAGTTACGGCGGCGTATCGTAAATGTGCCGGCCTAAGCACGCCTAATTCAAATGAGGAACAGGGGGCGTGTTTTATGTTAATGAATCGTGACCCGACGTGATTGACGTTTTTAACGAACGGCACATGCGCTGTCCATGGACATATCCCAGTGTGCATTGCTACATAGTACGCAACAAGGACTTATTGGTTTCGACGTGAACGTAAATTACGTCCAGCCCCATTCATGGACGACTTACGCAAACGACATAAAATTTTCAAAATTCGATGCCGGAACGACGTCCATACTTAACATTAGCTAGGCCAGCTTTTTGTTGGACTAACTTTACGCCTGAAAATGCCTTACGTAAAATGCTTATCGTTACTGCGACGGGCAAGCGTACTTTCGTGAATATGCGTATCTCGCTGATTTACGCATTCTAGGCGTAAATCAGCATTCACGCCCCTAGCGGCCGGAGGAACTAGACAGCTAAGATACGATGGCGCAGGCAGTCGTATCTTAGCTACATTTAAGTGTATCTCAATTTGAGAATACACTTAAATGTACGACGGCTTAGATTCAGAGTTACGCCGGCGTATCTACTGATACGCCGGCTTAACTCTTTCTGAATCTAGCTAATAGCGTTTACAAAATAGGGGATAGTTTTATGGCATTTTTATTAATTATTTTTTTTCACTAGTAATGGCGGCGATCAGCGATTTTTTTCATGACTGTAACATTATGGCGGACACATCAGACACTTTGACACATTTTTGGGACCATTGTCATTTTCACAGCAAAAAATGCTATAAAAATACACTGATTACTGTAAAAATTACAATGGCAGTGATGGGGTTAACCACTAGGGGGCACTGTAGGGGTTAAGTGTGACCTCATGTGTGTTTCTTACTGTAGGGGGCATGGCTGTATGTGTGACATCACTGATCGTCGTTCCCTATGACAGGGAACAGATGTTCACTGACACTGCCACAGAGAAGACCGGGGAAGGTATGTTTACACTCACCTCTCCCCCTTCTTCAGCTCCTGTGACCCGGTGGCGATTGGGTCCGCGGGTCCCGCGGGTGCGGTCTAGGTGCTTGCGACCCACGGCTGGATTCTTAAAGGGGACGTACATGTACGCCCTTGTACCCAGCCGTGCCATTCTGTCGACATATATCATCGTGCAGCGGTCCTTAAGTGGTTAAAGTGAAATAATAGAAAATAAATATTCCTTTTAAATATCTTGCCTGGGGGGTCCCCTTAGTCTGCCTGTAAAGTGGCACATCTGTGTGATGTGTCGAACAGTGCCGCAGCAATATGACATTTCTAAAGGAAAAACTTACTTGCGGCTGTAATGTATTACTGACTCCAGACAATATAGATGAAAAATCAAGGAAAGAATTGGCTTGGGGTGCCCCCAGTCCATTCTAGGCCCTTCAGGTCTGGTATGGATTTTAAGAGGCACTCCATGCCAAAATGAAGAAAAATTGGCATGCGTTCCCCCCAAAATCCATACCAGACCCTTATCCATGCATGCAGTCTCGAGGACAGGATAGGGGGGCGAGCGTCCCTGCCCCTGAACCATTCCAGACCACATGCCCTCAAAAAGGGGGAAGGTGCTTTGAGGTCTCCCTCCTATGGGGACAAGGACCTCTTCCAGACAATCCTGGCCATTGGTTGTCGGGGTCTGCAGCTATAAAACAACTGTCTCCTTCAAAGTTGTTGTTGGATTGGCCATGGCATGAGGGGGGAGAGGCAAGTTGATGATCATAACGGGGATTAGAAAGCACTTAGAAATATGTGACAAAGCACTTTGTTCCATAAGGGACACAACTATAAAATTTAAATTATAATGATATTTTTACCTTCCCTTACTTGTAGGCTAAGCCACACCCACCTTTTTGCACCTGCCCAGTAAGAGTGAATATCATGAATGCTCTCCTTAAGCCTAGTACACAATGCTGTTATCGGCAGTTCTATAGAGACTAGCCAACATTCAGTCCATGTGTACGGCAGACTTCTGCTGAAGGCTAATGACCAAAAAAAGGTCTGCTCTCAGTCAATAGTGTTCTGGCGCGGAGGCTGTCCCCCTGTCAGAACATAATAGCACAGCAGGGGTGTCAGTTTTTTTTTCCTTCAACCCACTGGGTTTAAGGGGAAAAAAAACTAGTGGTGTGTACTAGGCTGGGCAATGGCATTGAGGTGGGGCATAGATGTTTAAGACAGACCCAGAATTTTAAATTCTAAATAAATCAGGCAGGCAGAAAAAGGAAGGTTTTGTGGCTAAAACCTGTAATAACATACATGCTTTGGTACATGCTACTAGGCTAGTTCATCATTTCCCTGTGCTGCTTTACAATGTCATATTTATCCCAAAATGGGATTTACAGTGTAAAACAATAGACTGGCTGTAGCTAGACTTGACATGTGTTGTATTATGGCATAGAGTATGTCTTCAGCTAAGCTATCTTCGGCACTTCTTATTCTAAATGTATAGGTGGATTCTTTTTTATTATATTTCCACAGCCACATAAAACACTCTGCTTTATCTGTCTGCAGGCCACTGTTTCTTTGCATTTTACCCAACAAATCTTTCACCAAGTGTAAGAAGATGGATTGTGTTTTCTCTCAAGCGTTGAATTTGTAGAATAAATTCTATGGTTTCTCTTTCAGTCAGTGGAGTTTGGAAGATGAAAGAGTGTAGAAGTTTGCTATGTCTTTTTCTTATCTTTTAGGTGACATCTTGTCTTTTTTTAACTTAAACATCAATGCTCTCTAACTCTTTTCACTGCAACACTTTGCTTCAAACCTGAATTTTTTAAGCTTTGGGAGGATATGACAGGTGGAATAATGTCAACCCGTTCCAGAGACTTGTTAATATTTTAACATGTTTACTTATGTAGTGCCGTTTTTTTCCTTATATCACAGTTTAGTTAACGAGCCAAATATTTGATGTTTGATCTTGTATATTATCTCTGATCAAGGTACCCTTTCCTTCCGTTTCTGTTTAGAAGTGTACTGAGTTATTATTATATTGTTTTTCAAAACACTATCCATTGCTTTTTTTTATAACCAAGATGTTTTCTGCTTTCTTTCTTGCCTATATGGGCTGATTTTGCTCTTTTGCTTAAAAATATAATCAGGAATATGCACATTTAAGCACATGTAATTCTGCTGTGATGAATTTTAATGCAATGTGATTTTCATTTTTGTATCTATGTCAACATTTTCCAGGGAAAGGGTATTTTCTGCCTCAATATGTCTCAATATGTTAAATGTATGCAGTATAAAAGCCTAATCTTTTTAATAGTAATACTGTTCATCTGTGTACAAAATATATTTTTAGCTAAGTTTCAGCATGCAGGATTTTTTTTTTAAATGTACTGATAGGGGCTGTATGGGGAGTAGAAAACTCTTCTCACGCAGTTTGAAAGTAACTTTTCTATATTTATTAGGTCATAACTAGGGATGAGCTGGGAGTTCTGTATAAGCCCGAGGTTGAACAGGACTTCAGCTGTTTAGATGTTCCGATTAAATCAGAACTTAAGGGACATTCAGAGGGAAATAAAGAAAAAATTACCGCACTAAAAACAACAGAAATCACTAACAGAGCTGCAACAACAAAGTGTCATACATACACAATACAAGCAAGGAAAAAAGGAGAAGTTGCGCTGGTTAAATGTGTATAACTAAACAGTAAAATTGATGTGAAATATAATGCATAAAATTGAAGCCAATAAACCCAAAATCAATGGGAAGCTGTGAAAATAAATGAAAAAACTCAGTCCCAGTATATCCGCAATAGGTATAGTTCATAATATAGTGAATAAATGATCTGGAGAAGAGCATATGCGATAACCACCACCACGAATTAATAAAAATTGGAGGCTTACCACATGGCAAGCAATAAATGCTTGCGGCTGCAAACCCCAGCCAGGGCCTTTAAGCGATCCTCACAGGGGGGGGGGGGGAGATGAATGTTGAAACCTCCAACAAATCCACGGCATTGAAGCGTGTCACAAGAAAAACACTCAATGGTGAAGTATGACAAGAACCGGCACACACATGAGGTAAATTGTGACTTATGGAACCACCACCACCAACACCCTATAATTAGGAGGCTTACCAGAGCGTATAAATAAACCAGCATGTGGCTAAAACCCTAGCCAGGGCCTTTGAAAATCCTGGGCTGTTATTAGTATGTCCTAGAATCCTCCGATGTGTATATTCAGTGGATACATGAAAGGAATAACAGGACCCACATAGTGAAGTACGTTACCAGTAATTCATTTAATAAATAAAAGGTTGCACTTACAAAAGTCACAATTTACCTCATGTGTGTGCCGGTTCTTGTCATACTTCACCATTGAGTGTTTTTCTTGTGACACGCTTCAATACCATGGATTCGTTGGAGGTTTCAACATTCATCCCCCCCTGTGAGGATCACTTAAAGGCCCTGGCTAGGGGTTTGCAGCCGCAAGCATTTATTGTTTTCCATGTGGTAAGCCTCCAATTTTTATTAATTCGTGGTGGTGGTTATCGCATATGCTCTTCTCCAGATCATTTATTCACTATATTATGAACTATATCTATTGCGGATATACTGGGACTGAGTTTTTTCATTTATTTTCACAGCTTCCCATTGATTTTGGGTTTATTGGCTTCAATTTTAAGCATTATATTTCACATCAATTTTACTGTTTAGTTATACACATTTAACCAGCGCAACTTCTCCTTTTTTCCTTATTCAGAGGGAAATGCTCCAATGAACATCCTATAATGCGTTACACAAACTGTCATTGGCCAAATAGCCTTGTTGGAGGTAGTATATTTACCTTTGTATGTGCTAGCTCCTATATAAGTTTTTCAGCGCTTACTTTTCTTCTTATTTATTTGTCATTGGCCAAAGTTTTGCACTTGACTTCTGGTCAGTTGCAAGCCATTGGCCAATGATGGCTTTTAACACATCTAAGCCTATGATAGGCTTTTGTCTCATTTGCCCTTTGTCAGTGTGTGGGAGTTTAGTGTAAGGGACAGCTGACAGTATTGCATGGAGAGAGAGTTGGCAGTGTAGTGTGCTTCCACATCGCTCTAAACAGCACTAGATTCATTGCTGCATATTGCAAGTAATGCCTTGCAGAAAATTGCAGCTTGTGTGGAGTTTTATATTGCTGGTAGTGTTTTAGGGTTTCTGTTTGAGTTTTTGTAGCTATTTTACCTTTTTTGTTCTTTGGCTCTATGTTAATTGTGTTTAATTTTGTTGGGGTAATTTTTTTTAATTCTTGATAGGGTCAGTATCAGCAAAAGCATTGTGAAATTGATGAGGACACCTCAAAAGATTTGCTTTGTTTGCAGCGAAGCACTGTATATTATTGTGGTCCACAAAAGCACCACGATTGTCAGTGCATCCAAACACCACATCCCCCACATTTTATTTTTATTTTATTATTTATTTCAGGTACTTATATAGCGCCGTCAATTCACACAGCGCTTTACATATACATGTAGCTGTTAATGTGCCATAACTGTCAATGTGGGGCTTCATACTTACTTTAAATTAACAACATTATGTCTGGAAGGCCCTAAGGGAGAGACATAAATTGTTTCTGTGCAGCTGTCAGAGAGCAGGCAGCACCCATATTCACAGTAAAGGGCAGTTGTCGGGATATGAACCTAGAGGCAGGTCATATGTGCTTTTCTTTTCTGACAGTGGGTGTGATATACACCCAGAGCACATGAAGGAGGTGGTGGAGTGGCTAACCAAGCCTTCATTATCCTCCTCCTTTGTGTTCCATGTTTAAAGTAGCTTGAAGTCATTATCAAAATGCTTAAGTGCCCCATTCTTGCTCTTCATTCACACCTCTTGCCGTTGCCCCATCAACTACGACAGAGGAGTCGGCTGAGTTGCAAGAGGATGCACAGCCATTAACATCTGATGTTGAGGAGGAGAGCAATGGGAGCATAGAAGGAGGTGATAATAGGCAGGGAGGACCAGTTAGCAAAGATGTTCCTGCAGCTGCAGACTACTAATGGGTAGGGTTCCAGTGATAAGGAGGGGTTGATTTCTGACTGTACTTGAATAATAGGTATAGTAGAGGAGGAAAGTGAGGGAATGTCATCCAGAGGAAGTTTGCAGAGAAGTGGACAGAACAGCCATCCTATTATAGGGCAAGACAAAGCTCCACAGGATGTAGGGCACTGTTATCCCCCTGTCCAATCCCCATAGCTCAGCTTTGTGGGCCTTTTTCAACACATGTGTTGTAGGCTTCACTATAGTAATTAGCTGTCTCTGTCTTAAGCGTATGAAGTGTGACATTACCATTGGTCAATTGGGTAACATGTGTAGAATGAAACTCACCAAACAGCTCATTGGAAACAGCACCTGAATGCTAGCTGTCAGTAAGGAGTGGGTCACACTTCTACTCCCAGCGATAAGGACATAGGTATTTTAAGAGGTATCAGAAGTTTATCTTATTGCTTTACAAGTGAGGAAGAGAGTCAGTATTGGCAAGCATGTATGGGTAGTATGGTCAAGCGAAAGCTCCAATCTTTCTCTTATTCTGCCAACCCCACCCTGCCATCTCTAGCTGTAACATTCAGCAGGCAAGTTTTTCTGGTCTAGCTTCTGGAACAGAAGAAGTACACCCTAAGCCTCCCAATGCTTAACAGCTCAATGCCAAATTGCTTTTGTGAATTTGCAGTGGTAAGTTACCATCTGCCATTCCTTCACTCATATGACCATTCCTGTCATTCACCATTATATAAAATGTAATGTTTCCACTTTGTTGGGCCATGTGGTAAGCAGGACAAAACAGTAGAATACTTGGTGGTGAGGGATCTGGAAACACCAATCTTTCACCACTTACCAAAAATGCATGTCATCTACGCATTTATGAGGAAGGCCCATCATAGGGGGGATAAGTTCCCTTTTAGAACCTGTTAGTGACTAGGTGGACTCCTTCTGCATGGGTTCCCAGGTTATATCTAGGGCATTTGAGATGTATTAACTCAGATGAGGTACATTAGATGGGTGGATGATAATATTTGGGTGACATTAAATGTCACAGCACTCTACTTCTCCATTCCACATGACTTAGCCCTAAAAGCAGTGCAACATCAACTTAAAAAATATAGCAAGTACTCTTTGCAACTTTAGAGTTGCCTATTGGAATGCATATAATTCTTGATGACACACAATTTGCCTATTGGAATGCATAGAATTCTTGATGACACACAATTTTTATTTTATTTTTTGCAGGTTTGCAGCACCTGAATGGGAACTAAGGACCAGATTCTCGTAGAATTGCGGCCGTTTAACGTAACCCGTTTACGTTACACCGCCGCAAGTTTTCAGTGTAAGTGCCTGATCCACAAACCACTTACCTGTAAACTTGCGGCGGTGTATGGTAAACACGTCCGGGGCAAGCCCGCCCAATTCAAATGGGGCGGGTACCATTTAAATTAGGCGCGCTCCCGCACCGGACATACTGCGCATGCTCAGTTTTAAAATTCCTGCCGTGCTTTGTGCGATGTGACGTAATTTTTTAAAACGGCGAGGTGCGTAGCGTCCATTTGTATTCCCGGACGTCTTACGCCAAAAAAAAAAAAATTGAAATTCGACTCGGGAACGACAGCCATACTTTAACATGGCTCGACTAAAGTTAAGCCATGTTAAAGCAGGTGTAAATTTGCGACGGGAAAAAATTACTAGCGACGACGTAACGACGGGAAAAAACTTTGTGGATCGCCGTAAATCCTCATTTGCATACCCGACGCTGGAATACGACGCGAACTCCCCCCAGCGGTGGCCGAAGTATTGCATCCTAAGATCCGACGGTGTAAGTCAATTACACCTGTCGGATCTTAGGGCTATCTATGTGGAACTGATTCTATGAATCAGCCGCAAAGATACGATAGGAGATACGATGGTGTATCAGGAGATACGCCGTTGTATCTCCTCTGTGAATCTGGCCCTAAATTCTCATCATCCCTTGCTAATTTGTACATGGGATGGTCGGAGGAATTTTTCAAATTCTCCCATGACAATCACTTTTTTGAGAATCTTTTTATTTTGGTATGGTCCCTTCATTGACAACCTGCTGCATATTTGGGATGAGAGCGGGTCTGTTTTTGATTTAACTACATTTTTATGTCATGTCAACAGTAATTCTTTAAGTTTAAAATGTACGGGGTCTTCAGACCAGATAATCCATTTGGAAGAAAAAACAGTTGTGTCCCATGTAGTAACCTAGTTATGCACCGTAGTAGCACCACTGAAAAGACACTCCCCCAATGATGGGGGTGTTTGCCGTAACCAAAATCAACTGAATAAATATAGAGAAACCTAGATGACAGCCCTATAGGAACAAAGGCTGCCCCTAGGTAAGAGGCTACTGTTGGCAAAGCAAGGACTATACTCAGAGTGTACAAAAAAATATATTATGATTTATTAATTATAAATTTACTACAGAGCATGATAAAACTAATCAAATAAAAATAGAAAATGTGGCAGAGCTATTAAATAGAACAGTATGCTGCCGCATAGGCGGTATAGCTAATGTCAGACATACAAACAAGAAACAATGACAAACATACAACAATGAGACTCAGACAGTCCGGACACATAAGTATCACTTCTGTGGTGGTTCACCAGGGGAAGGAAAACCCCTATCGATTATGTAAAAATGATGCAATAAATTAAGTAGAAATAAACCTAATAAATAGTGGACAGACCACAGAGGTGACACTAGGGTGAAATACAATTCCTGAATGGAGATGATGATGGAAACAACTCTGTAGACAGCAAACTTGTTGCTTTTTAAGATAATAATTGGAACAGTCTTACCGCATCCATAAACTAAGATGTGAGCTGTGTCGAGGTTCTCCAAGTTGCGTACAGACGTAGTGACTCCAATAAATGAAATTATACAATGAAGTCCTTAATCAAAGCTGCTGTTGCCCGATCATGCCCTGCTCCAGGCATGTAAGGGGACACCGCCTCGAGGTATGACACTCAGATGTGCTAGTGACTCGGTAGATTGCGGGTCAGATTGTCCGCCATGCTATGTAGTAAGTGTGTCAGCACGTTGGTGTGCGTGGAGCTGGCGATGATACAGGTGAGTCCTCAACAGCTGATGCTCCCTCCAGCTCCCGCCCCCAGCTGGGAAGGGGGGTGTGTAAGTGTCCGGCGTCTGAGCGTGATGACGTCAGATAATCCATATCCTTGATATTAATCTGCAAGGCAATCCTAAGGTTCCTGGGGTTTTAACTAGTACCTTTAGAAATCCCAGCACAGGTAATGATACACTCCTGGCCAGCAGCTGCCATTCTGCACATACAATTAAAGCTATTCCAGTAGGAGAATTCAACAGAGCAAGAAGAAACTGTTTTACAGAGGAATCTTTCTCCAGGGAATGTAGCTTCATTGAGAAATGGCTTTCTCCTAGAGGCTGTCAACAGTGGTGTATAGATAGAGGATATAAAATTGCCACCAATGAACAATGGGATGTCCTTTAATCCAATGCTCACACAGTTAGATCTTGATACTAAAATGAGTGTTAACTTTGTCAAAACTTATTCTGTTGAATATAATCAAATAGTCAATCTGATAAAGAAAAATATGCCTATTCTAAATTCAGATAGACTGCTACTTAACATTTTATCAGAGAGAGTTTGTTTTTGAAGTCACTGTGCCTCCACTGTACGTTCCCTCCTGGCCCCCAATCATATTAATTTTTAACAAAAAAAAAAATGTGGCTGTCATATCCTGGGTCCTTTTTCTGTGGTGTTAGCACACGCAAATATCGCAGAATACATAAGGTGAATAAAAATGTTACTTAATTTTTCCAGAGGTCCACGAAGTTTCACAATATATCAGTTATGGTTTGAATCATGTAGTGTATTTAATACAATGTGAAGCTTGTAAAGTACAGTATGTAGGCTGTGCAATAAGACCTTTACACTCATGTATTTCTGAACATTAGTGTGATAGTATGAACACCAATGCCAAAAATTTCTCTAATGCGGTCGGACTTTTGACTGTGCAAAAGTCCGCCGTGAGTCCGTCGGAAGTCCGACGGAAAGAAAGAGAACAGGTTCTCTATCTAAGGTCCGTCGGACTTCCGACAAAAAAAGTCAGATGGAGGCTACACACGGCCGGACTTTCGGAGAAAAAAGCCGGTCTGACTTTTTTTCGCAGAAAGTCCAGCCGTGTGTAAGAGGCATTACATGCCAAAACACTTTAGTGACATTCAAAAAGGGAATATGTCCTCCTTCTCTTTCTGAAGCATAGAGAGAGTTTTACCTGTGGATAGGGGAGGAGATAGATATCATAGACTTTTGGAGCGCGAGGTGTATTGGATACATGTGAAAACTCGCATCCCCCAGTGTATGAATCATCACTAAGATGTGGGTTTATTCCTTAAATTACTATTTTCTTTTTTTTATACAGCGTTTCTGTATGTGTCGTTTTTTTTTTTTTTTTTATCCAATGCATTTACATATACCTCCACTAGAGGAAGTTCCTGGCTAGTGCGTTATTCTCATTCAACTTAATCTATTGGGCTTTTTGTGATCTAAAGTCTGTTACAATTGTTCAGGAAACCTTCTCTCTTTTTTGATTTTGAAAAAATGTATATTTTAAATAATCTTTACTGCATGCTCTAAGACTTCATGCACTGGCCCATTCTCTTTATTATTTTTGTCTGTTTGATTTTATTCTATATTGGGTTTTGTATATTAACTCACCTATGTTTTCAGTTCATGTGACCATTTGATTCACTATTTAATCGAAAGCGGTGGCTGTTTTACAGCTGTTGTACATGTTTTTGCAATAAAAGATAACCATTGTTGAATGCCATTCCAACTGCCTACTGATTTGTGCTAGATGAGGCTTCTACAGCCTGTGAGTCTGAGCACCGGGCAGAGCTGGGATGTGAGAAGGTGGAAGTACTTACACACCTGTATTCATTTGGTAAGCAGGAGTACTCATCTGACCACAGACACATGGTCCAGAACGTATAGACAGGTGTGGAATATTTCCTTCCCAGCTTCCAGAGTTACCAATGGGCTGTGAAAGATGCAGGATGGGGCACACCCTTGCAGCTGGTAGTGTTGCCCTGCATGAATTCCTTAAAAGGAACCAGATCTGAATCAGGGATAAGAAAACTAACACTAGGAAGCCCCTGATGCAGATGCATTTTTTGAGGATTCCAACACCCAAAGCATGTATTTTCTTCCCAGCCTCAGCCTCCACTTACATTTGTGAAGTAAATCTCACCTCCTGCCATCATTGTCATTCCCTGCCCCCATGAGCACCCCCAGCCATCATTAACACCTCCTTCTACCAATGCTGGCATGTCATTGTAAACATGTACTGTCACTGCTGTACACTTGCCATCATTACCATCTCATACTGGCCATCTTCATTTCACTGACACTTTTAATTTGGCATGTTCAATTTTCTCTTTGCTGTTTCAGAGTTGCAAAGAATCTAAGTTTGTGGGCCAGGTAACATCCTGTCTTCTGTATGAATATTGATTGAGGGTTAAGTCTTTTTGCACCACTAACCACCCAATTTTCACAGTTGAAAATATAAATTTTTTTATAAACAGTATATTTAGAGAGGTTATGGTGGTTTTAAACCAATTGCAGCACATTTCAATTGTTGGGCAGGTAAAATGTATGTTGCCTTAAGGTGTGCTGACAGCAATACAACTCAGACTTGTAGACAGCTGTTTCTCAAAGACAAAAACTTTTACTTACTTTTTTTTCTGGGTAACTACTGCATTGGCTATTAATGCTTGCACTTCATAATGGTACATTGTTAATAAATATTGACAAGTTTTTATATTTTAACATCATTTTCTTCAATTTGGAACTTTTTTTATCTTTCGTGCAAGCTATGTCATGCTGTTTGCATTGATCCCTTGACCTTAGATGGATACACTGTGAAGATTCTGTTTTTTTTGGTTTTTTTTATACACACCTTTAAAGTAGTGTAGCTCAACAGTTTTAAATAGAAACTACCTATTGTTATTTCCTAACTCTCCTCCTTTAATCTCCTTCTCTAGAAAACAATTAGATTGTATGCAGCTGATCTGTATAATTCATAAATGATATTTTAAAACAAAGTAAAATTTCATATTTTAGAATGAAATATTACTCTTATCTACTTCCTTAATGTAATCATATTCAAATTATGAAATTCTGTGCATGCAAGCTTTATAATTTGCAGTACAGTATATTAATGCATAATTGTATTGTTATGGCTGGATATTAGGAAAACTTTCCCCTTTAAAGGAATTATCTCTCATTTTTTCCTTATTTACTCTGATGGTCATTTTGTTGATCTGAAAATGTGTTCTCTTTTATAATAAAAATTAAATGAATAAAAAAGAAGGGATTCGGTCAAAAAGCCAATTTTTTCACTTGCAAATGTAATCTGCTTATTCTCTCCCTCAAAAACTGTGGCATAATCCAATGTGTGGAATAATCCATCCAACAATGTTGATGTTTTCAGTTCTACACAAAGCAAAACAAACCTACTTTTTTGTTCTAGATGCAATGGTCAGCCCCAATCACTCAGAAAACAAAGCCTGCTCCTCTAGATTTGATGCCTGTGTTGCAATTTTATAAAATTTTCCCACATTTAGGGCCAGATCCACTTACCTTGGCGCATATATAGGCCGACGTAGCGTATCTCAGATACACTACGCCGCCATAACCTAGAGCGGCAGGTTCCTTATCCAGAAAGAATTTGCGCCGTAAGTTACGGTGGCGTAGTGTAAATGTGTCGGCGTAAGCGCGCAAAATTCATTGTGACCCCACGTAAATTACGTTTTTTTTGAACGGCGCATGCGCCGTCCGTGGACGTATCCCAGTGCGCATGCGTGAAATCACGTCGCAAATAGTCAATGCTTTCGCAAAGCCCTATTCGCGAACGATTTACGCAAACGACGTAAACTACGGAAAATTCTACGCTGTCCAGACGTCCATACTTAACATTGCGTACGCCTCAAAAAATCCATCCAGGCGTAATGTGGTTGTAAACTGTAACATTTTGACCTTGTTAGTCTTCAGAAGACACTAATATTTTATTTCCAGATGTAATATGTCCACTCAACCACGCTTGCTACCATCTATGACATTTTTTCATATGCAGATTCCTAAAAATTTCCAAAATCTTTATTTCAGTAGCTACTGTATATGCTTGCTCTCTACCTCAGAAACTGCAGTCTATCAAAGAAAGGCTTAAAAGATGAAGCTGATATTCTTTACAATTTTTTGTCTTCAAACCTAGGAAAAAGAAAACAATTTTTTTTCTACTCAAGTTTTCGCTTAAAAAGTGTGGTGTGCATTTGTATTCAGCCCCTCAATACTTTGTAGAACCACCTTTCCCTGCAATTACAGCTGCAAGTCTTTTTGGGTATGACTCTATCAGTTTTGTACATCTAGTTAGTGACATTTTTGCCCATTCTTCTTTGCAAACTAGCTCAAGCTCTGTCAGATTGAATGGAGAGCATCTGTGAACAGCATTTTTCAAGTCTTGCCACAGATTCTCAATTGAATTTAGGTCTGGAATTTGACTGGGTCATTCTAACACATGAATTTGCTTTTATCAAAACCATTTCATTGTAGCTCTGGCGGTATGTTGAGGGTCATTGTCCTGCTGGAAGTAGAACCTTTACCCCAGTCTCAAGTCTTTTGCAGACTCTAACAGGTTCTCTTCTAAGATTGCTCTATATTTGGCTCTATCCATCTTCCCGTCAACTCCGAACAGCTTCCCTGTCCCTGCTGAAGAAAAGCATCCCCACAACAGGATGCTGCCATCACCATGTTTCACGGTGGGGATGATGTGTTCAGGGTGATGTGTAGTGTTAGTTTTCTGCCACACATAGTGTTTTGCTTTTAGGCCAAATGGTTCAATCTTGATCTGATCTGACCAGATGACCTTCTTCCACATGTTTGCTGTGTCCCGCACATGGCTTCTTGCAAACTGCAAACTGGACTTCTTATGGCTTTCTTTCAACAATGGCTTTCTTCTTGCCACTCTTCCATAAAGGCCAGATTTGTGGAGTGCCTGACTAATAAACTTGTCCTGTGGACAGATTCTCCCACCTGAGCTGTGGATCTCTGCAGCTCTTCCAGAGTTACCATGGGCCTCTTGGCTGCTTCTTTGATTAAAGCTCTCCTTGCCTGGCTTGTCAATTTAGGTGGACGGTCATTTCTTTGTAGGTTGGCAGTTGTCATTCTTTTACCATTTTCAGATGATGGATTGAACAGTACTCCATGAGATGTTAAAGGCTTGGGATATTTTTTATGACCTAACCCTGCTTTAAACTTCTCCACAACTTTATCCCTGAACTTTCTGGTGTGTCCCTTGGCCTTTATGATTCTGTTTGTTCACTAAGGTTCTCTAACAAACCTCTAAGGGGTTCACAGAACAGCTGTATTTATACTGAGATTAAATTACACACAGGTGGACCCTATTTACTAATTATGTGACATCTGAAGGCCATTGGTTCCACTAGATTTTAGTTAAGGGTATCAGAGTAAAGGGGTGGAATACAAATGTATGCCACACTTTTCAGATATTTATTTATAAAAAAAATTGAATACCATTTATCATTTTCCTTCCACTTCATAATTATGTGCCACTTTGTGTTGGTCTATCACATAAAATCCCAAATATTTTTTTTTTTTTTTACGTTTTTGGTTGTAACATGATGAAATGTGGAACATTTTAAGGGGTATGAATACTTTTTTTCAAGGCACTCTGTCATACTCTGTTGTTTCTTTAACCACTTCCCTACCGGCCCATAGTAAAATGACGTCCACAAAGAACTTCTGCCGTTCAGAGTGGACGTCATATGACGTCCTGGGCTTTCCGGGTGGATATCTGAATGATGCCTGCAGCTAGAGGCATCATTCAGATATCCTTCTAAACTGCCGGCGATTCTGCACAACGTAAGAACGATCATAGCGGCGGTTCCGCCGCTAGATCGTTCTTACAGGCGGCGGGAGGGGACATCCCCCCCCTCCCGCCGCCATCCGGTGCTTCTCCGGGCTCTCCCGTGCCATCGGGGGCCCGGAGAACGAATCGTCCGGCGCTCGCAGGAAGCATAGAGATGACTGGTGACCAGATGGTCACCAGTCATCTCTATGACCGTCGGAGGACCCGGGCGCGACGTGATGACGTCACGCCCGGGTCCCCATAAGTAAACAAAGCCGCGATTGCGGCTGCTAAGCAACCACAAGCATGAGATCGGTGAATTTTTTTTCACCGATTTCATGCTTTCCAGCCTGGAGGAGAGATGTGGGGTCTTATTGACCCCGCATCTCTCCATAAAGAGGACCTGTCACACACATTCCTATTACAAGGGATGTTTACATTCCTTGTAATAGGAATAAAAGTGATAAAAAAAAAAAAAAATTAAAAAAAAAAGTGTAAAAAAAGAAATAAATATATATATAAAAAAAAAAAAGAAATAAAAATTTATTTTTTTAACGCCCCTGTCCCCGGTAGCTTGCGCGCAGAAGCGAACGCACACGCAAGTCCCGCCGACATATGTAAACGCCATTTAAACCACATATGTGAGGTATCGCCGCGTGCGTTAGAGTGCCAGCAACAATTCTAGCACTAGATCTCCTCTGTAAATCTAAACTGGTAACCTGTAAAAAAATTCAAATCGTTGCCTATGGAGATTTTTAAGTACCGAAGTTTGGCGCCATTCCATGAGTGTGCGCAATTTTAAAGCGTGACATGTTAGGTATCTATTTACTCGGTGTAACATCATATTTCATATTTTACAAAAAAATTGGGCTAACTTTACTGTTTTTAAATTTTTTTAATTCATGAAACAATTTTTTTCCCAAAAAAAGGCGTTTGAAAAATTATTGCGCAAATACCGTGCAAGATAAAAGGTTTCAATGACCGTCGTTTTATTCCCTAGGGTGTCTGCTAAAAAAACATATATAATGTTTGGGGGTTCTGCGTAATTTTCTAGCAAAAAAATTATGATTTGTACATGTAGGAGAGAAGTGCCAGAATAGGCCCGGTATGGATGGGTGTATAACTGCCCTGTATGGAAGAGGTTAAAAAAAATACAACTCTCACTTCTACAATGCTTCTTCTGGCCCCAATCAAAGTGCTTGAACTCCATGCCCAGGGGGGTTAAGGCAGTGTTGGAAATTAATGGTGACCGCACAAAATATTGACACTTTGGACCCAATTTGGATATTTTCACTCAGGGGTGTACTCACTTTTGTTGACAGTGGTTTAGACATTAAAGCGGGGGTTCACCCTAAAAAAAAAATTCTCACATTACATCCAGCTCACTACCGACATTGTCAGTATGCCGATTTTTTTTTTTTTTTTGCTGTACATACCTTGTAAATGTATTTTCTTAGCCGGCTTCCGGGTAGGGCCTCCCGCGGGAGTGGGCGTGCCTATTCCGCAGTTAGTGATTGACATGATGACAAACACTATCCCCCCCGTCGCATACGGAGCGTCACGAGTTGCCGAAAGAAGCCAAACGTCGAGTCGGCGCTATACGGCGCCTGCGCACCGACGTTCGGCTTCTTTCGGCAACTCGTGATGCTCCGTATGCGACGGGGGGGGGGGGTAGTGTTTGTCATCATGTCAATCACTAACTGCGGCATAGGAATGCCCACTCCTGCGGGAGGCCCTACCCGGAAGCCGGCTAAAAAAATACATTTACAAGGTATGTACAGCAAAAAAAATAATAATTGGCATACTGACAATGTCGGTAGTGAGCTGGATGTAATGTGAGATTTTTTTTTTAGGGTGAACCCCCACTTTAATGACTGTGTGTTGTGTTATTTTGAAGGGACAGAAAATGTACACTGTTATACAAGCTGTACACTCACTACTTTACATTGTAGCAAAGTGTAATTTCTTCAGTGTTGTCACATGAAATGATATAATAAAATATTTACAAAAATCTGAGGGGTGCACTCACTTTTGTGAGATACTGTAAGTAAAAACCTACATTTACCACCACTTCAAATACCTTTTTTAACCATTTCAGCCCTGGAAGGATTTACCCCCTTAATGACCAGGCCCTTTTTTTACGATACGGCACTGTATTACTTTAACTCACAATCGCACTTGCGACGTTGTACCCAAACAAAATTGATGTCCTTTTTTCCCCACAAATAGAGATGTCTTTTTGTGGTATTTGATCACCTCTGTGGTTTTTATTTTGTGCGCTATAAACAAAAAAATTGACAATTTTAAAAGAAAACCAAAATATTTTTCATTCTGCCATAATACATATCCAAAAAAAATATTGTAAAAAAACTAATTTATTCATCAGTTTAAGCCAATATGTATTCTACATATTTTTTGTAAAAAATCCCAATAAGTGTATATTGATTGGTTTGCGCAAAAGTTATAGCGTCTTCAAAATAAGGGATAGATTTAGGGACTTTTTTTATTTTATTGTTTTTACTGGTAATGGTGGCAAGCTGCGATTTTTAGTGGGACTGCGACATTGCGGCGGACAAATCTGACCCTAAGTGACACTTTTTGGGGACCAGTGACATCAATACAGTGATCAGTGCAAAAAAATGCACTGATCAATGTATAAATGACACTGGCAGGGAAGGGGTTAACACTAGGGGCGATCAGAGGGTTAACTGGGTTCCTCTAACTATGTGGGGGATGAGCTCACTGGGACAACACAGAGATCACTGTTCCTGATTACTAGGAACAGCCAATCTCAGAGTTGTCCTCTGTCAGAACGGGGATCCACCTTGTTTACATTGCAAATTCCCATCCTGACTCTCTGTACCCTGTTCGCGCGTGACCGGCGGACATTGAGTGTGTGCACTCTCCTGGCATTTAACCGGCACGTGCCCCCACACTATCTCATGCACGAACCAACTTACAGGTACGTTGGTTTGCGCAGCTGAGAGGCCTTGCCGCAGTATGGCTGCGGAAGGCGGTTGGCAAGTGGTTAAATCTCTGACATCTAGGGCCTGGTGTTCTCTTTGCTAATGATGTGTGTGATGTCATCTTGCCAAGATTAAAAAAGCTCTCTAAATTCCTCAGAAATAAAATGATGGATGCCTATGAGTCTATCCATGGTTTTAAAAAGATTGTCAAATGATGTGAAATCAGACATTCTACTGAAAAGAAGATAATCTCAATCTATAAATTCAGTAGATTTCAAGCAACCGCTAAATTGTTCAGGACTGACTGGCTCAGCATATTCAATCCAAAAGCAAATTCAATCAACTATGCATTCTGCACCATATCAAAGTGTTTTTAAAAAATAATTTAAGGCTATTATCCAAAGGGTGAACATGAACCTTAAATTGTTTGTTACCTCAACATTTCATATGCTTGACTGCTGCTCTGCTTTACTATTAAAAACTGACCACACTAAGCAGGAAAATAAAGTGTGGTCAGTTCTCTAGCTATTTTGTGAACTCAGCCTGCTCTCCTCCAATGATCAGACTTGTCCTGACATGCCCCCCCCCCCCCCGTACAGCCTTTCACCGTGTACTGTTGCTTCTCCTCCCCCCAGTTTGTATGCAGCTGAGAACAGGGGAAAAAGAGGGAAAGTGATCACTTATAAAAAAAGGGCGAACAAAAATATTTATAATGTTTTTTATATCTATATACAAATGTTGTATCTATATACAAATTTTATACTGAATGGTTGTTTTACAAGCTGATTGTTTACAGTCACTTTAAATTAGTTAAAATTATAATATAATATATAATAATAATAACAACAGCAAATCCATAAAGGAATGGTTCAAAAAGAAATAAATATAGGATTGTGGACTGCTCTAGTCAAAACCCTGATTTGATTTCCATAGAACTTTGTAGGGAGATTTTGAAACTTGTCTCCAGTATGGATTTGTCTCCAGTATGAAAGTATTTGAAACTCACAAACATCTTGCAACTGACGACATTTTGCATAGAGAAGTGGGCAAAAATGTCAGTTGGTGGGCAGTTATACAAAATGCCTACAGGTAATAACTTCTGTTATATGGGACAATAACCGCTTTTGATGCCATGGTGTGTATTTATTTGTTCCCACAGTATGCTATTACATCTGCAAAATTGAAGAGAAAAGCTAGGACAGCCGCACTCCAAAAACGTTTCTTTTAACTGCTTTCCGACCTGCCGCTGTCATTCTACGGCGGCAGGTTGGCTCTCCTGTGCGAGAGCCTGTAGCTCTACGTCAGCTCTCTCGCAGGCTACCAGGGGCGCAATCGCCACCGGGCACACGCGATCGCTCGTTACAGATCGGGGACCGGGAGCTGTGTGTGTAAACACACAGTTCCCGGTCCTGTCAGGGGGGAAAAGCTAATCCTCTGTTCATACAATGTATGAACAGAAGATCAGTGTTTCCCCTAGTGAGGCCACCCCCCCACAGTAAGAACACACCCAGGGACATACTTAACCCCTTCCCCGCCCCCTAGTGTTAACCCCTTCACTGCCAGTGGCATTTTTATAGTAATCCAATGCATTTTTATAGCACTGATCGCTATAAAAATGCCAATGGTCCCAAAAATGTGTCAAAAGTGTCCGAAGTGTCCGCCATAATGTCGCAGTACCGAAAAAAAACGCTGATCGCCGCCATTACTAGTATAAAAAAATACCCCCTATTTTGTAAACGCTATAACTTTTGCGCAAACCAATCAATAAACGCTTATTGTGAAAAAATGTTATGAAAAATATGTAGAAGAATACGTATCGGCCTAAACTGAGGGAAAAAATTGTTTTTTTTATATATTTTTTGGGGATATTTATTACAGCAAAAAGTAAAAAATATTCATTTTTTTTTAAATTGTCGCTCTATTTTTGTTTATAGCGCAAAAACTAAAAACCGCAGAGGTGATCAAATACCACCAAAAGAAAGCTCTATTTGTGGGGAAAAAAGGACGCCAATTTTGTTTGGGAGCCACGTCGCACGACCGCGCAATTGTCAGTTAAAGCGACGCAGTGCCGAATCGCAAAAAGTACTCTGGTCTTTAACAAGCAATACGGTCCGGGGGTTAAGTGGTTAATAAAACTGGTCACAAAAATTACATGCCACAGCAAAAAATAGGACAGAATCTGATGCGTTTCGCACTGTACTTCAGTGCTTAATCATAGCTATGATTAAGCACTGAAGTACAGTGCGAAACGCATCAGATTCTGTCCTATTTTTTGCTGTGGCATGTAATTTTTGTGAGCAGATTTATTAAAAGGAACGTTTTTGGAGTGCGGCTGTCCTAGCTTTTCCCTTCAATTTTGCATATCATTGCATTGCCGGCACCCATGGTTTGAATCTAGTGAGAAGGTTCTCTGGTTCATCTGAGCGGTTACTTTTCTTTTCATGCTATTACATCTATTGATATTTTTGCTGTATAAATGAGTGAAAAGTTTTTGTTTTTTTATTTATTATTAATTAAGCGTCACCTTTATATGTAGAAACTCTTTAAATAAAGACCTAATATTTGCATGTTCACATATTTCAAAAAGTCATTTTCCATGGGATTTACCTAAATCTTCACATGACTAAATATATATCATTTGTACGTCTTGGCACTGGGTCTAAAGCTACAGTTAATTGTATGCTAAAGATATAGAACATTGTTGTTTGACTATTAACATCAATGACTGTCTATTAATATTTTTTTTTAATTAGGAAAACATCATATCTGTGATTTTATTTTTATTTTTTTTATTAGAAAGAATTCTGAATTTGTTTTTAATTACTGCTCTTCTGTTTCCTAGGAATTTGATAAAGACAATATTCCACCAAAGGTTATTGCCCAGATAAGAAAAGATTTTATCAGCAATCCGGAGTTCCAGCCAGCTGTCATTAAGAATGTCTCTTCAGCCTGTGAAGGGCTTTGTAGCTGGGTCAGGGCCATTGAAGTCTATGACAAGGTTGCCAAGGTAACAACTGTGTCCTAAGATTCTTCGTAAGCATCAAAGTTTCATCTTGTTAAATTTCTATAGGCGATGCATTGTTCAGATTAATCTAAGTAGTATAGTATAGGAACAGCTTATCCTCATATTCACGTATACATAGGATGAGAGTTTTATTACTGCCAGAAATATTGAATATAGTGTAATGTATAAGGCTATATTTGCATCTATGCATGTGCGGTGTCTGCTGTCTTGTAGAAAAATGCACCAAAAAATCATGCACATGCATTTTGATGTCTATGGAGACAAAAATACACCTGCTGCATGTAAAAAAAAAAAAAAATCCCTGCACCCTTACAAAAAAATGTTGCAGAAAAACTGCATAGATGTGAAAAGGACCCATATGTAATAAGGTTTATTAAATTATAGATTATATACTCAGATATGGGAGGAGGACCTTGGGCACACCCTTAAAACTGCAGACATGAAAATGGGTCAGCCGACTATAAAATGCTGACCCACTGGTATTTAGTACCCTCTAGAATAGCTAAATTGGTCCCCTCCTACTCGTCTTTCTGTTTTCGTGGCTGCTTGGAGCCAGGTACATATATACATATCTGGTGGTCCTGCCCGACAGCTCAAACCTTCTGGAATTATATTTTCGCTCTCGCCTCCAAATTGTTTCAGGTCCCTGTGTCAGCAGCCCCAGCCACTGCACTTCTCAGTCTATAACCAAATTCCCTGACATGCACGCAATTTAAACTTTTTATTAAATTTCTCACAGCTGTGAAACAAACTATAGCTAAAGCATGGATATCCCCCTCTAATTGTAGCTAAGACCAAGTAACCCATACCATGATACATGCCAAAATGGAAGCCATTGAAAGAGATCAAATTCTCAAGTTTGACCGGATTTGGAAACCCTGGGTCATGCACTGTTTACCGTTATATGTTTATACAGTATGTTTTTTTAATAGACCCAATCATGACTTTTTGTCATTGAAGTAACCACTTTCTGCCCAGGTAACTTGTTTAGGGTTTTTTTCTATATAACATATGCTCCAGCTTGGGGACTCTCAAATAGAATAGATAGACAGTGTCAATTTGTGTATATATATATATATATACCGTATTTATCGCGGTATAACGCGCTCCCGTGTATACCGTGCACCCCTAAATTGCCCCAAATCCTGTGGAAAAAAAGTATTTTTTGTACTTACAGTTTTGGTGTCTTGCGCGGCGTCCATCGGCGGCCTCGGCGGGTCCGGCGTCCGTCTGAGGCTTCGGGTGTCCTCTTCGTCAGGTACGGGTCCTTCTGCGGCTTCCGGGGGTCCTCTTCGTCGGGCTCGGCGTCCGTCTGCGGCTTCGGGTGTCCTCTTCGTCGGGTACGGGTCCTTCTGCGGCTTCCGGGGGTCCTCTTTGTCGGGTCCGGCGTCCTTCTGCGGCATCCTCGCGTCTTCCCCGCTCGTTTCCCGCACCGAGTTTGAATACTGCGCCGACATATACCGAGCGCAGTACACTCGTGTATCGTCGGGCAGGCTCGGCAACTCTCGCGCTGACGTCCTGTATGCTCAGGACGTCAGCGCGAAAGGGGCGCCGAGACTGCCTGAAGATACACGAGTGTACTGCGCTCGGTATTTGCCGGCGCAGTATTCAAACTCGTGGCGGGAAAGTGGCGTATACCGCGCACCCACGATTTTGCCCTGATTTTCAGGGAAAAATAGTGTGCGGTATACGCCGATAAATACTGTATATATAGTGCAGTGAAAAAGTATTCATACCCTTTTCCCCAATTTGCCATGTTACAACCAAAAACTTTATTGGAATTTTATGTGCTAGACCAACACAAAGCGGCACATAATTGTGAAGTGGAAAGAAAATGACAGAAAATGACAGGGAAGATTTTTGCCCATTCTTCTTTGTGAAATAGCTCAAGCTCTGTCAGACTGGATGGAGAGCATCTGTGAACAGCAATTTTCACGTATTGAGGCAGATTCTCAATTGGATTTAGGTCTGGACTTTCTAAGACATAAAAATCCTTTGATCTAAATCAGGGATAAGCAATTAGCGGACCTCCAGCTGTTGCCAAACTACAAGTCCCATCATGCCTCTGCCTCTGGGTGTCATGCTTGATGCTGTCAGTCTCGCTATGCTTCATGGGACTTGTAGTTTGGCAACAGCTGGAGGTCCGCTAATTGCATATCCCTGATCTAAATCATTCCATTGTAGATCTGGCTGTATGTTTAGGGTTGGTGACCTGCTGGAAGGTGAACTTCTGCCCCAATCTCAAGTCTTTTGCAGACTCTAATGCCCTGTACACACGATCGGTTCGTCTGATGAAAACGGTCCGATGGACCGTTTTCATCAGACGAATCAATCGTGTGTGGGCCCCATCGTTTTTTTTCCCATCGGTGAAAAAACTTAGAACCTGTTTAAAATTATCTGATGGTTAAAAAACCGATAGAAAAAAACGATCGTCTGTGGGCAAGTCCATTGGTTAAAAATCCACGCATGCTCAGAATCAAGTCGACGCATGCTCGGAAGCATTGAACTTAAATGTTCAGGGTGATGTGCAGTGTTAGTTTTCTGCCACACGTAGCGTTTTGCTTTTAGGCCAAAAAGTAAAAATTTGGTCTCATCTGACCAGAGCACCTTCTTCCCTTTTTTTTTCTGTGTCCCCCACATGGCTTCATGCAAACTGCAAATGTGACTTTGTATGGCTTTCTTTCAACAATGGCTTTCTTCTTGCCACTCTTCCATAAAGGCCAAAGTTGTGGAGTACACGACTAACAGTTGTCCTGTGGACATATTCTCCCACCTGAGCTCTGGATCTCTGCCGCTCTTCCAGAGTTACCATGGGCCTCTTGGCTGTTTCTCTGATTAATGCTCTCCTTGCCTGGTCTATCAGTTTTGGTGGACAGCCTTGTCTTGGTAGGTTTGCAGTTGTGCCATACTCTTTTCGGATGATGGATTGAGCAGTGTTCCATGAGATGTTCAAAGCTTGGGGTATTTTTTATAACATAACCCTGCTTTAAACTTCTCCACAACTTTATCCCTGACCTTTCTGGTGTGTTCATTGGCCTTCATGATGCTGTTTGTTTACTAAGGTTCTCTAACAAACCTCAGAGGGCTTCACAGAACAGCTTTATTGACTTTATTTAATAATTAGGTTATTCCTGAAGGCAATTGGTTCCCCTAGATTTCAATAGGGGTATCAGAGTAGAGGGGGACTATATACAAATGAAAGCCACACTTTTCAGATATTTATTTGTAAAAAAAAAATTGAAAACTATTTATCATTTTCCTTCCACTTCACAATTATGTGCCACTTTGTGTTGGTCTATCACATAAAATCACAATAAAATACATTTACGTTTTTGGTTGTAACATGACAAAATGTGGAAAATTTCAATGGGTATGAGTGCCTTTTAGGCCCCGTACACACGTCCGAGGAACTCGACGGGCAAAACACATCGTTTTGCTTGTCGAGTTCCTTGTGAAGCCGCCGAGGATCTCGGCGAGCCAAGTTTCCTCAATGACTAACAAGGAAATAGAGAACATGTTCTCTATTTGGCCCGACGAGATCCTCGTTGGCTTCCTCAGCCAAAAGTGTACACACCACCGGGTTTCTCGGCAGAATACGGCTCCGATCGAGTTTCTGGCTGAATTCGTGTGTACGGGGCCTTAAAGTTTGCATACTCTGGCAGAAATTTGGCTAACAAACTCTTTGAGTATTTTTACACAGACACTAATTGTGATTTAAAAAGTCACAAATGTGGGAAATCAACTTTTAATTGCCATTTTAACCTGTGTGTGCCACCTTCTGTGTCTGTA
Source organism: Rana temporaria (assembly GCF_905171775.1). Taxonomy (NCBI): domain Eukaryota; kingdom Metazoa; phylum Chordata; class Amphibia; order Anura; family Ranidae; genus Rana; species Rana temporaria. The sequence goes on along the minus strand of NC_053491.1, from coordinate 214,489,433 downwards.
CCAATGGCAAACATTCCAGGGTATGTAAACTTTTAATCAGGGTCATTTGAGTGATTTCTGTGATCATTATGATTTAAAAGGGATCCAAAAACGATGTGGTAATAAATGGCTTCATGTGATTGCCATCCCTAAGTAAAAGAAAGTTGTTTGGCATGATCAAATATTTTTAATATTAATGCAAAAATGTCACAATTTCTGCCAGGGTATGCAAACTTTTGAGCACAACTGTATATATATGTTTACAGATACATTGGTTTTAACAAAAGATATGCACAGTGTTGTGTGCTGGTGCCAATATAATGCATGGTTATGTTCCCAGGGGATCTTTTATATGTTATCTCACTCACTGGCAAACGTCTTTTGTTTGCTGCCTGAGGCATGACAGTTTGATTACTATGATCCCTGGCTGAAAGCAGATCTCTCATTGGTGTGTCACTCTTTGTTGATTATCCGTCACAGAATATCAGCCTTCATTTCAACACTGTCCATATAATCCAGGGACTGTTTTAATAACTTCATCAGAGATGTCTCATGCCTGTCTTTCATTATTTTCCTTCATTGCAACAAAAATGCTTTAGAACAGGCCAGAATTTACTAAACGTTAAGGTCAAAATAAGTTCATACCAAATATGTTATAAAAGGTACTGTAAAGCTATCCATAAATATTAGATGGTAGTTGTACATCAGGTAAAAATCTGATCAGCAAAATGTTTTTCAGCTGATGATCACATTCTCATCCGTTGAGAACAGCATAGGTCAATGTAAAGGCAACCAAAGTTTGTATATACTTTAATTATTTGTAATAGTAACACTAGAAAAGAAAACCTGTGATTTATTTTTAACCAGTCAAATATACTATAAGGCCCCGTACACACGACCGAACATGTCTGCTGAAACTGGTCCGCTGTGTGTACGGCCGATCGGACAAATGTCTGGCGGATCGGACAGGTTTCCAGCGTAAAAATGTTTCTTAGCATGCTAAGAAACATGTCCGCTGGAAGCCTGTCCGTCGGACATGTTCGGTCGTCTGTACAGACTCACGGGACATGTCCGATCGGCCGCCATCCCTTGAATGCGTGAAAGTGATTCCAGCGTCACACACGTTGCCGCGTCATCGTCGCGGCGCCGGCGCGGCCACGTCACTCCGCTGTCTGTCCGCGCAGATTTCGGTTTGATGGTGTGTACAACCATCAGACCGAAATCTCCCAGCGGACATGTCCGATGAAAACGGTCCGGCGGACCGTTTTCATCAGACTGTCCGCTGTTGTGTACGAGGCCTTATACATATGAATATTCCATTGTTACAATGAGCAGGTTTTTCACCAAGTTGATTTTCTAACTTGCTGCAAATAACCCAATTAGCCCAAGTAACTAAATCACATACTATTCAGTTCTATTCATAGCACACACATCTGAATTAATCAGAGGAGTGACTTGCCCCTCTCTGTCTGCTGGCTCATGCTGATGCATGGAGCTTTTATTCTTCTTGACCACTGTTTCTTAACCTTTTTTCAGTTAAAGAGGAAGTAAACCCTCCGTTCGAAAATTAAAAAAAAATACAAATCCTGCAAGACAAAGGCATAATCAGCTAGTATGCATAGCATACTAGCTGATTATGTTTTACTTACCTCCGATCGAAGCCCCCGCAGCGGTCCACGCCTCCCCCTCCGGCTGCCGACATGTTGTCCCAGAGTGACTTCTGGGTCTCGCGGCTCCGGAGCTGTGATTGGCCGGAGCCGCGATGACGTCACTCCTGTGCATGCGCGTGATAACGGCACAGTGCAACTGAAGCAACGGCACATAGTGCCGTTGCTTCAGTTGGCTTAAGTGTGCATGTGCCGCATGACGTCGGCACATGCAAGTACAGGGATATTTCCTAAACCGTGCAGGTTTAGGAGATATCCTTGTTAGCTACAGGTAAGCCTTAATATAGGCTTACCTGTAACATAAAGTTGTAAACGACTTTAAGGCACCCTTGAAAAGTATGCATAATCACAAGGCACCCCATTTTAAAATGTAAAAAAATAAAAAAAGCAAATAGTTTTACAAAATTGCAGCAACATTGCAGCGTACATAGGACACCCAATGTTAGAGGTGAATTATTCTTCCAAAGCAAATATACCTTTGCACTACTGTCTAGTATTCCAGTGTTAATTTGTTCCCTCATTTTCTCTCCCTCGCTCATTTAAAGTGACCTCAGGGCTGATGGAATGGGGCAGGGGAGGGAAAAGGATGTTGTGTAGGCACCCTGATGTCCTTCTTATCAACCAATTACGTTATTGATTATCAGGAGGCAAGGCGGCTGGAAGGTTGTAATGATGCACATTAAAAATGGAGGGCTTTGTGTAACTAAAAGGCAGGCTACCTGCTGGCTTGTATACAATTTTTAAGGCAAATTTTTGGGCATTTTGCCTAGACACCCCTGAAGAAACTTGAGCTCATCCCAGGGTGCCTGGGTACCCCGGTTGGAAAAGGCTGTTCTAGACAAATGAGCAGGCAGTGTTGGGCTTTGTAATAGAAAAGCTACACAAGCTCTTCAAATAACCTCTCAATAGAGAATTCTGTAAGAAAATGGTTAAAACAGTATTATTTTTCACACCCATACTTAGCCTACATAGCCTAATTTATACATACCAAGCTCCACCTGGAAAAAAAAATTGAACCCTTTTACCCTATATTTTTCTTTAGGAGCTGGAGTGTTAAATTGCATAACACATTTTCATTTTATGTATCTATCTCTTTTAATGATCTGTTTGTTTTGGTGCCCTTCATGGTCTGGGTTGTAAAATGACTGTTTTGAGATGAACTATTTAAATGTATTTGTGTCAGACAAATATATGGTTATTCTTGCAAAGTCATCATTTGAGCAGGAGGTCTGCAGAAAACAAACTGCCTGTAACAGAACTCGCTAGCTTTTTTTTCATATAAGTATGGTTACAATAATTTTCAATTGAATCACTCGTATGGAGAAAATGTACTTAATTGTAACATGCTGTGATGATGTACATTACTGTGAGAGTGAACATTACAAAATTAAACTTAAGACATCATGATATTAGTTTTTATAGGAGCACTGGTCCCAGCTCAAAACATACTGCCATATGGCTACAGGCTGTAGTAATCTATCCTGTTATGTAGGGATTAAGGCATCATTTCCTATGGTTCCTATGTTCAAGAAACAAGATATACCTCGGTCTGATAAACATTTAGGGCCAGATCCACGTACCTCCACGTAAATATAAGCGGGCTTAGCGTATCTCAGATACACTACGCTGTCGTAACTTAGTGCGGAGGTTCCTTATCCACAAAGAATTTGTGCCGTAAGTTACGGCGGTGTAGTGTAAATGTGTCGGCGTAAGGGCGCGGAATTCAAATGACAAAGATGTGGGTGTGTTTTATGTTAATTCAACTTGACCCCACTTAAATGACGTTTTTTTTTAAATGGCGCATGCGCCGTCCGTGGGGGTATCCCAGTGCGCATGCTCGAAATCACGTCGCAAATAGTCAATGCTTTAGACGTGAACGTAATTTACGCAAAGCCCTATTCGCGAACATTTTACACAAACAACGGAAAATTTTACACTGGCCCGACGTCCATACTTAACATTGCGTACGCCTCATAGACCCAGGGGTAACGTTACGCCGAAAAAAGCCTTACTTAAATGAGGTGAAAAAATGCGCCGGCCGGACGTACGTTCTGAGAATCGGTGTATCTAACTAATTTGCATACTCTACGCGGAAATCAACGGAAGCGTCACCTAGCGGCCAACATAAATATGCACCTAAGATCCGACGGTGTACTAAGACGTACGTCAGTCGGATCTAGCCCCCATTCAGGCGTATCTTGTTTTGTGGATACAAAACAAAGCTACGCCGGAGCATCCTAGAGGTTACACGGCGTATCAATAGATACGCCGACGTAACTTCTTTGTGGATCTGGCCCTTAAAGAGTAACTCTACTTTTGTTGAGAAAAAAGCATTTGCCTCTGGATAATCTATGTACATTGCAGGGATTTTACCAAACTTTTGCAGATTCCTACCTTTTGTTATTCTGAAGAAATCCATGTGTGTTTGTCTGTGTCCAAGTGGTAAGTGAATTTAATGGGAGTGGTTTCATAATTATCAATTAGCTGTGCACCTGCAGAGCTCTAATGAGGAAAATTGCGTGGCCTGCATCCTTTTAGATGTGATTTCCTATTGGGAGTATGTCACCAACATTTTTTTTTTATTATTATTTGTTGCAGGGGATGCCTGATATCTGACCTATATCTTAGTGTAGACTTCCTGGGGGGGGGGGGGGGGAATCCAATCACACAAGCAGGAAATTATGTTTCTGGGGGCGTTCTTTACACATTCTGTGTACAGAACACCTCCAGGTAGCCATATTGCATTGTATTTTACAGGAAATTACAGAGCTGCAGATTAAAAAGGAAAGGCAATTTTGAATGACATTGAATTACAATATGACTTGAGTCGCAATTGTATATGCTCTATATATTTTTTGTATTTGCTATTTTTTTCCCCACGAAAGCGGAGTTAGCCTTTAAAGCCAACATTACATGTGTGCAAAGAAATGCTCTGAACACTGTGTTAAAGGAAGTCTGTCAAATTAAAACCCCAGTGCCCATTATAAGGCCCCTGTCCTTACAGTGCATAGTGTATTTAGGTATAGCAGAATGTTTCTAAAGCACTGGCATCCAACCACAGTTACATTGCAGTTGGAGGGGAGGGCAAGAGGAACATGGTTCCCTTATAGTTTCCTGAGTCTCTGTGAAAGCTATCTGATTGGATGCTGCCACCCCATTTGACTCTGGCAGCCATCTTGGGTCAGGCAGAGTGTTTTTAAGGCCCTGGCTCGCAGGCTCAGTGTTCATTCTGCATATGGGTAGTGCAGGGAAAAGGTCACCCGTCTGACAGGGGCAGTAATAGCAGTAGGGAGAGGATCCTGACGAGTAGGGAAAGAGCAGGTACACACTATCCTTCTTGGAAGCAACCCCCTTTTGGGCACAGACTGGCCAAGCTGCATTTTTTTCCAGAGGACAGGTGCTGTCGGTGCATCCGAGACCTGCTGCTACCTTGTTCTCTGCAACATCCTGTAAGTGCCCCTGGTCAGATTGTCTCCCCGCAGGGTAGTTGTGTTTGCTTGGACTTTACTACAATACAGTTGTGCTGTTACATCTGGTTTTCAGGTGTTTACTACTGCCGCTCCACGCTGCACCTCCTTCCAGGCTTAATAAGGTTAATATGTTTTCTGGAAATGTGTAACTTTTTATAGAGATTTGGAGCACATTCAGGCTGTTAAAGACCCTTCACACTTATGCATATGCAGTAACAGGCATTTAACAGGGATATGTTTATCCAGTAGCAGTAGCAGCTCAGTCTCTTTCCAACACACCTCCTTGTTTTCAGACAGTTCTTTCCCTTCCCCTCATGAGCCTGCAACCCACGCTTCTCCTTGTTGCATTAGCCAATCACCATCAGGCTGCCCCAGACGCAGCCAACATGTCTACTCCCTGCACTGGAGACACTCAATGGACGAGCATTACAATGTGATCTCCTTAAAGATGGCTGCTGCACTTCTGCAGCAGGTTTAAAACTGGCCACACTGCAGAAAGATAATACAGCAGCAACAAGTATTTATCAGGTATAGTCCAGACTACAATTCTATAAAATAAAATAAAAAGATTAGCACTGAGCAGTCCATCAAAGAAGCTATTGGTACAAAGGTTCTAGATCATAAATATTGTATATTAATATTGTAGATCGTAAATATTGAAAATCACAAACATGCTATCCTCTGAATGCATGTGCTGTTGTATCTCTAGTAATTTGAAAAAAAAGAATACAATTCAAAGCTTGTTGCCCTCCGCACGTGTTTTAGACCTTTAGTCTGTGATTTTAAAAACAAATATTTGCTTACTCAACCATAAAAAATATATGATTTGGATTGACATATGCGCATTTCATTTCTGAAACATAATTCAGCTGGTAGACCTTTGCACCATCCAATTCTTTTTCTGTTAAAGGCCATTTGTCTCATCACCTTGTCAGAAATGATTAGACACTTGACCATATCAAGAAGAATCCATTTTGGTCCGCTCTTGTTTTATGCATGTAATGTGCCTAAAGGTAAAGCACAGGTTCTATGTGCAGAGAGGTGCTAAATATTTTAAGTGGATCAGCAAATTGTTTTGCCCAGCAGACCTTATCACCTTTGGTGAAGTATGTGATTATATTACTGGGGTTACAGGTATAATTACATATACAGTAGAATATCACTCGCTATAATTTACTGGATTACTGTCATGGCTTCAAAAAGAAGAAAGAAATACAATTCCTACTCTTAATGTACCTACTTGATTTCTGCAGGATTGGACAGCATACACAGTAATACAATACAATATAGCTTTATTCCTGTCAATTATTCTTTATGAGTACAAAATCTGTCAACAGATTTTCCTGACCACATGTAGTAGTCATTCTGAGATAATACTGGTACTAGCTTCATGAAAGCTTTTTACGCTCATGTCAGAGTCTACAGCTTTGCACTAATCGAATAGAAGGATGAATCACTCTGCCATCAAATCTCTGTGGTCACTGTAAGAAATTGCTAGAGAAGAAAAAATAGAGTATTGTTATGTTTCATTTTTTTATATGCCAAAACCCTAGTCCCAGACTCATAGGGGTGGATTAACTAAAGGCAAAGGCACTAAAGGCACTCTGCAAGTGCAGTTGCACTCATTTTCTCCAGCGCTTGGTAAATGTGGTAAAGCTCTGTGGATTTTCATTATCCAATCATGTGCAAGTAAAAATGTGTTTCTAAAATTCTTCCTGTACTTTGGGTATTTTCCTTGATTGGGTATAATTTACAAGGTGAAACTTTGTAACATTATGATTTAAAAAGAGTAAACACAGTTGATTAATAATAAATGACTTCAGCCAAACACTAACCATGAGTGAAAGAAAAGTTTGTGTTATTCGTATTCTCTGAAAAATAGCCAAGAAATCATAAATTCTGCCAGGGTATGTAAACTTATGAGCACAACTGTATATAACCAAATGGCCAATGGTATTGTCACTGTTGATATGCTATAAGCAGAAATTGGAAATATTACTGTGGATATCTGCTGTAGATGTGTTGAAAAAGGCCCACACAGCTGAGCTTCTAAGGAGCAAACATGTTCCCTGCACATGTGACGCTCTACCATCCTGAGGAACAGGGTGGCTGTTCCCTCCACTTCACTGCAAGCTGCCTCTGGATGATATCCTGCATCACTGGGGTTGTACCTCTCCCTCATTTTCCTCCTCTAGTCATCTGGCACCCAGGAACAATCCAAGACCTCATTACCCCCACACATCGCTGGAGCCAATTTGACAGAGTGCTGCAGTGATGGGAACATCTGTGTCAGTTTGTTTTCCTTGCCTTGTGTCTCATTCCTCTATGCTTTCATTGCGCCCAATCACATCCTCGGATGCAATTAATTGCTGTGTATCCTCGCGCATCAAATTGCTAATGCTGTGAGTCTGAGGGGCAAAATGCAGGAGTAGCTGTAAATTAGCTGCAAAGAACTGTGAGTTACTCTGCATCTGGGAGACAGGAAAGAAGGATGTTAAAAACTTGGTTAGCTACTACTTGCCCCTTCATAGATGCACATGACAACTTCTACCAGACAAAATAATGATAATTTGGGACATATTCCCTGTTTTTTTTTATCAGCTATGGCAGGAGCTGTAAGTGGGTGGTGTGGTTTTTGGGTGTACTGTAAACTGATATTTATGTTGTTTAACCACTTGCCACCCGCCCACTGCCAAATGATAGGTGCAGCTTTCATTCTGGGATGACGTCATATGATGTCACCCCAGAATGCCTGCTCTCAAGCACCCACAGGGGCCTGCAGCGTGGCGATTGTGGCCGCTCTGTGTTGTTAGGGCACAGCTCGACCCCGATCTCTGTAAAGATGCAGCTCTTTAACAATGTGATCGTCTGTGTCTAATGTGTAAATGCAGAAGTGCCGTAATCGGCTCTTGCCTCACACTAACAGAGTGAGTGGCGAGGAGAGTCAATCAGCAGCATAGTTACATAGTTATATAGTTAGTCAAGTTTAAAAAAGACACAAGTTCAACCATAAAAAAATAAAAAATAAAAAAATATCATACAATCCCATATACCCAATTCTATACCCACAGTTGATCCAGAGGAAGGTGAAAAACCCCAGCAGAGCATGATCCAATTTGTTACAGCAGGGGAAAAATTCCTTCTTTATCCCCCAAAAGGCAATCGGATTTTCCCCGGATCAACTTTACCTATACATGTTAGTTATAATATGTACATTTAGGAAAGAATCCAGGCCTTTCTTAAAGCCATCTACTGAGCTGGCCACCTCTGCAGGGAGTCTATTCCACATTTTCACAGCACTTACTGTGAAGAAACCTTTTCGTATTTGGAGATGAAATCTCTTTTCCTCTAGATGGAAAGAGTGCCCCCTTGTTCTTTGTGTTGATTGTAAAGTGAATAACTAAACACCACGTTCACTATATGGACCCCTTATGTATTTGTATATGTTGATCATCTGCTCGCAGGAGACACCAGGACAGGTAATAAGGGCACTGATCATCTGTGCCTTGATTACAGTAAAGGCCTAGCAGTGCCCATCAGTGATACCACTCAGTGCCCATCAGTGACAGCAATCAGTGCCCATCAGTGCTGCCTTTCAATGTCCATTAGTGCCTCCAATCAGTGTTGCCAATCAGTGCCTCCAATCAGTGCCCATCAAATGAAATAAAAAGTAAAAATTGACTGTAGGGTCAATTCAAACCAAAGTGATTGGAAGTGGGTTTACACTTCACTCTTCCTAGCTACACAAACTGTTATTCACTGCAAAGTATCATTAGAAAATATACAGCCCTGAATATACCTGTAGTACTGTATATACCAATGGGTACTATATACTGTAAAGCACAAAGCAGAAGTAGCATACTATGCTACACTAACCAACTCTATGTCTCTAAAAGTAATGTTAGCTGTCCCTCAGTCTTACTAAATTGCCTTTTATCGTGTGTGGCTGCAACTTAGCTGAAACCCATAACTGCCCAAAGTCAGAGGTCAGGTGCAACACTTTGGCCAATGATGGCTTTAGCAATGCATTATGGGACATTCTATGGAGATTCACAGAACCTCCAAACAGTGAATATTCAGTCCAATCTTGCATTCAAACTAAGCTTATCCATACATGCTGGTCTTAGGCAATCAAGTGGTAAAGTGGAGCCTGGGAAACATAGTGGGGGGATGGGCACATGTTTTCTGGATCTGTAGAAGTGGTTTGATGGCTGTACACCCACAGGATGACTTACATCTGAAAGCAAACAGTCAGCGTGGTATTTATCCAGAGTCTCTGAATGGCGCCATCAAAGGATGGCTCAGTTCACAGGGTACACTTGTCACCCAACGGCTATTTCTGGAGTGACATTTATAAACTACAATCCAGAAATAAATATCCACTACTCCACTCTACTTTTTTTTTACAATACTGAGGTAATAAGATGCAATAGGTTAAGCAGTGCTACAAGGAGGTTAAGGGTTGTTAATTTTTGGGGGTTTTGGTGGGAGTTAAGTTTATGTGTTAGGGTTGATTTAAGGGTTTGGGACAAGTTACAGGTCAAGGATTTGAATGCACATATTTTAATTTTGACTTGCTTTTAACACAAAAGCCCTGTGTTGAACAACTGTTTCCAAGGACAAAACTATTCATACACAATTTACTGGAGCTAGATTCCAGACAGCACATAATATGTCTTCTGGTTTTACAATAAGAAATAGGCAGATGTAAATGTGATGGGCGGCTGTACATAAGAGGTAGAAATGAACCAAAGTGGGTGTTTTAGGAATATCTGGCTCACAGTACAAAAAACAAAGTGAAAAAAAGCAAAGTAAAGTAATTGCATTCACTGGATTACTAATCAAAGATAGCAGGGATGGACTACAGCAACACCTGGTGGAAACTTTAAAATATTAAGCATGGAGGTTGTCTAAATGTATTTCTATGCTTACCTTTCATCTGTGATTGTCATTGATAGCAGTCATAATATATTGATTATAATTTTAAATAAAAGAATGTTAGAAATTATGCAAGCTTTATTTACATTTATTTTACATTAGATTGTGGCTCCAAAGCGTCAAAGACTGGAAGCTGCAGAGGCAGATCTGAAAATTCACATGCAAAATCTGAAAATTAAAAGAGAGGAACTCAAGGAGGTGACTGCTAAACTGAAAGCCCTGCAAGATCAATTGTCTCAGAAACTGGCTGAGAAGAGGGTCCTGGAAGAAAATATTAATATGACAAAGTAAGTAATCAATATACATGAAACATGAAGAAATTCTATAGTTACCATAAGCTGTAAGAATATATTTTAATACATTGAATTGTCTTAAGTTGCAAAACATATGCATGGAAATTCAATAATTTGCTCTGCTTTTCTTGTGGTATGGCTGTTAGAAATTCTGTATATAGCCCTACAGAACAAACATACAGTGCACAGTCCATATGGGCAACTGCAGACAGGAACTTTTTTCAGGGAAAAGACTAGTGAGGAGCCCGATGGTTCATCTCGAACGTTCGTCGAATACTGAAGATTTTGCGGCATTCATGGCAAATTTCAGTGCCGTCGAATGCCCCATAATGCACTGCGTGATCGCAGTGCATTGGCGTCCTATGATTGGCCAAAGCATGCACCTGACCTGCATGCTTTGGCCAATCACAGTGTGCTCTGCTAAGAGAGCCATAATTGGCCAAAGGCAGGGTGCCTTTGGCCAATCATGGCCCAGGGGTCTAAGTCCATGCCCCACACTATGTAAGGCTGCTTACATAGCGGCCATACATAGTGTAATGAATGAAAGCTGCAAAATTACATTTCTAAAGGAAACATTTTAATTTAAAACTCGAATGTATTGCTGCATACTTGCAATATAGATAAAAATCATTGAAAAAAATGGCATGAGTTCCTTCCCCCCAGTCCATTACCAGGCCCTTCAGGTCTGGAATGCATTTTAAGGGGAACCCCGTGTCAAAATTAAACAAAAATGCTGTGTGGGTCCCCCAAAATCCATACCAAGCCCTTCAGGTCTGGTACGGATTTTAAGGTTAACCAGCGCCAAAATAAAAATAAAAATGGCATTGGGGTCCCCCCAAAATCTATACCAGACCCTTATCCGAGCACGCAACCTGGCAGGCCGCAGGAGAAGGGGGGACGAGAGAGTGCCCCCCCTGCCCTAAACATGGGGAGGATGCTTTGGGGTCACCCCCAAAACACCTTTTCCCCATGTTGATGGGGACAAGGGCCTCATCCCCACAACCCTTGACCAGTGGTTGTGGGGGTCTGCGGGTGGGGGGCTTATAAGAATTTGGAAGCCGTTTTCAATCACAGTGCTGGGACAAAAAACTGAAAAACACTGCCTCGATGGGAGGCGTCCCCGCGAATGCATCCTTTTTGCAATGACAGCTCATATATATCCAAGGGCGAGGCCAACCAGTGATGTAAACGGATGACCCCGCCCCATCTGTAAAGGGGTTCAGTGATGCAGGGTTCTGTGTAATGTAAAGGGGTGCAGGGTGCTTTGTAATGTAAGGGGGTCCAGAGATTTCAGTGCCAGCCACCTGTCAGTGCAATCAGTGCCCACAAGTGCCACCAATCAGTGCCACCTATCAGTGCTATCAGTGCCCACAAGTGCCACCTATCAGTGCAATCAGTGCCAGCCACCTATCAGTGCCACCTATTAGTGCGCATCAGCGCCAGCCACCAGTCAGTGCCCATAAGTGCTGCCTATCAGTGCCACCTATCAGTCCCCATCTGTCAAACTGCCACATGACATTGAAAAAAAGTATCGGTATTCGGTATCGGCGAGTACTTGGAAAAAGTATCGGTACTTGTACTCGGTCTTAAAAAAGTGGTATCGGGACAACCCTAGAGTTCAGCATTAGTTTTGAAGTGAGTCACTTGTATGCAGTGAATGTCATGGTTAGATTCCTGTGCTGAGCACCATAGGGAAGCTCTTTTAGCACAGTGATTCAGCTCTTTAGCATTGCATGATAAGAATTTAGCCATCTTAGGTTTTTTGTAGGAGATGCTATGTCAAGTGCAGTATTTTCTCACGGTTGGATGGGGGTATACGGTTTCTTCTTTCTTCTTAGGTTCAGACATTGAACATTGTCAGAGTTGTGTTCTTCGGATGCTCTTCGGAGAGAAAGTGAGGATAAAGATGTAGCTGTAAACTTGAAACGTTAGATGATCAGATATTGAGCAGGAAACAGGAAAAGAAGGGAACAAGAACAGCAAAAATCATCAGTCTGCTATGTCTGGGACTTCTGTATATCAATGGGGTAAAAGTTTGTGGAGTAATTTGCAATGAGCAAGGCACCGACTGGTTGTGCGGTATGTAAACTAGCTAATGATTCCACTATCCTGACCATGTTTAGCGTTTACCAGCTTGGGGATTAGCTTTGTAGTTGTGAGTGTTCTCGTGCGGTTGGGTAAGGGATCTTGTGATTATTGAGTGACTTAGTAATGGTGTTCAGTTATTTCCTCAGTTGGCGGGTATGTTGGGAGAAATCCGCATACAGTTTGAGATTGGTGTATGGGGCTGGGAGGCTAGCCAGGTGTCTAGCTTTGAATAGGGGGTCTTTGGCATGATTTGAGATATCACCCCTACTACTTAGGGCCCAATTCAAGGTCAGCAGGGCATCATCATGTTTACAATGATGCTACATCAGCAATAACCAGAAATACATTTGATTTGTCTTTCAAATGAACTTACTCAAGTAGCTATAACACATTCTTAGTGTATTTGAGATAAGCTCTAGTTTGAAGTACATTCAGACAAGGAAATGTATCCAGTCACCCAGCCTCATCGACACCGATCTTATTGTCACATACCTGGTAGCAAAACCTGAAATTATGAGGAAGACCTCTCTTATGCTTCAGTGAAGCAGGCAGGCTGGTAGGCAGCGGACTCAAACAGGCTTGTACTAGCAAAGACAGGCAGGTGAGGCCTATTCTGGTAGCAGACTGTATATCAGCAGGCACAACAGGATGGCAGGCAGGCTGGGTCATACACTAGCAGGATGGATCAGGTACAGAGGCATAGGCAAGTGTGTGGTCAGGGTACAATATGAATCAGGAGAAAAACTGTGAAACAGAAGCAAATGAAGCAGGCAGAAGCGATGGTTAAGGACAAGCCAAGGTCAGTGCAGGCGAGTTCAGAGAATAGTCAGGAAAAGCTGGGTCAGCAACTGAAGTCAGGATACAGGAACACAGGGTATCAGAAAACACAGGAGGCTTAAGAGGAAGCAGTACTGATCCTGAGCACTGACACAGCTTAAATAGTCTATTTGGCGCCAACATCTGTCACAAGTATGTGCACGGATATGAGCACCACTGTATGTGCACATATGCAAGGGCGTTGGGGCCAATTTCCTTCATCCATGAGACTGAGCATAAATTAGCCTGTGAAACTGCACAGAAGTCTGCCCAAAGGAGCCATCTTGTCTCCTGCCATGCCCTTCCTGACACCCATTACCAAAAGGCGGTCAGGCAGGGATTGAAGACCCTTATGGAGAGTATGGGCCGGATTCAGAAAGCCCTGCATAATTTAGTGTGGGCGTAACGTATCTCCGATACGTTACGCCGCCGTAAATTTGGGGCGCAAGTTCCGTATTCATAAAGAACTCGCGCCCTAAGTTGCGGCGTAACGTATGTGGGCTGGCGTAAGCCCGCCTAATTCAAATGGGGATGATGTGGGCGTGTTTTATTTAAATTATTGTTGACCCCGCGTATTTTACGTTTTTTACGAACGGCGCATGCGGCGTTCGTGAAAGAATCCCAGTGCGCATGCTCGAAATTCCGCTGCAAATCGTCATTGCTTTCGACGTGAACGTAAATTACGTTCCTATTCGCGAACGACTTACGCAAACAACGTAAAAAATTCAAAATTTGATGCGGGAACGACGTCCATACTTAACATTGCGTACGCCTCATAGAAGCAGGAGCAATGTTACGCCGGAAAAAGCCTTACGCAAACAACGTAAAAAATTCAAAATTCGACGCGGGAACGACGTCCATACTTAACATTGCGTACGCCTCATAGAAGCAGGAGCAATGTTACGCCGGAAAAAGCCTTACGCAAACGACGTAAAAAATTCCGCCGGGCGCACGTACGTTTGTGAATCGGCATATCTAGGTAATTTGCATATTCTACGCCGAAAATTATAAAAGCGCCACCTAGCGGCCAGAGTAAATATGCACCCTAAGATACGACGGCGTAAGAGACTTATGCCAGTCGGATCTTAGCCTAATTTCGGCGTATTTTGCTTTCTGAATACAGAAAGAAGATACGCCGGCGCAGATTTGAATTTACGTGGCGTATCAATAGATACGCCGGCGTAAATTCTCTCTGAATCTAGCCCTATATATAATAGGAATGCCACAAGTGCTTGAGGTTAGATCCCTCATCTCCCTTTTTGGTAATACTCTTGATTTTTTTTAACCAAACCATGGTTTAAATCCCTCTGAGATCATTTCTATTTTCAATCATTTCAGTACCTTTCTGTATATACAAGGGATTAACCTGTTTCCTCTTGACAATTTGCTCTTTTTTATTATTAACTTTATGTTTTATACTTTTTACAACTCGTCTGGCATTTGGGTAACCATCTATTTTTCACCACTTTCCTGTGGCTGTTGTTTTTTAATCCGAGTTAATCTGAGTTTTTGGGTTACAGGATGTTATCCTTAAATATTATTATGTCAGTTTAATTACATTTCCATTAAACTAAATGTATCAGTTGTACCACATATCTTTGTATTGCATGTATTATCATGTACACATTTCTTCAACTTGAAAAGAGTCTTTTAAATCACATAGTTACATAGTTACATAGTTACATAGTTAGTCAGGTTGAAAAAAGACACAAGTCCATCCAGTTTAACCACAAAAAAATAAAAAAACAAAATAAAAAACACAGTAAAATCCTATACACCCAACTCCATACCCACAGTTGATCCAGAGGAAGGCAAAAAACCCCAGCAGAGCATGATCCAATTTGCTACAGCAGGGGAAAAAATTCCTTCCTGATCCCCCGAGAGGCAATCGGATTTACCCTGGATCAACTTTACCTACAAATCTTAGTACTCAGTTATATTCTGTACATTTAGGAAAGAATCCAGGCCTTTCTTAAAGCAATCTACTGAGCTGGCCAGAACCACCTCTGGAGGGAGTCTGTTCCACATTTTCACAGCTCTTACTGTGAAAAAACCTTTCCGTATTTGGAGGTTAAATCTCTTTTCCTCTAGACGTAAAGAGTGCCCCCTTGTCCTCAGTGTTGACCGTAAAGTGAATAACTCAACACCAAGTTCACTGTATGGACCTCTTATATATTTGTACATGTTGATCATATCCCCCCTTATTCTCCTCTTCTCAAGAGTGAATAAATTCAGTTCCTCTAATCTTTCCTCATAGCTGAGCTCCTCCATGCCTCTTATCAGTTTGGTTGCCCTTCTCTACACTTTCTCCAGTTCTCCGATGTCCTTTTTGAGAACTGGTGAGAAAAAAACTGAACTGCATATTCAAGATGAGGTCTTACTAATGATTTGTACAGGGGCAAAATTATATCTCGGTCTCTGGAGTCCATACCTCTCTTAATACAAGAAAGGACTTTGCTCGCTTTGGAAACCGCAGCTTGGCATTGCATGCCATTATTGAGCTTATGATCAACTAAAACCCCCAGATCCTTCTCCACTACAGATCCCCCCAGTTGTACTCCCCCTAGTATGTATGATGCATGCATATTCTTAGCCCCCAAGTGCATAACTTTACATTTATCTACATTAAACCTCATCTGCCACTTAGTCGCCCAATTAGACAGAGCATTGAGGTCGGCTTGTAAATTGGAGACATCCTGCAAGGACGTTATTCCACTGCATAGCTTGGTGTCATCTGCAAAGACAGAAATGTTACTTTTGATCTCAGACCCAATATCATTTATAAATATATTGAAAAGTAAGGGTCCCAGCACTGAACCTTGGGGTACACCACTGATAACCTTGGACCATTCAGAGTAAGAATCATTAACCACGACTCTCTGAATTCTGTCTTTCAGCCAGTTTTCTATCCATTTACAAATTGATATATCCAATCCTTACCTTACACATTAGCCGTGTGTGCGGAACTGTATCGAACGCTTTTGCAAAATCCAAATATATCACGTCCACAGCCACGCCTCTGTCCAGGGTTTTACTTACCTCTTCATAAAAGGAAATCAGGTTTGTCTGACAACTTCTGTCTTTCATGAATCCATGTTGTCTGCTGCTTAAATAGTTTTTTTCCAGCAAGAACTCATCCATGTGGTCTTTTATTAAACGTTCCAGTATCTTCCCAACTATAGAAGTTAAACTAACAGGTCTATAGTTATTTGGTAAAGACTTTGTTCCCTTTTTAAATATGGGCACCACATTGGCCCTGCACCAATCCAGTGGTACTATTCCTGTCTTTAATGAGTCCCTAAATATTAGATACAGTGGCTTTGAAATGACAGAGCTCAACTCACCTAGGATCCGTGGATGGATGCCATCAGGTCCAGGTGCTTTATCCACCTTTATTCTGTCTAAATATTTCTGGACCATATCACTTTTGAGCCATTGTGGATTTGAGGCTGTGTCACTCCCACCCCCATTGTGGACATGAACTCCCCCATGCTCCATTGTATACACAGAGCTGAAGAAAACATTTAATAAATTTGCCTTCTCTTTGTCCCCAGTCACCCACTCTAGATTATTTTGTAAGGGGCCTACATGCTCAGACTTCACCTTTTTACTATTAATATATTTAAAGAATTGTTTGGGGTTTGTCCTACTATCTTTTGAAATCTGTCGTTCGTTTTGAATTTTTTCATCCTTGATTTCCTTTTTGCATATCCTGTTATATTCTTTGGAACATTTAAACAACACTAGTGTTCCTTCATTTTTATATTTTTTAAAAGCTACTTTCTTATTGTTTATAGCTTTTTTAACTTTGACCGTGAGCCACATAGGTTTTATTTTTAGCCTTTTAAACTTATTGCCCATGGGAACATACTTTGCAGTGAGGTTCCACACAGTCTTTTTGAAGAATTCCCATTTCTGTTCTGTGCTCAGCTGTGCCAATAGTCCCTCCCAGTCCAAGTCCTGGAGAGCAGCCCTCATCCTTGGAAAATTTGCTCTCTTAAAATTTAGTGTTTTAATATTTCCTGTATGTATTTCTTGCTTATAGTTAACATTAAATGAAATCATGTTATGATCACTGCTACCCAGGTGTTCCTTTATCTGAACATTAGTAATAAGCTCTGCATGGTTTGAGATTATCAGGTCCAACAGGGCATCATTCCTAGTTGGGGCCTCAATAAACTGCACCATAAAATTGTCCTGCAATAGGTTTTTAAATTTTTGTCCTTTAACTGTCCCAGAAGTGCCATTAATCCAGTAAATTTCTGGGTAGTTAAAATCCCCCATTATTATCACCGTCCCAGACCTTGCAGCCCTTTCCATCTGTGCAAGGAGCTGAGTCTCCACCTCCTCATTAACATTGGGTGGTTTATAACAAACTCCAATGATTAATTTTGAACTACGCACATCTGTATGCAGTTCCACCCATAATGCTTCAGCCTCATCACACTCTCCATCAACCAGGTTCTCTTTCACGCTTGCTTTGAGGTCACTTCTCACATAGAGACAGACCCCTCCACCTTTCCTTTTTACCCTGTCTTTCCGAAAGAGAGCATAGCCAGGAATATTAATAGCCCAGTCATGTGAGGATTGAAGCCAAGTTTCAGCAATACCGATTACATCAAAGCTCTCCTCATGCACCAGAGCTTCCAGCTCACCTGTTTTGCTTGGCAGACTTCTGGCATTGGTGAACAAACACTTAAATGTATTGTTACATTTTTCTCTGGTGTTTTTCATATAATTTATAGTAGTACAAATGGCACTATTATTTCCAATGGCTGTTTGCAACATGGGAACTTTCTTGTCACCTGCCATAACCCTTCCCCCATCTATCCCCATTCCACTCTCCATTAATGTCTGACCACTAACTGACCTGTCTGCTCGATGTAATTCTAATTCACCCTCCCCCCTCAATCCTAGTTTAAATACTCCTCCAGCATTCCCATAAACCTCTCCCCCAGCACAGCAGACCCCCTTCCATTCAAGTGCAAACCGTCTTTAGCATATAGGTTGCACCCCAATGAAAAGTCAGCCCAGTGCTCTAGAAACCCAAATCCCTCCTTACTACACCAGGTCTTTAGCCATGCATTCAGCTCTCTAATCTCCCCCTGCCTTTCCTGTGTTGCGCATGGCACAGGCAATATTTCAGAGAATATCACCTTGGAGGTCCTTCCCTTCATCTTGCAGCCTAGTTCTTTAAATTGATTCTTAAGGAGCCTCCACCTTCCATGTATACTGTCATTGGTTCCAACGTGGACCAAGACAGCTGGGTCATGCCCAGCCCCTCCCAGTAATTTATCCACCCGGTCCACCACATGCCGAACCCTGGCACCAGGGAGACAGCAAACCATTCGGTTGAAGCGATCCTGGCGACAAATTATTCTATCAGTCCTTCTGATTATAGAATCCCCTATTACCACCAACTGTCTAGGCCTACCTGCACTCCCCTCCCCACCTCTACTAGATGGGTTGCTCTCCCGGCTGTTAGGGGTAGCAGTAACATCTAGGGCTGCCACCTCTGTGTTTGCCACCTCCACATCATCACCCAACTTGGCAAATTTGTTCTGATGCACAAATACAGGACTGGCCTTCCCTTTCTTCACGCCCCTTCCACTCCCTCTAACTGCATTAACCCATCTCCCTATCTGATAATCCTGACTTGCCCCTCCACCCTCCACATCAACCTTACTGACCACTTGCTCAGCGAGCAGAGGACCCCTTTCAAGGTTGTCATTTCTACCCAGTGTTGCAACTTGCTCCTCCAGATCTCTAATACGAGCTTCCAGAAGGGCAACCTGCTCACATCTGTCACAGCGGTATCCATCTTGGAGCTGTTGCACCAATTTTGCATACATGTGACACGCTGTGTGAAATGATAATTGTCAATGTTGGCTTTAACAACCATGGAGATTTAACCTGTGTTCATCTTTTACTATTCAGGTTTGGTTCAGCTTGGTTGCTGTAGTGCCACAAAAACATTTTTTTTCCAGACATTTTGATAGATGAGGTCTTTTAACACTTGAAAAAATAGTCAACAGATTGAAACATATTCACCTAAATATGATGACTACTTTGTGTATTTCATACATAACAGAATAACTGCTTCACATTGCCACTAATTGCAGTACAGAACACAGAAGTTTGGTAATTATACAATTATAAAAATGTAGGTCAGAGAAAGAACACAGTGCCTTTCACAAAGAAAGCAGTAGGGTGCAAAGTTAACTGATTTAGTTGATATACAGTAGAACATGGAAATATATTCAGGTTGCTAATGCTGGATTGAGAAGAAAATGATAACAGAAATTCTTTCTCAATCAAAGAGCTCCTTCTTTGATTTAGAACTTCAGATCTTGGGTTTTTATAGTCTTTCATCTTGTCTGCAACTCTTGCTTAGGTAGCTGATAATATTGTTACTAATATAAATGAATGGTCTGTTAAAAAATATGTTTTAATGTGTATGCTGACTGATTTGGATAACAATATTGTATTCATGGCTTCTCTCTATTTTCATTTTTTTGCATTTACATTCTCTGGTCCTACTCATCCATATATTGTGACAGGAAGTCAGGTAAATCTGTGGGTGTTGTCACAGACGGGACATACATTTCTGCCTTGTTTAGACAATACACCAATTGCTATTAGGCGTCGGCTGCAAACGTAGCCAGAAAAGGGTAAAGTTCGTTGAAAAACTTCAGCAGTTCAGAATGAGGAAATTAAGGCCTCTATAAGTAGTCCAGAGGATTACCACTGAGTTGCTGCATCCTGAGTCTTTCTGAGTGAAAGAGAGCAGTACTGAAAGTCTTCTGAGGAGGTGAGGAGAGGATTGATTTTTCTGTGTGATAAAAAATAAAAGACTATTGTTTTTCTGCTGTATGACCAGCAGTGTCTGCCCAGCACTAGGCTGTGCCAGACTTCATTAGATAGGCTCCTGTGTGGTGAAGATAGACGCCCCAAGTGGCCAGGGTTTATTTTTTGTTTGATTTTGTTTATGCTGTTTTGGATGCTTGCACTTGTTTCCAGCAAGATGGAAGAATAAACCAAAATCTTTGTTTTCAACCGTCTTCGACTGCCTGTCTGTATAAATTCAGTGTGTAGTGAACCCATCCAGGGGATCACACACCCTGCTACTGAGCTAACCCCTTACTTTATATATATATATATATATATATATATATATATATATATATATATATATATATATATATACATATATATATATATATATATATATATATATATATATATATATATATGTGTGTGTATATATATAAATATGTGTATATATATATATATATACAGTATATATATATATATTCTGTTTGGATTTGGTGATCTTTATACTCATGTTTACTTGTGGTTGCTTCTTTCATTTCTGTCACATTGAATGATAAGCCTATTTTAAATGGTCTACACCTTCAATCTAAAAAAAACAGATCTCACATAATGGCCCGCAAGAAAAGGTGTGTGCATTAAAAACTATAATGGGGGAAGAGGGCGCTAGTAGAAAATTATATATATTACCTAGATTCAGGTAAATGAGACCGTGAACCCAATGGTATGTTAATACATTCTAGTGACTAATCGGTAATTACATAAATTATAGCTCAATTTGACCATGTGCGGTCACTGTGCTAATGACCACAAACGCTATTAAAGCCAGTGAGAATCCAAAACCACTATTAGTACATCTTGTGAGTGATAGTCAAAATCATAAGTGTCAAATTTCAACAAAAGGAAGAAAAACAGTCCATGTGTGCTTATTGACCAATCCCAACGATCATTAGAGCATGCAAAAGAATCTTGCGTGTTGTGACAGCCACCACCATTTACACATTTGCACCCGAAGTGATCCAGCCAAAAGGGAGGCTTACCAGAGGCAATGGACCCCTTTCGTGAGAATTGGGTCTGATAGGCTGAACAGGTATCAGTGCCTGTACACTATGGGCAACATGCAGACTGCAGATCTAAAGCCAATATGGATCAGGATTCCATCCAAAAAAATTCAGAGAAAGAAGCTATAGTGCATTACCATTTATTAAAAACACATAAAAATGACACGCTGATTGGCCCCTTACTTGGAGAGTGCCTGCCCGGCACTAGGACTGCATGCAGGTCCTGTTAGGCCCCGTACTCACGACCAAACATGTCTGCTGAAACTGGTCCGCGGACCAGTTTCAGCAGACATGTTTGGCCGTGTGTAGGCCCGAGCGGACCATTTTCGGGCGGATCGGACAGGTTTGGAAACCTGTCTGCCCGGACATGTACGGTCGTCTGTACAGACCTACCGTACATGTCCTGCCGCCCGCCATCCCTCGCATGCGTCGAATGACTTCGACGCATGCGTGGAAGCCTTTTAAAGGCGGGCCGCCCACGTCGCCGCGTCATTGTCACGGCGACACCACGTCATCGACGCGGCGACACCGCGGACACGCCCCGCGTATTGTTTACGCGCAGACCTCTGTTCGATGGTGTGTACGGCCATCGAACAGAAGTCCCCGGGCAGTCCCCGGGCAGACATGTCCGATGAAAACGGTCCGCGGACCGGTTTCATCGGACATGTTTGATCGTGAGTACTCGGCCTTAGACTCATGCAGTCAAATCGAGCTATAATTTATGTAATTATTGATTAGTCACTAGAATGTATTAACATACCATTGGGTTCACGGTCTCATTTACCTGAATCTAGGTAATATATATAATTTTCTACTAGCGCCCTCTTCCCCCATTATCGTTTCCCATGCACAATATATTTTATATGTTTTGTCACAGAGGAGCAGCTGGTCACTAAGTATTTAATTCTCTACAGGAAGCATTACACTTGTCACCAAGTGTTTAATTGATTTCACTAGTGAATCATATATATACTTAAGTAAGTTTGGCACGGAAACACACTTCACCTATATCACATTAAAAACTATACCAACATATTTACCACATTCGTAGTCATCTTCTGTGGGGAGTACTAAGACTCTAAATTTTAAACTGTGATAACCTTTTCAGATTGTGTTCCCTTACTTCTTCTCACCACTGGAAATGTATTGCTTAAATAAACTATAGAAGGAAGTGTGGGGCATTCAGAGAAGTTAGAAACTCACTATAGATGTGTTCATCAGATGTGTTATGGATTCCATGTTTACGCCGAATGTTTAGTCTTAAAGATTCCAACATGTTAGTCTATCTTGTATGTTGTTTATATGTGTTCTGGGGATTGAACATATAGTCAATAGAGGTGCTGTCACTGTAGATTGTGCCAATGCTTTGTGGATATATAAAGGGTTAATTGGACATATGCAGCTTCGGGACGCCCTCTGTTGGTCGAATTATCGAGCCCATTACTGCTCAATGCTTGTTTGACTGTGCTGAGCTGGCGTGCCCCATCCGCTCCCTGGTGATTGCAAGTATCAGCATCCACTTAGTAGGGGGTGTGTATTGCATCCACCGAGTAGTGGGTGTGGAGTATAGACAGGAGGACCAGTTCCGATTGGTCCCTGGCTGGGAGGCGCGGCATGCCCTCGCACATTTAACCTGGGGTTCAGCGTGACGAGACCACGCCCTCAGATGAAGTCCAGAAGTGACGAAATGCGTCAGGGTCATGGTCTCTACGCTGAACCAGGAAGTGACATTTGCGTTCCATAGAGCGATACCCGGAAGTCTTGTCACCAAACAGACGGCTGTCTCGTACGGTATTTACACCTCTTGGAAAAAGGAGCATTGAAGCACACGTACTTTTATTTTGCTGAATTTAAATCTGTACAATGTACGTAGATATTGAGAGGGGGGGAACTTGTGGAACAATAAAGTTTAAAGCAATATTACACTATTGTTTGCTTTCTGTTGTTGCTTGCATGAGCCCAGTGGATCCCATCTGTCTATGTGCCCTGTATGAAGGTGTAAGGAGGTTCAAAAATATTAAAGGAAGATTGCTGGGTTTTCAAGGCATTTTATACTTATCCTTGTGGTAAGTGCATCCCCGAGTGGGGCTTCCTGTGTTCACGAGGTGGTATATGGGTAAGCGGTGGATTCTAAAGAAGTCTCTTGCATCGCTGTCACTATTGATCTGCACTTATTCCCTGAGCACATCTCTTTGATTTCATTTTCTATTTGATTTCCTTTATGAACATTATGACATAAAGAAGTTTGTTCACTTCAACAAGAACAAAAGCGCTACTACAATACATATTGGACACTTTTGTTGCTCTCTATTTCTTGTTTTATAGAAACCCACTATAACTTATAAAAACCATCTTTAATTTCTGTTGTTTTTTTAGACTATGCAATTTAAAGTAGCTCTAAATGTAAAGAAATTAGCAATAGAACATTCTAGCACTAGTTGTTACTTACACTAAATAATTGGATTGTAGAACGAGAAGAATATTCAAATAAATATGTCATCATTCAGATGTTCAAGGACAGTGTTTAAATTCTCACTAATAAAAGGGTAATGCAATAAAGAACGATGAGCTGTCACCAGCACTTTGATGTAAAAAAACATACACTTTTACTGATGCAAAGTCACGTTTGTCACACCTACCTAGTGATCCACCTACTGTATAAATGAATGCAACAGCTGACAAGAAACTTCCAGTGCACACCTCTGTCATAGTGATGTAAAAATCCTGTCAAAACACTGGAAATTATAGTCAGGAACCAATTAGTGAAAAAATGCAATATAATGAAATCACAAATACAAAATTTAAAACCAAGATGTCTCTGGCAGCAGTATAGTCTTTGCACAGCAACTCCACATCAGATGTACTGCCAAAGGTCCACCCCTTGGTGAGAGCAAAAGTGGCTCTTTCAAATGTCCAGCACTGACATCCGCTGAAGAAAGCTATGGCTCTTTCAAATATTCAGCTCTAACATTTATTGAAGAATATAACCAGTTGTGGATTGCGCTGACTACTATGTCCGATTTAAATAATAATTTTTTATCGTGCCAAAAAAAAACTATATGCATGTAAATATCCCCTGCTTCGGGAATCCCGACTTTTTAATCAATATATTGTGCCAAACAAATCAAATACAAATATTGTATTGTATTTGATTTGTTTGGCGCAATATATTGATTAAAAAGTAGGCATTGGGAGCACTAGTTGTAGGGATTCCCCACATGAGGCAGGGGATATTTAAACGCATATGCATATACGTTTTTTGGCACGATGAAAAAATATTGTTTAAATCAGACATAGTAGTCAGCGCAATTCACAACTGGTTATATTACATTTATTCCACTCTAGGGTGGCATACATATGATTGCAGCAGACTAAATCAATAGAGATCTCTTTGTTTTCTTTGCACCGGTAGCATTTCTTTTATATATTTATTGAAGAATGTCTAGATGTATTTTGAACATCTGGACATGACGTTCAGAAGGTATGCTTAGTATATATCCTGCATATGCACACAATAAAATATATACATAAGATTGCTGATGTCAAAAATAAATTAATTGATCTCATCACCATAGCCTTAGACAACAGATGAATAACTAAAGATATGGCTAAATATTTATATACACTGAACCTTAAGTGGTCATAATATGACATCCTTAGGTTGAAGTGAAGATATCTGAATGATGCCTGCAGCTGCATTCTAGTGCAATAACTCCTCTGTAACTCTAAACTGGTAACCTGTAAACTTTTTTAAAGCATAGCCTATAGAGATTTTTAAGTATTGAAGTTTGGCGTCATTCCATGAATGTGCACAATTTTGAAGCTTGATATGTGAGGTATCTATTTACTCAGTGTAACATTATCTTTCACAAAAAATGGGCTAATTTTAATGTTTTTTTTTTTGTTTTGTTTTGTTGTTTATTCATAAAAGTGTTTTTTTCCCCGAAAAATAGCGTTTGAAAAATTGCTGCACAAATATCATGTGACATAAAAAATTGCAACAACAGCCATTTTATTCCCTATGGTCTCTGCTGAATTTTTTTTTATATAAAATCATCAATTTTCTGCTAGATAATTACTCAGAACCCCTAAAAATTATAATGTTTAGGGGTTCTGAGTAATGATCTAGAAAAATATTGATGATTTTTAAATGTTGGAGAGAAATGCCAGAATAGGCCTGGGCTGGAAGTGGATATTCAAAGTTTCCACACATCTCGGTCATTTAGGGCCTGCCAAAAGTCCACAAAGAACTGGGAACTAACTCTATTGCCCAGCGTTTTCTTTGATCACACATTACAATTATAAATAAGCTGAAGGTTCAGTCTAAAACATAAGTTCCAACTAAAATGTTTAGGCGTTCGATTGAATGCCTGACCATTTGCCTATCCGGCGCAAGCTGAACATCAGATACAATAGCACAATTACTACCACTATTATACATGACCGCTTCCCATTGTCAATTGTTGTTATGGATGCCGACGGTCCTTAACAACCAGCCCTACTGACTTACATGGCTGGGAATCCCTGGCTATGTAAGCAAAGGAGTTGGATCCCAATGATGTATGTGACCATATATGGTTGGGTCCATATATGGTTAATATAACAGTTGTCATCTGCTACACCTTCCAATCAGCAGGTGACAAGTGTATAAGCAGGAAAGCATTACATTTGTACTTACAATTTGAATGTGTCTCTTTTCAAAGGCGCAAAGAACTACTGGACTCAGTTACATGGTAGATTTCTGCACAAGACACACAGACAATCATATGGTCTCCTCACAAAGAATATTTTTTTTAGCGGAGCATTGTTAAACTTTTTAATATTCTTTTAAAAAAATCTGTATAATGCTATTTATAATTACTGTTATTCATTATAAAACACATTTTCACGCTCCTAAGGCCCCTTTCACACAGGTCCGCCTGTCAGTTTTTTCAGTCGGACCTGAATGGATGCTCTATAAAGTTCTATGGAGCAACGGATGTCAGAGGTGACATGTCCACTGACATCCGATCCGATCCGCTCTACTAAATCCAGATGGATGGAAACCTTATTTTCCATCCGTCTAGCGGATCGGATAAAAACAGGTGGTCCGTTTTCATCCGATCTTCCCATAGAGGAGAGTGGAGATCTGACAGGTCTGTCTCAGTGAGCAGAGATGGATCTGTCATCCGCCAGCTCAGTGGAGATCAGCAGATTGATCCCTGCTGAGCAAGCGGAGTCCATCCAATGGATCCACATGTGTGAAATGGGCCTAGCGTGTAATGTGAGATTTCCTAGCTCACAAAGGTAACTAGCAGCATTTTGAATAGAGATAAATAGATTATGTGTAGCTAAACATTATCTGGTTGCACTAAATGATACCTGGTATGTCATTTAGCCGACGATCAATTGATATTACAAGCAGCGGGAGTGGATGTGCCCCCTCCCGTGACCCTCTAGCCCAAGACCCAAGCTACCCAAGCTACTAGCCAGCATGTCCACCGGCTAGTCGTAAACCCATACAAAGCCGACTTTGATCGGGTCTCCATTATGGTAACCCAGAACCCTGATGACATGACAATGCCATAATTTTTTTTAAATTTTAAGTAATCAAAAACTCAGATCTTGTTTTTTTGGATGCTTTCAAGTGCAAAGGAGGGATTTGGGGTCTTATTGACCTCAGATCCCTCCATAAAGAGTATCTGTCACATGCATATTGCTGTCACAAGGATCTTTTCATTCATTACGACATAATAAAAAGTGATCAAAAGAAGATTTACAGTATGAAAACAAATAATTAAATAATTAAAAAAGAAAATAAATAAAGTGCTCTGTCCCCCTGTGATAGCGCACAAAGGCGAATGCATGCAATCGTCCCACACATGTAAGGTATCACCACAAATGCTGGATCATGGACAGTAATTCTATGACCTCTGTAAATATAAAGTGGTAAACTGTAAAGGATTTTTTTTTTGTAAAATATTTTATTGAGAAAACACCAACATGAAAGACAAGATTACATGCAAAGCAACCTATAAATAGGTGCAAATATGACTGTAAAAAAAACACATAAATGACCAGACAACAAAATGTTTCTATTTTTGCTAAAAGGAAAGTAAAAGAAAAAAGAACAAGGGGAAAATAGGGGGGGGGTGGAAATACAAAGGAAGAGGACATTGTTAGCAACCCGTGGAAGATGACCAGAGAAGAGAAAAGATTAAGATGGAAAACAGAGGTGTTAATGTAGATCATGAGGAGGGAGACCAAGAGGGGACCGCAGGTCTCCGTCCTCTCACAGTGGCCCGAGACAAAAACCTTTGTGTCAGCAGATAACAAATACAAAGAAAAAATTAAACCCAGCGATCTCATCATCCTGTATAAGATGTTAACATAAAGAATTAGACTAAATTGAAAACTATTCATTAAGTCCACATAGTAGGAGGTTACTTATGAAGTTGGTAAAATGATAGATGAAATTGCAGCTGAAGAAAAACGTCCATTTGTTTAGCAGTCCTTTTCCACAAATTTCCACAAATTTTCCACAAATAAGAAGAGACATGACTGTAGGCATTTCTTTTCCGAGGATGTCAGGCATTTGTCGATAAAAGATGACCATTTTTTGTCAAATTTATTGCACAGACGTGTAGGATGAGACCTAGAATCCAGTTTCTCTCGAAAAAGTAGAATCTTGAGATTTCTAATAGCCCCAGATAAGGTCGGGGGGGTGGAAGAAATCCAGTGGAATAATATATTCCTACGGGCAACGAGAAGTGGCAGAAGTGTTAAATGAAAGGAGCCTTGAGGAATCATTTTGAGAGTCGTCGAGGGATTTCCGCTGTGCGGGAGGAAGCCAAACAGCAAAAGCATAGGATATTTGTAAGGTAGGAAACCTGCGAATAAATTGGAGGATCGAGGACCAATAAGCATCAATCTGTGGACAAGATCAGAGATGGTGAAGTAGAGACGTCTTGTGTATTGAACACCGCGGACATGTGGGACCTGTACTAGAGGGATGGCTCATCGAGAATGGGTAGTAGGCTCTATGCATTATTTTAAACTGGGTTTCCCTCCAAGATTCACATGTGGTGATACGATTAGTCAGCTGATAACCTGCAAGGATGTTGTCCAAGTCTGCATGGATTGGCAAGTCTTTCAACCAGGAAGACATTGATGTACTGTGCAATGGTTTCGTAAATTTTCCGTTTAGTGGACGATAAATATCTGAGATGGAGTAGCAATTATCAGAAATAAGCTTATCAATGAACGAAGGTTGAAATCTGATGGCCCTCTTCGGGCAGGTTTTATTGATGAAATCCACGTATTGCATGACACGTAAGAAGTGGTGAGGGGGTAAAAATGCTTTAAGAGCGAAAAGGATTTAAGGGCAATTGCTTCAGTGTAAAAAGAAGAGGCATGTATTAGCCCTTTGTCTCTTCATTTGGAAAAAGGCTCATATTGCATACCGAGAGGGTTGCCATGGATCGGGAGAAATTTGGATACGAAAGGCGATAGGCCCAGCTTTTTCCGGACCTCCCTCCAGGCTACTATCGTATCTCTAAATAGTAAACTCTGTTTGATGTGTCCTAGGATTGATTGTAACGAGCTGTGTAAAAGGGCAGCTAAATTGAAGGGGCCAACCATGTTTGATTCTAGATCAAAGTTGGAATACCTAGAAGACTGTAAGATCCAGTCCAGACCTATTCTCAGTAAACAAGCTAGATTGTAAACTCTGATATTTGGAAGGTTGGTACCGCCCTCGCTCCTCAGAAGAAACAGCTTGGTCAATGCCACTCTCGGTTTGCCCTTTTCCCATATGAAACTTAGAATTGCTTTGTGTAAGATCTGAATATCTTTGTGTTTTAGTAACAATAACGTCTGTAAAGGATATAAAAGGCGGGCAAAACTGACCATTTTGAAAAGTGCACACCTCCTGAAAAGCGACAGCGGCAAGTTGGACGGCATTTCCTATTCACCCACAATTTTTGAAATCAGAGGAGGATAGTTGAGAGAGTAGAGAGAAGAGGGTTCCTTACCAATCCTTATGCCTAAATAGGTAATGCATTTTTCATTAACCACTTAAGGACCCCTTCACGCCGATATACGTCGGCAGAATGGCACGGCTGGGCACATCAACGTACCTGTACGTTGACCTTTAAGCCCAGCCGTGGGGTTGCGCACGCGCATGCGACCCGGTCCAAAGCTCCGTGCGCACGGCCGCAGGACTTGCGGACCCGATCGCCGAGTCCCGCGATCGGTCCCCGGAGCTGAAGAACGGGGAGAGCTGTGTGTAAACACAGCTTCCCCGTTCTTCCCTGTGGTGCCGTCATCGATCGTGTGTTCCCTTATATAAGGAATCACAATCGATTACGTCACACCTACAGCCACACTCCCTTACAGTTAGAAACAGAGATTAGGTCATACATAACCCCATCAGCGCCCCCTTGTGGTTAACTTCCAAACTGCAATTGTCATTTCCACAGTAAACAATGCATTTTAAAGTCCCAAAAATGTGTCAAAATTGTCCGAAGTGTCCGCCATAATGTCGCAGTCACGAAAAAAATCACTGATCGCCGCCATTAGTAGTAAAAAAAAAAATCATAAAATAGCAATAAAACTATCCCCTATTTTTTAAACGCTATAAATTTTGCGCAAACCAACCGATAAACTCTTATTGCGATTTTTTTTACCAAAAATAGGTAGAAGAATACGTATCGGCCTAAACTGAGAAAATTATTTTTTTTTATATATATATTTTTGGGGGATATTTATTATAGCAAAAAGTAAAAAATATAGATTTTTTTTCAAAATTGATGCTCTATTTTTGTTTATAGCGCAAAAAATAAAAACCGAGATGATCAAATACCACCAAAAGAAATCTCTATTTGTGGGAAAAAAAGGACACCAATTTTGTTTGGGAGCCACGTCGCACGACTGCACAATTGTCAGTTAAAGCGGCGCAGTGCCGAATCGCAAAAACTGTCTGGGTTCTTTAGCTGCCTAAAGGTCCGGGTCTTAAGTGGTTAATGCGAAAAGAGGAGGGCGGGAGCCAGGAGTGTGAAGGTTTTGAACTAAGAGGGAGAATTTCGCTCTTGGCAAAATTTATCCTTAGGCCAGAGCACTTACGAAAATAATTAAATATGGATTGGATGGCGGGGATATCAGTTTGGGGGGCGGTGGAAAAAATCTAAATATCATCCGCAAAAAGAGCGACCTTTATAACTTCTTGGTCAAAAGGGATTCCATGTATTGAGGAGGTGGCGTTAAGGTACCTTGATAGGGGTTCGATTTCTAAATTGAAGAGCAGAGGGGACAGGGGGCAACCCTGTCTTATGCCTTTGAACAATCTTATGGGGCTTGATTGTACGCCCGCAGCAAGAAACTGTGGCAGATGGAGCCGAGTATAGATTTTGAATGAAATGAAAGAAAGGGCCTGAAATTTCTATTTTTTTTTTTAAAACTGACATTGTCAAAAGCCTTTTTGGCGGCAAGGGTGATTATAGCTCTATTAACTAATGGATGTTGTTTTGAATATTCTAAGGCGGCTAGGACTTTTCTCAGATTTGAAGCCGCTGATCTGCCCTTAGTGAAACCTGATTGTGCATGATGAATAAGGGAGGGCATGAACTTCGCCAAGCGAAAAGTGTAAAGTGTAAAGGATTTTAAAGCATTGGCTATGGATAGTTTGTGGGAATGCATAATTTTAAAGTGTGGCATGTTTGGTATCTATTTACGCAGCGTGACATCATTTTTTATATTTTACATAAAAATTGCGTTATGTGTTGTATTTTTTTCCACTAAAAAAACAAAAAACAAAATGTACTTCTTCCAAAGAATTGCATTTGAAAAACCACTGCGTGAATACCATGTGACACAAAAAAATGCAAAACCCACCAATTTATTCTCTAGGATATATAATGTTTAGCAAAAAATACTGATCATTACATTACATGTGCCAGAAAATACCTGGTCTTCAAGTAGTTAAAAATAGTATTTTGATGTGCAGGCAAGATCAAACCGTGGTAAAAATCTTTTGCAATGAAAAAAAATGGGCAGATTTCTTACTACTCTTCAGCTTCCTGTCTGTGGCTACCCTCGCCAAAAGCACAACCAAGTTCCTAAAATATTTGAAAAAGTGATACAGGATTAGGATCACATGCAAAGCATGTCAAAGTGTTGGAAGTTACCATGTTTTTCTCCCAGATCTAGATGGGTCAATTTTTTTAATATCTTTCCTGCAATCTTGCACACAGGGTTCAAATCTTTTTTATGTAGATTTTAGTAAGAGTAATGCTGCGTACACACGATGCTGAGTAAGAGTAAGAGTAATGCTGCGTACACACGATCAGGCTTTTGTCTGGCCAAATCCCATCGGAATTCCATAAAAAAAAAATAGAACATGTTCTATATCCAAACTCCAATGGAATTCATCTGAATTTCCAATGAAAAAACTCCAAAGGGGCTACACACGATCGGAAAATCCGATGGAGAAAGTCCACCAGACTAGACTAGACTAGACTAGAATAGATAAGTCTATTGGTATGTTGGTATCAGTCTGTATAATCCTTTATTGGTCACATGCTTTAAAAAAAAAGAGTTTTTCACAGCTTTATGTGTATAGAAAAGAGTGTTTAAGGGAACTTTATTTTCTCACTTTTCCTGCCCCCAATCTACTTTATTATGGTGTTTTACAGGACCTGTAAGTTCTTGGGCCCGTCCCTGAAAGCACCTGCCCAATCCCAAAGGCCTTACAAAATGGTATCAATATGGCTGAGATAACTGCGTGCTTTTAAACTTCTATAGCCGGATTCACAAAGACTTATGCCAACGTATCTACTGATACGGCACGTAAGTCCACGGAATGCGCCGTCGTATCTATGCGCCGTATTCAGCAAACAAGATACGCCTGAATTTTGGCTTCCTACGACCGACGTAAGTCTCCTACGCCGTCGTATCTTGGGTGCATATTTACGCTGGCCGCTAGGGGGGCTTCCATTGATTTACGCATCAAATATGTAAATGAGCGAGATACGCCGATTCACGAACGTACTTACGCCCGTCGCTGTAATCTACGCCGTTTACGTAAGGCATTTTTCCGCCGTAAAGATAAACCACCAAAAAGGAGGCGCATCCCATGCAAAGGTATGGACGTCGGAACAGCCATCATATTTTGCATCGTTTACGTAAGTCGTACGTGAATGGGGCTGGGCGTAGGTTACGTTCACGTCGAAAGCATTGAGTCGTCGTATCTTAGGGAGTATATGCAACGTTATTCTGAGCATGTGCGCACATGCACCGTTCGTTCGGCCCTTCATTTACATGGGGTCACGCTTCATTATAATACATCACGCCCACTATCTGCCTACTTTGAATTAGGCCGGCTTACGCCGGCCCCTTTACGCTACGCTGCCGTAACTTAGGGAGCAAGTGCTTTGTGAATACTGTACTTGCCTCTCTATGTTACGTCAGCGTAGCGCATATGAGCTGCGCTACGTCCGCTCAAAGATACGCCGCTCTACGTGAATCTGGGCCCTAATGTCTATGTTGACAGGCTTTTGTTTTTTACATTTATATAGCATATATTTGGTATATACTGTATATATATATATATATATATATATATATATATATATATAAAATCAAACTTAAAATATAGTAATAGATTTCTAGTATACTATTTTACGTAACTAGGAAAATTTAATTGTATGTAACCAAAGACCCAGATTAAAGCTATAAATTAAGCTACATGTACAGTAGTTGCTGAATCTGAAAACCCTAACCTAATCATTTCCAGTAAATTATCCTGTCAACTGGCTCTTGTACAAAAATACCAGCTGGATAGAAACCTTTGTACGGTAATGCGATTAAGAAGAAAATACCCATGCTGTTACAGAAGTGTTCATAATGCAGTAAGAGTCATTTTCACAACGTATTTGTTAATCATTTAAGGTTGAAGCTGGACCGAGCAGAAAAGCTAATTAATGGACTTGGTGGAGAAAAACAACGATGGAGGAGCATAGCTACACAACTGGGAGATACGTACCAGAACATTGTTGGAGATATGTTGCTAAGTGCTGGTATTGTGGCCTATTTAGGTTCATTTACTTCAGAATTTAGACAGGTATGTAGTTTTAGGATCTGTTCATCCATATTTGGTAGGCTATCATTTCCCAAAAAATATTTAACAACTAATGGCTGCTGTTTTACACAATGTAGACAATTTATTTAGAAAAGTGGAGGTATTTCCCATAGCAACTGATTGTTGTGTAGTTGCTTTTATAGGGCAAATCAAATAACAGTAACTGTTTGCTTTGAGTAAAATAGTTACTATTCTTTCAAACAGTTTTTCCTATTTTAATGAGCCTTATTATACTGAACCCCCATTGTTGGTTCTCAGTTGTCAAACTAACTCTAGATAGCTTTATATAAGGAACTGTAAAAGCATTAATTCTGATATGTTGTTTTGACATGTTTGTTGATTTTCTTATAACAAGTATGAGTGTGTTACAACAAATCATCTATACTTCTATCTATGGCCCATATAGTAAACCAATTGTAGTCCTTTTATATGAATGGTTTAGAAAATGAAAAAAAAAAAAAAAAGATCTCATTCCCTGCAAAGATCATTACCCCTGTCAATACATCCTTTTTGATTAGAGATAGCATTTTCTCATCTTCATGGTAAATAATATTGTATTATGTTTTAAGGAGGTTAGTTTGTTTAATTTACATCAGTACATTTGAATAATTTTTCATATTGTAGCAGTAGCTGTTCTATCTGGAAAGCTTTGATAAAAAACAAAATCATCATGCTTTATCAAGCAGGAAATGAGCTGGCAGTAAACACTAGGCACACAGTTTAAAGATGGAAAAGGAATTATAGTGCGATTGTATATGGACATGGGTTTAAGAACATTTTAAGTGGTTATTGTAGTTTAAATGAATTGTACCTAATTTATTTAGGCTTCACTTTTGTGTAACTTTAAATTTGCAAAATACAAAATACTTTTTCCAAGCACATACATACATACATTCCCACTTCGCTGGATGGTGCTTCCAGTTTGAATTATAATATCCGTATGACATATTTCACTAAATAAAGTGAACCAGAACTCAAAAGATGAAGATTTTTTTTCTATGCTATAGGAAACATGTAGAAATGTTATTTGTGCTTCGAAAGAACCCTGAAAGATTTACAGTTTCTGTTAAATTCCTCCTGAAAAAATAGCTGTGAGCTTTCTGTGCCTAGGGATTCCTGTGCTTACTGTCTTAAAGTGTTACTAAACCCAGGACCCTTTCACTATATATGGTCTCCCATAGTACACAGATAGGGATGAGCTTCGTATTAGAGTCGAACTCATGTTCGGCTCGAACATCGTATGTTCGATCATTCGTCGACATACAAACAAAACGGGTCGTTTCGCGCCAAATTTGAGTTACATTTCACAGACCATAATTCACTGCGGCATCGCTGGCTGATGATTGGCCAAGCATGCACTATGACCCACATGCTTGGCCAATCACAGCGCGCAAAAAACAGAGAGCTATAATTGACCAAAGCCAGGGTGGCTTTGGCCAATTATGGCTCAGGGGGTTTAGTACATGCCCCACACTATAAAAGGCCGCCTGCAGGGCGGCCTTGTGTAGTGTGTTGTGGCAGTTAACAGAGAACAGAGAGAGACAGAGAGAGTGTCATTTTTTGCAAATAGATAAAGCAGGCAGGCAGGCGAGTCAGTTAATGTTACAGTGTGTAGAGGATATATATACATCCCAGGTGTTGTACATATATTTATACACTGTATAGTTTAGCTAGATCAGTTATTCCTAATTTACTGGCAGGCAGGTGATTGTGCTATTTAAAGACATTATCACAGGCATACTATAGACACCCAGCTATATTTTTTTTAATTTAAGCATCATTAAAATCACTGCTCCTGATGCAAGAGCAGTGATTTTAATGATGCTTAAAAAAAAAAAAAAATTCCTTTAAATATTGTACCTGCTGGGTGTCTATAGTATGCCTGTAAAAATGTCTTTGAGAACCCGGGTCTTGCCCGAGGGAACATGTATCAATGGAAAAAAAGTTTTAAAACTGTTGTTTTTTCAGGACCGTACTAGCAAGTACAATATTTAAAGGAATTTTTCGTTTTTTTATTTTTTTTTATTTAAGCATCATTAAAATCACTGCTCCTGAAAAAACTACTGTTTTTAAAACTTTTTTTCCATTGATACATGTTCCCTGGGGCAAGACCCGGGTTCTTAAAGGAACACTAAATGTTCATTTTTTCTTAGATCAATTGATTGCTGTAAGCAAAAGCATTTAAATATAACTTCCCTCGTTTTTCCTTATGCCCTCCAAAATACAGTAATCCAGGTTTGAAAATGCCATTTCCTGTCACTCCTCTTCTTGCTTTCCACCAGCATCTGAGCTGTTTTGCATGGTGGAAAGCAGAATGTGCTCACCCCCTCCCTATGACTAAAGCCCTGCCTGAAGATGCTCTCTTATGCCTCACAGGCATGGAGGCTAAGCCTAATGGGAACTGTAGTTCCTATAAGGCCATGATGTAGCAAGAATGAATGCGCACCGCAAACCAGGAAGTCAGTGAGAATAGTGATTCAGGAGTGCTGGAGGTGAATAAAACAGCTCGATTTCAACAGGTATCTAACTAGTTATAATGCAAAACATTACTTTTTAATTTATCAGCTACTGTCAGACTTTAATTCAAGAGGAAAATATTTTTGTCTTTACAACCCCTTTAACCACTTAAGCCCCGGACCAATATGCTGGCTAAAGACCCAAGGTGTTTTTACAGTTCGGGACTGCGTTGCTTTAACAGACAGTTGCGCGGTCGTGCAACGTGGCTCCCAAACAAAATTGGCGTCCTTTTTTCCCCACAAATAGAGCTTTCTTTTGGTGGTATTTGATCACATCTGCGGTTTTTAGTTTTTGCGCTATAAACAAAAATAGAGCGACAATTTTGAAAAAAATGCAATATTTTTTACTTTTTGCTATAATAAATATCCCCCAAAAACATATATAATTTCTTTTCCTCAGTTTAGGCCGATACGTATTCTTTTACCTATTTTTGGTAAAAAAAATCGCAATAATCGTTTATCGGTTGGTTTGCGCAAAATTTATAGCGTTTACAAAATAGGGGATAGTTTTATTGCATTTTTATTTTTTTATTTTTTTTTACTACTAATGGCGGCGATCAGCGATTTTTTTCGTGGCGGACACTTCGGACAATTTTGACACATTTTTGGGACCATTGTCATTTTCACAGCAAAAAATGCATTTAAATTGCATTCTTTATTGTGAAAATGACAGTTGCAGTTTGGGAGTTAACCACAGGGGGCGCTGTAGGAGTTAGGGTTCACTGTGTGAGTGTTTACAACTGTAGGGGGGTGTGGCTGTAGGTGTGACGTCATCGATCGTGTCTCCCCTATAAAGGGGATGACGCGATCGGTACGCCGCCACAGTGAAGCACGGGGAAGCCGTGTTTACACACGGCTCTCCCCGTTCTTCAGCTCCGGGGACCGATCGCCGCACTCGAGCGGCGATCGGGTTCGCGGGACACGCGGTCCCGGAGCTTCGGACCGGGTCGTGGGAGCGCACCCGCGACCCACGGCTGGGTACAAGTACAGGACGTATATATACGTGCTTGTGCCCAGCCGTGCCATTCTGCCGACGTATATGTGCAGGAGGCGGTCCTTAAGTGGTTAAAGACGTTTTACGACAATAACTTGCATATTAGGCTTTAAAATGAGCACTTTTGAATTCGAACGTTCGAGTCCTATAGACGTCAATGGGGTTCTAAATGTTTGTGCGAACGTTCGGTCCGTTCAAAGGTTCTGGTGCGAACCGAATGGGGGGGGGTGTTCGGCTCATCCCTATACACAGAACATGCAATAGTTTTAGTACATTTTAAGATTGGGGTGATCAGACTTCAGCGGTAGGTGTGTTTTTAGTGAGTACGCCAGTCCAGTATGAATTTTTAAGGGCCTGGTAGCCCACTTTTATTTAAAAGCACAAAAAGTTCACAAATACATCAGTAGCCATCACAGGGGGTTCCACCATTACTGTATCTTGCATACTCAACACTTTAGCCTCTTGGTTTTCATTCTTGCCATCCGGCTGTTTCAGGCCTTTAGCCTAGGCCTTAAGTCTAATCCTCAGAACAAACAGAGTTTTCTAGAGTTAAGTACACACCTAGCTTACTCCTGATCAGCGCCTTGCTGCTTAATCACCAATGACGTCTGCCTCCTGCAGACATACATACTTTGGATGTGCCCATGCAGCCTCTGACTCATTTCAGAGGGATGGGAGTCCACGTGACTCCCAGGAACAGACTTAATTTATGTTGGGTGGGGCCCTGAGCCATAGTCAGGTCAGAACTAAATAGCCAAACACACAGCTGTGCAATCAGTGTGTCTTTCTCTCCAAAATCTGGCGTAAACCAGCAATCTTTAAGGTAGCACAGGGTCCCACCACCACAAAATATAAACTGCTAAATACCTTTTATCATTAGCAGTATATAGCAGTCTTGTGACTTCTATCACTGCCTGGTTAAAGCTTGTAGGGGGAGTTTTCACAAGGCACTGGCTGCCCTATCAGGATGCCGGACCCCTGACCCTCTGTCTGGACAATGCTAATTAGCCCTGTGCTGGTCATATGCACTCTCCCAAGAAACAAAAAATCTCTTTAGAATTAGCAATACACATCAAACTGAGCATGTACAGCCTGACTCCAGCAACTCTGTCTTATCTGGACATGTTTTGGGGCAGTGCAAGAAGGGGAGGATTTGTGAATACAGGATCAAGTAGCCTCTTTACACAATTGAGAGGATTAACCCCTTAAGTTCCTCAGTGAGTATAACAAGCATGCTTTTCTGCATATACAGATTGATTTTACTGTTTGGGTTTAGTAACAGTTTAAGGCTATATTTTTGAAATGTGACATTACTGTCTAACACACCGAGCCTCTGACTACTAGTCTCCTAAGAGTTTAAGTGAGATATGATAATGTCAATGTTATGCTACCCACTGCACTTCTTATTGAAGTCAAAACTCATATTCCACTTTGTTTATTCTGGTAATCTGTGTATTTTGCACTTCTCCTACTGTGAATCTTTCCCCACTAGTCATAAGATATCCAGGTAATAGGGGGGCTCTAAAATTAGAAGTCAAAGCCCTGCCTTTTGCAAAGATGACCATCTCAGTCATTGGAAAAAGACCATCTACAAGCAATCTATAGATAATACTAGTGACTAGTCATTGCCCTCTGCTTGCCTTACAAAGCTTCCACAGTTCAAGAGTCTTCTTAATCTCATAAACCTACCTCGTAAAGGTACATATAGGAGACATTCTAATTGGTTGGCGGCATCACATTAACGGCACCAACCAATCAGAACCACCTAGCCCATCCTGTCAGCGGGGGAGAAGAAGAGAGAAAGCCACAGGGATTTCAAATCCCCAGATTGGTGAAGCGTTGACCCAATGTCTCCTAACGGGTGATCGCCGGCTTCAGGTACAGTGGGACTGGGGGGTGGGGATCCACCTTACAGATTATGTAAATTCAAGAATTCAAGCTTTGAGATTT
Organism: Rana temporaria; assembly: GCF_905171775.1. Lineage (NCBI taxonomy): Eukaryota > Metazoa > Chordata > Amphibia > Anura > Ranidae > Rana > Rana temporaria. The sequence goes on along the minus strand of NC_053491.1, from coordinate 214,450,715 downwards.
AAGAATCCTTTTGTCAATTTAACATCAACTTAAGAATGTTGTCTCTCAATTTATATATTTAGCATATAGATTCTAAAAAGCTAAAATATAAAATATAGATTTATGAAGCTGATATATTTTAGGTTGAGAATTCTAGCAGGAATACTGAAACTTTCAACTTCAGGCTTTAGGCAGTACGAGGTAAGGTAAGTTGTAAAACTATTTTTCTCAAGGTGAGAGAATGCAAATGGACCAAGAAGACTAACTGGACAAATGTACACAGACCAAGAACATATTCAGCTTTAGCTACAAGGAATAATGAAGTACCAGGAGGCAGTTTATTTGTGTCTGTTTATTAATCATATATATATAATTTACTTGTGGCTTAAACGGACCAGTTTAGAAAAAGAAAGAAAGTCTAAAAAAATACACATGCAGGAAAAAACACTAGAAAAACTCAGTCTAATCATTATTCATCAAAATCATGTTTTCCTGTTACTAAATAGTATTCATTTCTTTTTGCCTTAAGGAAATATTAAAAAAATGGTTCAAATTGTGTAGAGACAAACACATTCCTGTCTCTGATGAATTTGCACTCTCAAGCACCTTAGGAGATCCTGTGAAAATAATGGAATGGCAATTTCATGGGCTGCCAAAAGACAAGTATGTCAGCTATTTTGTTGTACAACAAATTTTGGGTAAAGACAGGATAAATATGAAAAAAGAGGAATGTGTATTAACTAACATCTGTCTCAGTTTTTCCATAGAAAATGCCATTATTGTGACATCAGCTCAGCGATGGCCTCTTATGATTGACCCTCAAGGCCAGGCAAACAAATGGATTAAAAACATGGAAAAAATCAATAAAGTCCAAATCTGTAAAGCAACAGACACAGACTATCTTCGAACTGTTGGTAACAGTATACAGGTACTGAGAATGTAAATGATTTTTCCTTGCTTAAAGCCTGAATATCCGTGAGCAGATTAAAAGACTGAAAGCTGAAGAGCATAGAGAAAGTGTAGTTAATTCTTTACACGTTACAGTGTTTAAGTTATAATTACCTTGTTAGTCTCTGTCATCTTGTCGAGCTCTTTATTATGATTTATGACCCCAAGGCACCTGTTCACCACTCATTGCATGGCTTTCTGCCTATTCAGATAATTCTTAAAATTTTATGAACAATTGGCTGTACGAACGGTACAGCACTGGCCTGTTTGTCATGTTTTGAAATTAAATCAGTTTCTGCCTTACTGCTTTGCACTGTAATATTAGGTATTCTTTGAATATCTATTTTAATTAATCATATTTTCTGTATTATTATCCTTATAATGAAAATGTAACACAGGGAACAACAAAATAACATATAACTGATGTGACCATTTTAATCATCTAATTTTAATGGGAGTGCTTTTTTGATTTTCTACCCATAAATAATATCACAAAATGTGGTGTGTCTTTTGCATTATGATATTTTAAAAATGTTTCTGCACCAAACATTAGTAGGTGCATTAGACTTAAGTGTGGCTGAAACATGTCCAAGTGCTAAAGTGCTAAACACTGGTAATTTATACAGATGATTATTCATTTAAACCCTCAGTTACATGGTACACTTTAAACTATTCTAGATATACACCTATATTTTTCTGCTTATTTGTATGTTTAATCATTTTCATTTGTTTTAGTATTTGGTATGTGGTTTTCAGTATTTTAGTATTTGGTATGTGGATTGAGACAATCACTAGCCCCTTTAGGCTGCTCAACCTCAGCTAACCCTGATTTATACAGTATAAACCTAATACTGTGCTGTGTGATAGTTGAGTATACCATAAACTGAATGACTAAACAGTATCATTGGGTTTGGTCACATACACAAATGTGGAATGTTGTGAGCAACATAAAATGTAAAGTGGTTGTAAAGGCAATTTTTTTTTATCTTAATGCATTCTATGCACTAAGATAAAAAAACATTATGTGTGCAGCAGCCTCCCTCAACCCCCCCAATACTGACCTAAGCCCCATCTCTATCCAGCGATGTGCTCAAGTGGCTCGCCCATCCAGGACTCAATGTGGTTGTAATATGTTATTTATGTAAGCACAAATTTTACTTTTAAAAAATGGATGCTTTTTAAACACACTACACTACTGGAGGCATTGGCCCGGATTCATATACATCGGCGCATATTTATGCCGCCGTAGCGTATAGTACAGACCAAAAGTTTGGACACACCTTCTCATTTAAAGAGTTTTCTTTATTTTCATGACTATGAAAATTGTAGATTCACACTGAAGGCATCAAAACTATGAATTAACACATCTGGAATTATACATAACAAAAAAGTGTGAAACAACTGAAAATATATTTCATATTCTAGGTTCTTCAAAGTAGCCACCTTTTGCAGCAGACACATCTCTAGAACTGTTAAGAGGAGACTGTGTGAATCAGGCCTTCATGGTAGAATATCTGCTAGAAAACCACTGCTAAAGAAAGGCAACAAGCAGAAGAGACTTGTTTGGGCTGGACTTATGACTTACGCAAACCGCGTATATTATGCGCCGGGCGGAAGTACGTTCGTGAATCAGCGTATCTCCCTCATTTGCATATGTGCTTAGAAAATCAATGGGAGCGGCAAATGCGCCCAGCGTAAATATGCGCCCACGAAACGACGGCGTAGGCAAGTTACGTCGGTCATAGGAAGCCTATTTTTAGGCGTATCTTAGTATGTGGGTCGGCGCATAGATAGGACGGCGCACATTTGTACTTACGTCGGCGTATCTTAAGATACGTTGGCACAAGTGCTTTGTGAATCCGGGCCATTATGTTTATTCTATTCTAACATATGGATGAATGAGGCTAACTAAACTTTGGAAGAAGCTAAGACCCTCTAGCCAAGTACCCAACAGTAAGATAAAAGATGAAGCTTCCTTACGGAAGGATAACCAGACCATATAACTGGAACCCTATTTTACGGCTCTTGTTATATGGGAGTGAGGTAAGAGTTCTGTGCGCACTGAGGTGATTGGTGGAAGCACACAGTTTTATTCCCCACATTTAAAGGAGAACAGATCACAGAAGTGGATTATTTATTTAACTGCACTGGGACATTATTTCTTAGCTATTATTAGTTATTTGCCATTATTGATGCACTTGAGATGAATGACATATGTATTTATTTATGTTTGATCTGTACATTTGTAATTTTCCCTTCAAAAAGCTTGCAAAATGGGCATACTTAATTTTCCATCGAAAATGGATTTGACTCAAAGGGGACTGGCTTATTCCAACTAGAGGGGATTGGGAATGATCCAATCCTGCAGAGATTAGCTACATTAGAATATATAGAATAGAAAGGCCCACCAATCAGGATAGCCCCATGCAAGCCAATGTAGGAGAGGTCCAGATACTTTGAGGGAGAAGTAAAGAGAAGTTTTGGAACACCAGATACCAGAATGGGGCCCTCACGCACTGTTTAATGGTAATTGAACAGTGCATGAGGGCCCAATTTTTTTATGTCTTTTCTTTCTTACTATCCGTATAAAGTACTATGTTAGAGCTTGCTTAATAATATTTCTTTGTTTGTAACCAAATGGATTGCTGGTTGTCAGATTTAGACATTTTTACTCTTTACCAATAAATGTCTGTTGTTGTGTAGAAGCTTTCACTCACGGTCAATAACTCTAATTTTTCAAATCTTTTTTTTGCAAAATCTTTTTTTATTGAAGTTTACATTGGCATACAAGACTAGCCCATGCAGGGGCCGAACATTTGCCCATGCAAGGGCAGTTCCTCTGTTGCGACAACATGCCAAAACAGGGCACAACACACATCTTAAACATCCTAACTTAACTTATACTATAACCCCAATGTTGGGAGAGGGTCATTTCAGGATAATCTGTGATCAAATTGTTACCGACAGGAGAGTGCAGCATGAGAATAGTTGGGTCAATAAACTAACAAACTGCAGACATATTGTCAATCTAGGCATTAGCTACTGCATCAGTTGCCGTGGTGTTATAATCTAGCCAACAGTTCCATACCTTCTCAAATTTTTGTGGACATCCCCTGCCCGAGTAGGTGACCCTATACAGGGGCAAACTGGCAATTACTAGGCTTTTCCAGAATCTGACAGAAGGGGGGAGACGATTGTTTCCAGGTCATCGAAATGGCCTTACAAGCATAATATAGTAACAGGGATATGAGTGCCTTCCTGGTTCTAATTATTGACATTTGTTTCACCAGCCCCAACAGACAATATTTAGGATCATAGGGAACATGAGTCTTAGTGACCTTAGCAATCACCTGGAGAACTTCTTTCCAATAAAGTTTGATTGCCGGAGAGACCCAAAAAATGTGGAAAAAGTCACCCGGTTGATAGGAGCAACGCCAGCATGCCAGAGAATGTGCCAGCGACATCTGGTGCAACCTGTGAGGTGTGTAGTGAGCTCTATGCACAATTTTGTATTGTATTAATTTGTCCCTTGCTGAGACCAGAGGGGAGAAGGGAAAGTCCCAAATCTCCCTCCAGTCATCCTCATCCAGCCCCGGTATATCCCCCACCCATTTCCTGTGGAGGGAGGACAGCTCGGGGCCGACAGCAACCAGCAGGGATCCATAGAGCTGAGACGTGGGCTTCTCCATGTCCCTTACCCGGAGGGTGGATTCGAGCTCAGAGTATACCAATTCAACTGGTTGGCCCAAAAAATTACATCTGTAGGCATGAGCAATTTGAAGATACCTATAATGGGACTGTGCAGGTACATTAAATTTGGTGCGTAAAATGTAAAAGGGAGTGAGCTCTCTGTTGATGATAACATGTTCAAGGGTCAGTATTTTGTATTTGGCCCAGGCCTGCGGGTCCGGGATGGTATGTAACTGCGATAGGTTAGGATTCAGCCACAGGGGGGTGTGAGGAGACCAAGAGTTTGGCTGGGGTTCCCTCAGTGGTACGCATTGAAGGGGTGAGCTGGTGAGGCGTTTTAGGCCCCCTGAATAGCAACCCCCTCAATGCCTCCAGAGAACCCATGTCCGCCTCCAACACAGTCGCAGAGTAGGTCAGGTCTGGCTGCAGCCACCAATGGGCGGTCACAAGCTACAGTAAGTGGCCAAGTTATACTTGTGGAAATCAGGGAGAGCCAAGCCCTCGCTGTCCACAGGCCTGGTCAAAGTGGTATATTTGAATCTAGGTGGCTTGGACCCCCAAATAAAGGAAAGGAAGAGTTGCCTGAGAGAATAAAAGAAAACTTTAGTCGCACAAAGTCCCCACTCTCTCTTGAAACAACTACACCTAAATAAGTGAACTGTTCAACCCATTGAAGTGGGAGAGAGGAGGGTGAGGAGAACCTGGCCCCCGCATCCACTGGGAACAACTGAGACTTGTGCCAGTTCACTCTTAAACCCATGAAGGCGGAGAAGGCATCCATGATATCCAGTACACCCCGCAGAGAGTCACCAGCGTCATTCAAAAAGAGCAGCAGATCATCCGCATAGAGAGCCACTCTCTCCTCCAGCCAGCCCACCCTAAGACCTCATTTATCAAATCTTATTATAGTGCTATTAAACCTCAAAAATATTAAGATTTTGGTCAACAGTGCCAAGGTATTAGTTAAATTAGTTTGGTGTTCACCCTAATCTTTGACTGGATATAGGTCTGAAAATGACAGCAAGGACAGGAGCAATGCAAACCTGTGTCTACGTTCATGTCTACTTCCATTTCACAGTTAAATATAAAAATGTCCTGACAATATTTGTATGTAAAACTATTTATTTTTTGCTTATAGATTTTATAAGAATAAACAATTAACATGAGTCACTATAAGAAAACTGTTCGGTGTTTGAGGCTTCCTAAATAAAGTCAGTTACATTTTTCTCCAATATTTTTTTTCATCATCATAACATTGTCGTATTGTATCTTGAAGTACAATGTAGTCTAAAGTTAAAAAAGAAACTGAGGAGAGTTCACATAGACTGGGCTAAAGTGAAAGTCTGCTCATTGTGCAGTCTCTTTTATGTAGGTGGAATTGTTATTTCTACATGGTTGAGCAAGACTGCCTTGAGGTTTTTAGAAATAAAAAAACTCTCAAGAAAGACCCTCCAGAGCAGGAAATCTGTCTGTTTCATCCCATGGGGTCAGTTGGCACAGAGTGAGACTGACACAGTTTTTATTTTCCTTTCAAGTCCGTTTCACTTCACCAAGAAGCAAAACAGGCGAATCTCAGCCTTGTGGGGGTTTTGTTAACAGTTTTACACTGAAAATGCAAACCATCCATTGTAGATTAGTAGCTTAATTTTAACAGTTGGATGTTTTTGCTAAGATCCCAGCTGTACGTCAAGATGTTTGCCAACTACAGAGTAATACATGACTGAAAGTAAATATAGTTTGTGCTTTGGATTAAGGGATGCAAAGATATTGAACTTCTCACTAAATGTGTGTGCTTTTGAAACATAGTTTTCTAGCTGGGTGTATAATTGCATTAAAGCAATACGTATACCAAAGTATTAGTATTGTAGCATATGGCTCATTCAAACTATCCGCAGAATGTTTCCCCTTTTTGCGATTTATTGCTCCCTTTCTGCAGTGTAGATAGTGTTGAACTGTAAAGTACCCAGAGTACATGGGGAGTGGTGGCCATTTTTGGAGTAGACCAAGTATTGAAAAATTATGACTTTTTATTGAAGTATCTGTTAGCTGAAAACCTGGGACTTGGGCACACCCACTGGATGGAGGAGAGAGAGAGAGCTGAGATGAAGGGAGAGCATGTGGATAAATGGAGCTGCCTAAGCATCTGGAGTGGCCTTTAGCCACGTGTGAATGTTTACACTGTTAAACCTTGGGATTAGAAGGGACATCACTGCCTGAAAAACTGTTTTAAAGCAGTGTTGGCCCTGGCACCTGACAGTAGAGTTTTCAGGTTGGATACCAAAGTGGATCAGACCACCTTCCACACGTATGCATTGTTGGAGTGGGGGAGAGGCATCCCAGCCTGTTTTCAGGGAACCAGTCTACAGTTGATAAGCAATGTTGACGCTTGCTAAGTTCAAACCAGAATGACAACTAACAATCCTGAGCATACAAGTCAGACAGCATTGACAAAAAGAATCCCTGCACCAACACCCATAGCCAAATTCATTGCAGCCCTGGACCATGAGCAGCCCTTCTAACTCTGGGTCTGGTTACCAGTGATTGAGACTCTTCTCAGGAATTCAGTCAGTGGTTTCTGGTGAAGAGTTTTTTTTTTTTTTTTAATTGATGTGATGCAGCAGGCTAAACAGCATTGGATAAGTCAGACATTCTGGAGACCCAGAAAAAGCAAAGGCTTATTGAAAGCTTAGGATTCAACTCCAGAATATTAGCAACCCCCCTATATTCCTCCCTTCACTAACCAACTGCTGGTATTCAAAACAAATCTATCCTAATGCCCATTTTACTTACCTGAAGCCATGGTCACAAGAAGGTACCCAGGGCAACTTGGGTTAAAAAGGAAGCTGTGACATTTCGAATTAAAGAATTTGTTGAATTTCGGCGAAAAACGAATTTGGAACTAAACAAATGTCTAATCAGAACTGAGAGATTCACATATGATCGGTGTCTCCCAGTTAAGTTTGTGTTTGAATCCCATCAGACAACCAGGATTCTTCAATACACTTGCCATAATGTGTCTTTTGCCCCTCAGCTCCATCAAGAAATATTTAATGTTGGGGATGATTACAAACATGGTATGGTGACTCCTAAGATCCCTCATCTCAGAATGTGATTCAGCATTGAAGGATGTGAACCCCATGCTGCGATCGGTGTACCAACATTTGGTAAGAAAGCAGAAGGTCCCAGCTGAGTGTGAAGGGTAGAGAAAAAGTCCTGCAGCTAGGAGAAGTGACTTGTCTCTGTGGTTTAGTCCAATTAAGCTGGGACAAACTGGCCCTTTACATTATCCTTGAAACTGATCCAAAGGGCAAGAAGGACTCTGAAATAGAGCTAATCTCCAAATTAGTCTGATGAAAGTATTGTTACAGGCCTGAGGGAGAATCCCACTGACGTCCCTAAGTTGTTACAGGGCCAAATGCTGATGGGGCAGGTGAAAGTAGCCACCCCCATCTCACCATCTGTTTTGGTGGGGTGTAGCCAAAGGAGTGATTCCAGTAAAGCAGTTCTACCCAATGAATACCCCAATCTGGGGTACATTATGGAGTAGACTAAAGAGGTCACCCGTTATCTAAAAACCTGGAACTTGGGCCCACCCATTGGACAAAGGGGGAGAGTGGAGAGCCTTCTCTAACTAGTATTTCCCACCCTTCACCTCCACACCTAACACCTGATCTCTTTGCCAGGCTGCAGGAGATATATTAAAGCCACTGTTAGGCATATATGAATGCACTGTGAATGGCTATTCAAACTCCATTTAAAAAACATTGGTCTAGCATTTCCTATGTTTCTTCTAAAGTGGTGTTCCAGAAGATGGATGGGTCCATCAGATTGTGCATCAACTATCACACCTTCAAACAGAGAATTGTTCCTGATCAGTACACCACTTAACTAATAGAAGATGCACTACAGTGCCTGCCTGGGGTCAAGTGGTTCAGGGTGTTGGACTTGAGGAATAGGCACCATCAGATTTATATGCCCCCCCCCAAGATAGAGAGAATATTGCGTTCATCTGCCTGTTGGTTTCTATGAGTTCAGCAGGAAAGCCTAACTGGAGGGCTTTGTTTTTTTAAGCTCTGACAGTGGGACAGTGGACAGTGGGATACATGAACCTGACTGAGGTGTTGTACCTAGATGACCTGATAGTACTCTTCGAGTATATTCCTGAAATCTAACAATGATTAATGAAAAATTAAACATCTTCACAAATAAGGGCTGAAGCCTGTCATATCCTCGGAGGAAGTGGCAACTGATCCTAAGAAGCTGGAAGCCATCGACTCTTAGCCAAAACCCTGAAATATTACCAAACTGATGTCAGTTTTTGGATTTTGTTCCTATTATAGGTTGTTCATGGAGGGGTTTGTTAACATAGTCCAACCATTCTTTGAGCTCCTGAAGACAGAAGAAGATAAAGATGACTCAATGACTGCTGACTGGGCCTGTCAAGCCAGTGGGGCTAAAAAGTCCATACAAGAGGAGTAGTCTGGCCAGTGTTAGCTGGCCTTTTTGCAGATAAAGCATGAGTTTGACCCATATCCCTGACCATACCCCTGACCCAGATTAGCCCTAAAAAATATAGAAGCCAGCAGAGGACTGTTGGGATGTTACAATGTATATCAAGAACACAGACAGACATCTGAGATGGGGCCTCATTCCTGCTGAGAAGAATTACCCCACCCGCAAGCTAAAGTTTCTGGGCCTAAAGTGGATGTAGTAGATGTATTGAAATACGTTATAGTGCACAGTTAGAGGACAATCAGATACAAGCTATCTCATAATTATACTTGCTACTGCCAAGCTAGATGCCACAGGACATTGATGGTTAGCTGCAATGTCCTTTATATAACTTCAGTTTGAAGTTGAGTCAAAAACGCTGTACTGTAATTTGACTAATGTAAGCGATAAAGGCTTACCTACACTAATCAAGAACAATTTGGGGAAAAACTAAGCAGAAGACCCCTTATGTCATCTATCTCTGAATGATCTGGAGAGCTGTCATCTGGACCTTTAGCTAACTCTCTGAAGGAGGTCAATTTGCTTCATAGTTAGAGTTAGATCAGTTACAGCTTCATGCCTGGTTGGTCTACTGAAGGTTTGCCTTGAATGATCCTGAAGACAGTTGGCATTAGACATGTGCATTTAGTTTAGTTACGAATTCAAATTCGGACACATTTTTAATTATTCGGAAATTCGTATGCATCCGAATTTCCGAATTACAAAATTAACGAATTTAAACAAATTTGAAAAAACGCGAACGAAATTCGAATTTGAATCGAATTTGAAAACAAATTCAAATCGAATTTTAAAAAATAGAAATCGAAAAACAATAGAATCAAAAAGAATAGAACAGAAGTTAATAGAATGTAATAAAATAGAACATGACAGTCTTCTGAAATTCGAATAGTATAAATTTGAATTCTAGAATAGATTGGAAAATAATTTAAATTTATGGAAACTAAAATATAAAAGAATAGAAAAACAATAGAACAGAATATAATCAATTATAATATATATTATATTTTATTCTATTCTCGTGTTTTTCTTTTCTATTCCATTCTAATCTTTTCTATTCGAATTTGAATTCATTTTATCCGAAATTTGAATTTCTTATTAAATGAAATCGAATTTGAATAGAAAAGATTATAAAAGATTAGTTTCATATTAGAATTTGAAAAAATTTTGACCGAATTCCTAAAAAGTCGATCAAATTTGAAAAATTTTATTAGATTAGAAAAAATCTACTGCATTCGAAAGAATTCTACCACATTTGAAAAAAATCTACCAAATTATAAAAAACTACCGCATTTGAAAAAAATCTACTAAATTAGAATAAACGACCACATTCGATTTTTTTTTACATATAACCATTTTCCAAAATTCAAATTTCATATAGAATGAAATCGAATTGGAATAGAAAATATTAGAATAGAATAGAAAATAATAGAAACGTTAATAAACTGGAAAAACAATAGAACAGAATAGAATCAATTATAATATATATTATATTTTATTCTATTCTCTTGTTTGTCTTTTCTATTCCATTCTAATCTTTTCTATTCGAATTTGAATTCATTTTATACGAAATTCGAATTTCTTATTGAATGAAATCGAATTTGAATAGAAAAGATTATAAAAGATTAGTTTCATATTAGAATTTGAAAAAAATTTGACCGAATTCCTAAAAAGTCGATCAAATTTAAAAAAAATTATTCGATTAGAAAAAAATCTACTGCATTCGAAAAAAAATTCTACCGCATTTGAAAACAATCTACTAAATTAGAAAAAACTACCACATTCGATTTTTTTTTACATATAACCATTTTCCAAAATTCAAATTTCATATAGAATGAAATCGAATTGGAATATAAAAGATTAGAATAGGATAGAAAATAATAGAAAGTTAATAAACTAGAAAAACAATAGAACAGAATACAATATAATATTTTATTCGCTTTTGTTCTATTGTTTTTCTAGTCTATTCTTTTATATTATTTTCTATTCAAATCTTTTCTATTCTAATTCAAATTCATTCTATATGAAATTCCAACTTCTGAAGCCATCTTCCAAAATTTGAATTTCGTATAGAATGTGAGGCTACGGCAGTATGCTGAGCCTGCATGGGATAGAGCAGAGGGAGAAGTGGGCTGCCGCGCTCTGGGGTAGTAACAGCCTCTGATTGGTCAGCTGCGGCAGCCCCCTTCTCTGATAGGTCCGTTCGCGTGAGGTAAAACCCGCACTGGACGAGCCTATATAAGGGAGAGGCTGAGGCGATTTGCTCAGTCACATCTCCTGACAAGCAGCATCGCCCGCCTCTCCCTCTCTCTCAGGATGAAGCGCGCTGTGCAGGACAGCCGTGAGGAGCTCTTATGTAGACTCCTAGAGAAGGCGGAGAGCAGGGGAGGTGAAGAGTGGCTGAAGCGTTGCCTGTCTGAGGAGAGTGGCTCTGTTTTATCTGTCAGCCCAGCTGCAGTACCAGAGATGAGCGTGGGCGCCCCCAGGAAACAGCCTGGAAGAAAAAAGAAATGTAAGACCAATAATTTAGCTCCTCAAGCTGAGGGAGCTGCAACAAGAGGTGCTTCTTGCCAGCAAGGGAGCAGCGCTGCCTCTTCCCCCCCTCCTGGGGACTTGGGTGAGCATGTTTTACCTGAAGTTGTTTTCAGTAATGTTAACCAGTTATCTGCATTTTCTAGTCTAATTGAATCTTTGTCTGTCATTGTGCAGCAGTTCAAAGGTATACATGATGCGGATTTTACCTCACAAAATGTAAATATGTATGTGCAACCAGGTGAGAGTCTGAGTACTCAGGCATGCACAGTAAGTCAGAGTGCACAGGAGACTGGTGCTGGAAATAGCGATAATGCTATTGATATGGAGGAGGTTGGTGTGGTGTGGCATGAGGCTGGTCATCCCTCTCTGCTAAATAAGGATGTTACTGTCAGATCGAGTGTGAGGTGTCCTGCTGTTAATAATACTTTACCCCTCAGATCCTCGGCTGCTATGGTCAGCGAGTCTTCCTTTAAGGAACCCCTCCCTTGCAGTTTATCCCCGCTGGGTTTTCATCTGTCTAAGTCAGTCAAAGAAAAAATTTGGAGGGGTGAATATCTCGATATATTATCACTTCTCCCTGCTTCTAAGGAGTTTTTGGCTAAATCTGACAGGCAGTCCAGCGAAAGAACAGAGGAAGATAGGAGGAGAGCGGTTCCTAAGACATTTCAAAACTGGCTGCAAGCGTTCTGTATCTATTCAGCAGTTATGGGAGAACGCTTCCCGGGGAAGTGCTCAGGTTTATTCCAACACCTGGATATTATTGCGGAGGCCTTTCGCCACTTTGGCGGCTCCGCATGGTTCTCATATGACGAGAATTTCCGTCAAAAACTAGCTGTGCACCCATCGCTGCATTGGGGGGCTAAGGACGTTGGTTTATGGTTAAACCTTATGCTGCCACCTAGGCCCCAGTTCACCCCTCGCCCCGCTTCAAATGGTCAGAGTCCAGTCAGGAAGGGTGTATGCTTTGCATTCAATGAGGGTCAATGTAAATTCTTATTGAATTGTAGATACAAACATGAGTGTTCTTATTGTGGCGGTACTCACGCGGCGAGCAGATGTTTTCGTAAAGCTGCCGCTAGTTCCTCTCATTCAGGACCCAAGGACACAGATGGGAAAGGCCCCGACTCCGGTGAGCCTGGCAAGAATGCGCCCATGGCTCGAGCGCTATCCAGACCACAGGATGGCGGCTCTGCTAACTGAAGGTTTTGCCAATGGTTTCTTAGTGCCATCCTTTACTGGTTCAGGGTGTACACCAGTTAAAAATTTACTATCGGTATCCATGCACTCTAACTTAGTGCTTGAGAAAATTTGCAAAGAATTGTCTGAGGGTAGGGTGGCTGGCCCCTTTAATGACCCGCCATTCTCTAATTTCCGGTTGTCCCCTTTGGGCATCGTACCCAAGAAAGAGCTGGGTGCGTTCAGACTGATCCACCACCTATCTTACCCACCGCATTCGTCACTCAATGACGAAGTTGCCTCTGTGGAGGCTCCAGTCTGCTACGCCTCATTTGATGAGGCTTTGTGTCTTTTGAGGCAAGCAGGGCAAGGGGCTGTGCTAGCAAAGGCTGATATTAAGTCGGCTTTCCGCCTTCTTCCCGTGCATCCACAAGGCTTCAATTCTTTGGGTTTTCAATTTTTGAATAAATATTATTTTGATAAATGCATGCCAATGGGGTTTTCTATGTCATGCTTTTATTTCGAGGCTTTTTCCTCCTTCTTACATTGGGTCGTGTCAGTCGTTATCCCTCAAGGCCTTATCCTACATTATCTAGATGACTTCTTGTTTTTAGGTCCCCGGGGGTCATCAGTGTGTATGGAAGCTTTACAGGTTTTCTTTGACGTTTGTCATGACTTTGGCGTGTCTCTGGCCCAGGAGAAAACAGTTTTTCCCACGACAGTTATTGAATTTTTGGGGATCACGGTTGACTCCGAACGAATGGAATTCAGATTGCCACAACAGAAGATACATAAAATGAAGTCTATGATTGCAACCTTTCTTGTCAGTAAGAAGGTGTGCTTAAAGGAGGCACAATCTTTGCTGGGTCTTTTTGCTTTTGCAGCCAGAGTCATCCCTATGGCGAGGGTATTTTCGCGCAGGTTCTCGTTAGCCATAAAAGGTATGGTGAACCCTTACGCTCATTTCCGAATTTCAAAAAGCATCAAGGATGATCTAAGAATTTGGGATGCTTTTTTAAATGAGTTTAATGGTTCCTCGGCCTGGCAAATGGACTTTATTAATAGTTCTCAGTTGGAATTCTTCACCGATGCAGCTGGCTCTGCTGGGTTCGGGGCTTTCTTGGATGGGCGCTGGTGCGCCCAGTCCTGGCACCCTGATTGGCTCCAGAAGGAGATACTTCAAAATCTAGTTCTGTTGGAGCTCTTTCCAGTGATTGTGTCGGTGGTTGTGTGGGAAGACATCTTTAGGAATCGTAGAATCTTAGTTCATACGGATAATAAAGGTGTCTTTTTTGCCATCAATACTCTGTCCTCTAAGTCTGATCCCGTTCTGAGGTTATTGCGTTTCCTTGTACTTCATTGTATGAACTGTAATATATGGTTGAGAGCTGAGCATATTGCAGGTAAAGAAAATAACATAGCAGATTCTTTATCTCGTTCACAGTTCAAGAGATTCCGAGAGTTGGCGCCATCAGCGGATCAACATGGCACCCCTTGCCCAGACTTCCTCTGGGGCTTAATTTGGGAATAATATTCCGGAATCTCAAGGCTTCAGTAGCGGAAAACACCTGGAGGGATTATAGGCTTTCATGGCACAAATGGTGCTCTTTCTGTCAACCATTGGGTTTGGATCCACTAGATGTATCTTCTTACGTGGCTTTGTCTTTTTTGTCCTTTCTCATTCAGTCTAATCTGTCCCCGGCTTCCATAGGTAAAATATTGGCTGGAGTTTCTTTTTTCCTTAAGTTTGCAGGCCTTCCTGCTCTTACCTCTTTCTTTCAGGTCACCCAGGTTTTGAAGGGCCTCAAAAAGTCTAGGCCCTCTTTAGATAATAGGCGTCCCATATCTATCCCCATTTTGATCGATCTTCTTCAGATCCTTCAAGATGTCTGCTCATCCAATTTCGAATCTTTGCTTTTTAAGGCTGCTTTCTCTATAGCATTCTTTGGAGCCCTTCGGTTAGGTGAGTTTACTGCAGCAAATAGAAACGCTTTTTCATTTCTCCGTTTTTCTCATGTTCAGTTTGACGTCGGTTCTGTCCGTCTGTTTTTGTCCAGATCAAAGTCCTCTCAGGTTGGCCAGTGGTTTTCTTTATCCAGTTCTCCTAATGAGGCTATCTGTCCCGTGTTTCATGTTCGTAATTATCTTTTGGTCAGACCATTGAGTAACGATTCCTTTTTTATTCATGAAGACTTGTCCTCTCTAACTAGGTACCAGTTCTCAGCTGTTTTGGCCTCCTGTTTGAAGCGCTTGAATTTATCTGGGTACCAATTTTCTTCCCATTCTTTCCGAATTGGCGCTGCCACCACAGCTGATTCTATAGGTTTTTCAGAGAGTAAGGTTAAAAAAGTGGGCAGGTGGGGCAGCAATAGATATAAGTTATATGTTCGTCCCAGTCTTCTAACTTTATGATTCTCTTTCAGATTTATCCAGGAATATCGCTTGGGTCATAGGTCACTCCTACGTGTTCTGGGCTTACAAGCACTCCGGATCCAGATCATACTCTGCTAACCTGGGGCTTGATCCTGATTTATTTTTAATTTTATGGTCAGGTGTTAGAGGTATGCGGTGGCGCAATTTAAAAGACCACCTAGCTTATTTGTCTTCTGTCTGGCCTCAACCCCAAGTGATAGTTATCCACGTGGGGGCTAATGACTTGGGTAAATTCAACACATGGGACTTGTTATGTGAAATGAAAAGGGATCTCTATTCCATAACTCAAATGTTCCCAGGTTCAGTGTTAGTATATTCTGAGATGGTTCCCAGGCTGTTATGGTCGCCGCACGGCACCCTTTTCTACGTGGATAGAATCCGCAGACGGCTAAATAGGACGATTCATAGTTTTATGCCTTCAATTGGTGGCTCTTCCTTTCGTCATTCCGAGTTAGAGGGTTTTTTGCCTGGGTTGTTTCGGGTTGACCAAATTCATCTGTCAGGCATTGGCCTGGACATTTTTAATATGGGTATCCAGTCCATGATCGAATCAGCCACGGTGGTGGGGGGGCCTCGGCCAACAGCTTCGCGGTTGGCCCCGGCCGGTGGGGAGTAGTCGTCCAGCTTTTGCTGGATGGACAGAAATTAATTTGATTTTAAAGTTTTAAGTTTAGCCAATTTGGCCTTTTGTAATTTAATTTATTTATTGAGAAAATTTTTGTAACCCCGCCCCCACATTTTATGGATGACACCGTGGCCAATTTTACCAAAGTTAAATAAAAATGTTGTATCAAATTGTTGTTTGGTCTCCTTATTCAATACCTCTGTACTAGCCCATGTGAGGCTACGGCAGTATGCTGAGCCTGCATGGGATAGAGCAGAGGGAGAAGTGGGCTGCCGCGCTCTGGGGTAGTAACAGCCTCTGATTGGTCAGCTGCGGCAGCCCCCTTCTCTGATAGGTCCGTTCGCGTGAGGTAAAACCCGCACTGGACGAGCCTATATAAGGGAGAGGCTGAGGCGATTTGCTCAGTCACATCTCCTGACAAGCAGCATCGCCCGCCCGCCCACCCTTACCTGTCAGTTTGTCATAATAAGTCATGGGGTCGTCTGTATGGGGGGAGTAGTCGTCCAGCTTTTGCTGGATGGACAGAAATTAATTTGATTTTAAAGTTTTAAGTTTAGCCAATTTGGCCTTTTGTAATTTAATTTATTTATTGAGAAAATTTTTGTAACCCCGCCCCCACATTTTATGGATGACACCGTGGCCAATTTTACCAAAGTTAAATAAAAATGTTGTATCAAATTGTTGTTTGGTCTCCTTATTCAATACCTCTGTACTAGCCCATGAATTAGAATCGAAAAGAATACAAAAGAATAGAAAAGAAAATAATAGAAAAGAATGGCATAGAAATATATCATTTTTTTTATTCTGTTCTATTGTTTTTCTATGCTATTCTTTTCTATTCTATTCTAATCTCTTCTATTCAAATTCATTCTATACGAAATTTGAATTTCGAAAAATGGTTATATATTTATATAATAGGGTTAGGGTTAACCCTTAACCCTAATATTTATAGATATATTTAACCATTTTCCGAATTTAGTATAGAATGATTATTAATTGGAATAGAATAGAAAATATAAAAGAATAGAATAGAAAAACAATAGAACAGAATAGAATAAAATATGATACATGTTTTTCTAGTTTATTCTTTATTATTTTCTATTCTAATCTTTTGCATTCAAATTCAAATTCATTCCATACGAAATTCGAATTTGGATTCAATGATGTTGAATTCTTTTGTATTCAAATAATATATATATTATATATTTTCTAACATCTTCCAAAAATCGAATTTCATATAGAATGAATTTGAATTTGAATACAAAAGAATTCAAAATCATTGAATACAAAATTAGAATTTCGGAAAATGGTTATATATATAAATATGAATACCCTAACCCTATTTTATATATATATATATATATACCGTATTTATCGCGGTATAACGTGCTCCCGCGTATACCGCGCACCCCTAAAGTGGCCCCGAATCCTGTGGAAAAAACGTTTTTTTTGTACTTACAGTTTTGGTGTCTTGCGCGGCATCCATCGGCGGCCTCGTCAGGTCCGGCGTCCGTCTGCGGCTTCTGGTGTCCTGTTCGTCGGGTCCGGCGTCCTTCTGCGGCTTCGGGTGTCCTCTTCGTCGGGTCCGGTGTCCTTCTGCGGCGTCCTCGCGTCCTCCCTGCTCGTTTCCCGCGCCGAGTTTGAATACTGCGCCGACATATACAGAGCGCAGTACACTTGTATATTGTCGGGCAGGCTCGGCAACACTCGCGCTCACGTCCTGTACGTCCTGGACGTGAGCGCGGAAGGAGCCGAGACTGGCCGACTATACCCGAGTGTACTGCGCTCGGTATATGTCGGCGCAGTATTCAAAACTCAGCGCGGGAAAGCGGGTATCGGCGTATACCGCGCACCCACGATTTTGCCCTGATTTTCAGGGCAAAAAAGTGCGCGGTATACGCCGATAAATACGGTAACCATTTTCCGAAATTCGAATTTTGTATAGAATGAATTTGAATTTGAATAGAAAAGATTAGAATAGAAAAGAATAGACTAGAAAAACAATAGAACAGAACAGAATAAAATATAATATATCATATATGTTATATTTTATTATATTCTGTTCTATTGTTTTTCAAGTTTATTATTTTCTATTTCTATTCTTATCTTTTAACCCTAACCCTAACCCTAATATATATATATATATATATATATATATATATATATATATATATATATATATATATATATATATATAACCATTTTCTGATGTATAGAATGATTTTGAATTAGAATAGAAAAGATTAGAATAGATTAGAGTAGAAAAGAAGAAACTAGAAAAACAATAGAACAGAATAGAATATATAATATAACATATATTGTATCTTATTCTGTTCTGTTCTATTGTTTTTCTAGTCTACTCTTTTCTATTCAAATTCAAGTTCATTCTATACAAAATTAGAATTTCGGAAAATGTTTTATATATATATATATATATATATATATATATATATATATATATATAATACTGTTCTATTTTTCTATTCTATTCTTTTCTATTTCATTCTAATCTTTTCTATTCGAATGTGAATTCATGCTATACGAAATTCGAATTTCGGAAGATCATAGAAAAAATATAATGTAATATATATATATATATATATATATATATATATATATATATATATATATATATATATATAAAACCTCTTCTGAAATTCGAATTTCATATAGCGTAAAATCGAATTTGAATAGAAAAGATTAGAGTAGAAAAGAATAGCATAGAAAAACAATAGAACAGAATAGAATAAAATATAATATATATTTTCTATGCTATTCTTTTCTATTATTTTCTATTATTTTATTCTAATTCATTCTATATGTAATTAGAATTTCATAATTAGAATTTCTGAAAATGGTTATATATATAAATATATAAAAATATAAATAAATAGAATAAAATCGAATTCTAATAGAATAGACTAGAATAGAAAAAAACAATAGAACAGAATAGAAAAAAAATGTTTATATATATATATATATATATAAACCATCTTCCGAAATTCGAATTTGGTACAGAATGAATTCGAATAGAAAAGTTTAGAATAGAATATATTATATATTTTTTCTATTTTTTCTATTCTGTTCTATTGTTTTTCTATGCTTGTCTATTATTTTCTATTCTATTCTAATCTTTTCTATTGGAATTCGATTTCATTCTATACAAAATTCATATTTTAGAAGATGTTGGGCTGGATTCACAAAGAGTTACGCCGGCGTATCAGTAGATACGTCGACGTAACTCGGAATCTAAGCCCGTCGTAAGTTTAAGTGTATGCTCAAACTGAGATACACTTAAACCTAGCTAGGATACGACGCCGTTCATAAAAAACGTCGATCACGTCGGGTCACCAATCATTTACATAAAACACGCCCCCCTCATCCTCATTTGAATTAGGCGCGCTTACGCCGGCCCCATTTACGCTACACCGCCGTAAGTTAGGAGGCAAGTGCTTTGTGAATACAGCACTTGCCTCTCTGACTTAAGGCAGCGTAGCGTAAATACGCTACGCTACGCCACCGTAAAAATGCGCCGATCTACGTGAATCCAGCCCGTTATATGCATATATATATCTCTATATATAGAGATATATAAAAAAAAAATTCTGTTCTGTGCTATTGTTTTTTTATACTATTCTTTCTATTTTTTTTTATTCTAATTTAATCTTTTCTCTTCAAATTCAATTTCATTCTATACAAATTTTGAATTTCAGGAAATGGTTATATATAGTTTTGTTTAAATGTGGTAGCATTATTTCGAATTTGATCGTTTTTTTCGAATTCGGTAGATTTATTTTCGAATGCGTTAGAATTATTTTGAATGCGGTAGAATTTTTTTGAATACGAAATGAATCCCGAAAACGAATGTAATGAATGCAACAAACTTAACTAAACGAATTTAATTAAATAACGAATCGAAACGAACCAAAACAAATTTTTTCATCCTGCACATGTCTAGTTGGCATCTGTTCCTTCCTGAAAAGCACAGAACAGTAATGACAGCCTTAGACGAACATGGCCACCTGAGACCAGACTTTGAAGTTAACAAAATTGGGGCAAGTAAATGGGACTTATATTGGGGACCACTAGAAAGAACAATATCAACCACATATAGAAAGTATATAATAAAAAACATCAATTTTTATTAACATGTAGATTTAAAATCATGATAAAACAGTAGAAAAAGGCAACAATCCAAATATATGATGTATGTTGGGGCTGCACAGCACCCCTTCATCAGGCATGTGACCCTTGCACCCTTTGGTTTTAAGGTGAGACCCTGTGCAAACAAGTAAAGGCATGGGTCCCCCCCAAATCTATACCAGCCACTTATGCGAACCACATAGCTGTCCTCCTGTCTTGGGTTCATCAGAACAGTCAAACAGCCATGGTTCTGTACAAACTTGTGTTTGGCCCAAACCTTAAGTCCATCCCTAAATAGCACCAGAGCTGAGAGGTATATAGTTTTCTCTCAATGTAGCCACTTTTGTATACCTGCTGTACACTTTGCGCCAGGCCACTCTATTCCACAACCAGCATTAATTCCCTTCCTATAGCACAGATTGTTTACTAGCACCACTGAGATAAATTTCTCACTTCACTTCATGCCGAGGAATGTTTACTGAAGCCTTGTAAATATCTGTAATAAATAAATAAAGATTTCTCAAATGCAGAACATAGCATATTGGCAAACAGTTGAGCAACTCATATTAAGTGGGGAAAAGACAATGCTTCCTACCTAGTAAATATCCCTAAACATCCACCATATTAAGATAATAATATTACAGCATGAAGCCAACATAAAGTCATAATAACATAGAATATGTAGGGTATCCGTTTTTGTCACTTTAGTCAAAACTAAAATAAAACTTTAGGTTTTAAAGGGGAGGGGGGCAAGTAGAACTTTTGCTATATTTCCTAACATGGACACAGACTGATCTTGGAATGGTTGGAGTGCCACTTTAAATATAGTAAATGACCATTTGATTATAGCAGCGAGCGAGCGCCCCCTCCTTAACCATGCCAGGCCGCATGCCCTCAACATAGGGGGGTAGGTGCTTTGGGGCAGGGGGGACGCCCTGTGGCCCCCCACCCCAAAGCACCTGTCCCCATGTTGATGAGGACAGGGCCTCTTCCCGACAACCCTGGTCATTGGTTGTCGGGGTATGCCCCCAAATCCCGGCCCCCCCACCCTAGGTGAATGAGTATGAATGAGTGAATGTAAAAAAACACACTACACAGGGTAATTTATTAGTCAGCTCCGGGGGCCCCCCTCTCTTCTTTAGCTCTTTTACGAGGGGGGGCTTCTTCGATGTCTTCTGCGGGGGTCACGGTCTTCACCACCATCTGGTTCTCTTCCGCCGGGGGGGGCGCTTTCTTCTTTAGCTCTTTTACATCGGCCCCCTCCCGGGCTTCTGTCGCCTTCTGCCTCTCTTCTTCTCTTCTTCGATGTTGACACATCGCTTCCTCCCGCTGTAATGCCGTGTGCGCGTCTCTCATCGATTTATATAGGCCTCTTATGCTGTCACAGTCCCATCATGCTCTGTACACCCGGAGCATGATGGAACTGTGACATCATAAGAGGCCTATATAAATCGGTGTGAGCTGCGCACACGGCATTACAGTGGGAGGAAGCGACGTGTCAACACCAAAGAAGAAAAGAAGAGAGGCAGAAGGCAGAAGGCGACAGAAGCCCGGGAGGGGCTGCTGTAAAAGAGCTAAAGAAGAAAGCAGCCCCTCCCCAGCGGAAGAGAACCAGACGGCGGTGAAGACCGGGACCCCCCCTGCAGTAGACATTGAAGAAGCCTGGGAGAGGGCCGCTGTAAAAGAGCTAATGAAGAAAGCAACCCCCCCCCGATGGAAGAGAACCAGATTGCAGTGAAGACCGGGACCCCCGCAGAAGAAATCAAAGAAGCCCCCCTCGTAAAAGAGCTAAAGAAGAGAGGGGGGGCCCGGAGCTGACTAATAAATTACTTTAAAAACCCTCTGTAGTGTGTTGTTTTTTTTTCCGCCAGGTGAATGTGTAGGGGTACGATGTACCCCATACTCATTCACCTAGGGTGGGGGGGTCGGGATCTGGGGGCCCCCTTATTAAAGGGGGCTCCCAGATTCCAATAAGCTCCCCTCCCGCATACCCCGACAACCAACGGCCAGGGTTGACGGGAAGAGGCCCTGTCCTCATCAACATGGGGACCGTTGCTTTGGGGTGGGGGAGACCACAGGGCATCCCCCCTGCCCCAGAACACCTACCCCCCCATGTTGAGGACATGCGGCCTGGCACGGTTAAGGAGGAGGGGGGGTGCTCGCTCGTCCCCACCCCCTTTCCTGACCGGCCGGGCTGCTGCTTGGATACGGGTCTGGTATGGAATTTGGGGGAACCCCACGCAGTTTTTTTGGCATACAGTGTTCCCCTTAAAATCCATAGCAGACTCAAGGTCCTGGTATGTTCCTGTAGGGGGAACCCATGCCGGTTTTTTATTTGAAATTTGGTGTGGAGTTCCCCCTCAAGATTCATACCAGACACAGTGCTTTGTATTGGCAGGGATCCAAGTAGGATCCCCGTTCAATATTGTGCCTCGGCTAAACGCAACCGCAGCTAAAAGCACTGTACAAATGCAGCTGACCGCTGTGCCTGGAGTCTTGAATTCCAGCAAAACATAAACATGCTTTTATCTGCGGCAAAACAGCCGCCCATGTGAAAGGCGCCTTATAGTGATAGTGACATCAAATCACCAAACCCACCTATGGATGACACCATGTTTAATGTTGATAATTTCTATCTGTGCTGTCTGAGCTTTCTTGTGTTTGCTTTCTTAGCCATTCTGTTTTTTTATTTTTTCCTAGAGCAAGATAAGTTCAAATATAAACATATTTTCCTGCATTGCCTTCACAACTTTTACCATTTTAGAAAGGGTAATAGGTTCATCTCTGTTATTTTCTGTTAGAAAAAAACCTTTGCTAAATTCTAATTGTATTTATATTTTTTTATTCCGACTGTTGTCATTGCATTATTGCAGCTCTTTCATCGGATTGTGCTGACCTTCCGCTCATTAACATTACTCCCACAGCAAGAGTTTATATTGGTACTTTAAAACCAAACGACCTCTACAGGAATAAAGCAAAGGCCACCAGCAATGCTCTGTTCAAGGGGAATCGATAAAGCAAACAGCTGACAAATCTCTCATATTAAGCACTTTGACAGCTAGCAGCTCTCTGCAGATATTCAAGTCATGGTTATATAACCTATTTTAATATAGAGAATTTTCTGTTTTTTTGTTTTTCTGCCCAAGATTCAGCTGGAATACCAAACAGAAAAGTTACAAGACCCGAATAAAGTGAATACATAATGTAAAGCCCTGCAATTTCTTATTAGGTTAACAGATCTGTCACTCAGATTCCCAAGGTGTCTTGGCTGTATCCTCGAGACCGCATCACATTACAGTTGACAGCATTTCCCTGAACTAATTCAACCATTCTTTGTTTATTTACCCGGGCTGATTGCATTTTGTTTTCCTCTCACCTTTAAAATGTCTTTTTTTATTTTCTTAGTTCGGGACACCCGTCCTGATAGAAAATCTCACCGAAGAGCTTGATCCAATCTTGGAGCCTTTGCTGCTGAGACAGACGTTTAAACAGAATGGAGTGGAATACATCCGACTTGGGGAAGCTGTTATTCATTACAGCAGGGATTTTAAACTCTATATGACCACCCGCCTCCGAAATCCTCATTACCTTCCTGAAGTGTCTGTCAAAGTATGTTTTCCTACTGATATCTACTGAACAAGGAAATTATAGGAATTAGTACAATTGGTAGAAATGCAAATACATTGGCGATAATGAATGAAGTGCTGTGAAGTTATAATTGGACTGTGGAATTGTTTTCCCATTTCTAATGGTATTATTCTCATATTTATGTAGATGTCAAAATAATACAGCTGTGCAATTGTAAAGACAGGATGTGACTGGAGTTTTTTTCTAATTAGATTTCAGAGCTTGTTGCACTAAGTATTGCTTTTTCACAGCTAGCTCTTTATTTTAGCAGATAATACAGTGAATCAAGATCATTTACTAAATACTACAGATTTTTTTTTTCAGAAAGTCTTTTAAAGCTGCTTTTAAAATAAAAGGAAAATCACAATATTATGAAAATAAATACTGAAATTACACTACTGGCTGAATAGTAATCCTTACAAAATGATATAACATGTCAGAGAGTGAAATAGAACTTATTGAAGTAAAAAGAACAAAAACTGGTGAAAGTATCACATTCATTGCATCCTAGATTTAAAAATGTAAACTGAAATAACCCTCCACACCAAAATGCCCTGTGCACCAGATTTATTAATCCATCACCACATTGAGGCAAACAATGCTAATGTCTAGTAAACTGTCAATGTAAAAACGAACAACATTTGTTACTTTTAATTCATTAGGACACTTTGTCCCAACCAAATTTGTACAAATAATTGATTATGAAAACTAGTGCAGATATGTTTCATTGGCAACATTGGCCTAGGGCAGTGTTTCTCAATTCCAGTCCTCAGGCCCCCCCAACAGGTCAGGTTTTCAGGATTTCCCTCAGATGAAAAGGCTGTGGTGATTACTAAGGCAGTGAAACTGATCAAATCACCTGTGCAAAATAATGGAAATCCTGAAAACCTGACCTGTTGGGGGGGCCCGAGGACTGGAATTGAGAAACACTGGCCTAGGGTGAGAGGAATGGTACACAGCCAGCTGCACATTTTGTTGCTAAATTCTTAGTTATAAATTATCATGTATTATTCTGTCTACCAGTGCAGTTGGTGGGTCTTCATTGTTGTTGCTTTTTATAGCATGTGCAGTTTTGTTGGGAAATACTGTACTATGTACCTACAATTCATCTAATCTGGGTCTGCACACCTAAAACTGAACTGCTAGTAACTGGAACAGGTGCATCCAAGCTACTACCTCCTGTGCAATGACTGGTGAGCCTCAAGAACATAGCACTTAGCCTGTGAAGGCTCTGTAAATCTTCATATAATCCATTAAAAAAAGGAAGAAAGGCTTGTGCCATGGAAGTTGGCTAAAACATACATTTTATTATAGCATGTTAACAACAGTCAAAAAATCCACCAGGCCTTAATCATGGCCAATGATTAAGGTCTGGTGGCTGAAACGCATTACATTTTTTGACTATTGTTCACATGCTATAATAAAATGATGTTTTAGTTGACTTCCATGGCACCAGCCTTTATCCCTTTTTAGAACTGCAAGTGATATAGGAGAATAGTTTTCCCCTGTTCTGATGGTTGCTCTGATACAGTAAGGCCCTGTACACACGATCGAACATGTCTGCTGAAACTGGTCCGCAGACCAGTTTCAGCGGACAGATCGGACCGTGTGTACAGCCTAGCAGACAGGTTTCCAGCAGACAAAAGTTTTAAAGCATGCTTTAAAACTTGTCTGCTGGAAACCCGTCCGTCCGACATGTCCGCTGGTTAGTACACCTACTAGAAATCTCCTGCATGCGTCAAATGGATTTGACGCATGCGTGGGAGTATTTTACTTCCTGGTTTGGTGACGTGGCGGCGTCAACGTCAACGCCACGTCACCGCGCTGTCTGTCGGCGGAGATTTCGGTTTGATGGTGTGTACAGCCATCAGACCAAAATCTCCCAGCGGACATGTCCGATGAAAACGATCTGCGGACCGTTTTCATCGGACATGTTCTATCGTGTGTACAGGGCCTGAGAGTAAACTGTCTCCTCTGCCTCTAACTTCAGTATACTTTGTGTGGAGTGATGGGAGGTGGTCGCACAACCAGCTGGGGACAGAATTGTAAATATGGCCCTGCCAGAACAAAAACTGCACTGATTGCAGACTATGGCAACCACTTCTGTAGTAGGAGCATGACAGGGAGACTGTTGCTATTGACAGCACACTTCTTTTGTTACCACTAAAATAAAAAGCTCAGTATTACTGAAGATAATAATAATAATAATTAGAAATATTCAATTGCAAATTGAACAGCTTATTTGCCTTTAGTAAATCAACCCCCTTATCTCAACGGTTCTTAACTACTTGCCGACCAGCCGCCGTCATTCTACGGCGGCAGGTCGGCTCTCCTGGGCGAGAGCCCATAGTATAACGTCGGCTAATAGAGCGGCCACTAGGGGAGCGTGCGCGCGCCCCCTGCTCGCCCCCGACTCTCGTGCGTGTGCCCGGCGGGTGCGATCGCCGCCGGGCACACGCGATTGCTCGTTACAGAGCGGGGACTGGGAGCTGTGTGTGTAAACACACAGCTCTCGGTCCCGTCAGCGGGGGAGATGCTGATCTTCTGTTCATACAATGTATGAACAGAGGATCAGTGTTTCCCCTAGTGAGGCCACCCCCCCCACAGTAAGAACACACCCAGGGACATACTTAACCCCTTCCCCGCCCCCTAGTGTTAACCCCTTCACTGCCAGTGGCATTTTTATAGTAATCCAATGCATTTGTATAGCACTGATCGCTATAAAAATGCCACTGGTCCCAAAAATGTGTCAAAAGTGTCCGAAGTGTCCGCCATAATGTCGCAGTACCGAAAAAAAATCGCTGATCGCCGCCATTACTAGTAAAAAATATATATTAATAAAAATGACATAAAAATACCCCCTATGTTGTAAACGCTATAACTTTTGCGCAAACCAATCAATAAGCGCTTATTGCGATTTTTTTTACGAAAAATACGTATCGGCCTAAACTGAGGAAAAAAAACGTTTTTTTATATATTTTTGGGGGATATTTATTACAGCAAAAAGTAAAAAATATTCATTTTTTTCAAAATTGTCGCTCTATTTTTGTTTAGAGCGCAAAAAATAAAAACCACAGAGGTGATCAAATACCACCAAAAGAAAGCTCTATTTGTGGGAAAAAAAGGACGCCAATTTTGTTTGGGAGCCACGTCGCACGACCGCGCAATTGTCAGTTAAAGCGACGCAGTCCCGAATCGCAAAAAGTGCTCTGGTCTTTGACCAGCAATATGGTCCGGGGGGTAAGTGGTTAAAAAAGTAAAACCATTCATAAAACTTTAATTTCCAGCACATGCCGGAAATGTAACACTCCCATTGGCTGTGCTCTCAACTAAACTGTCAAACCATCCAATGGCTGGTGTTATAACTGATCACATGTGCAGCATCATGGCAGTTTTATAATAAACAGAGGCAAAGATGGCAACTTCCTTGGCTGAAAATGATAGAGGGTTTTCTTACACTTTAAGCAGTGGGGAAATGCTGGCCATGCATGAAGCAAATGTCAGACTGTTCCTGATGAGCCAACTGAAATTTAGGCCATGGGTGGCCCTGTCAACACACTCCCACTCGACATCCTTCAATCTGAAAATCAAGGAAGCCTAATTAAAAATTGTCAGCTGAACAGTGGTTGCAATCAAAACAGATCAAGCCACTGTTCTGGTATTCAGACAGCCATGGATACCAGCTGTAAGAACACAACAGCCATCTGTTTAGCGTTGATGGTGGAATTTACAGGGAAATGCTACAGTGTCCAGTCCAGTGGCCAGCTTAATTGCAGTGTAATAAAAATATCTGTCTCTACAAATCTTTACACTTAACAAGTAGAAAATTATAAAAAGCAAGAATGTAAAAATGAGATTCAGATTGAAACTTCCTTTAAACCTTAATTCTAAGCGAATAGTAAATGCACAATTTAATTTAGCTCTGTAATGATTTTTTTAAATGAAAGAAGTTTTAGGCAGGCCATACACAATTATCGCTATCAGCTGCTATAGTAGCTGTTTTTCCCCGCTCACCCCCGCCAGGAGAAGACAATGGCCCGGCAGGAGGGATTTCCGCATCAACACTGTCCGTGGCTCTGTGTATGGCTGGCCTTACTGTCTGAATTTGACTTGCTATCCCCCTCTTGAAGTCTGCTGTACAGCTTGTACAGCATAGCTCAGAGAGAGGGGGCAGAATGGGGAGGGCAAAATAGGGGGTGGGGCAGTCTGGGCAGACTGACAGAGATATGAGTTTATCAGTGTTCTGCTGTTCCTTTCATAATCCAGTCACAGGGTAGGCATGAAGAGGAAACTGGCAACTAAAAGTGAAACTGAAGCAAAGAAAAATCAGATCTTCTACCCCGCTACATAGGGCTGTGCTATGATGCAGAACAGTGTATATTTTAGGACTGGATAAACACAAATACAAAAGATAAACAAGGATGAAAATGATCAGGCACAATGAGTCAGGTTTATGAACATTAAGCATAGAAAGTGTTGCCCATAAATATCAAATATTTATTTTTATTTGACAGGAAATCCTTGTGAGTTAAAAGGAACATCTCTATGTTTGCCTCACTTTCAATTGCTTAATTCTTCATATATTAACTTTCTTATTTTGATCGCTACATGATTTATAAGATCCATAGAGTTGCAAATATGTGGGAGAATTATGAATGCACTAAACTCTGTGTTTTCTTTATATTTTAGGTCACTCTTATCAATTTCATGATCACACCAATAGGTTTAGAGGATCAGTTATTAAATATACTTGCTGCAGAAGAAAAGCCTGACTTAGAAGAAAGGAAGCATCAGCTTTATCTTGAAGGAGCAAAAACAAGGTTTTTATACTTTTATTTCTATAATGTAACAAACCAAAATGCTTAACTAAGGAGTCAATTTTTTATTTTATTTTTACCTTTCCCACTGTATTATGTTACCATTGTTTTTCAATAAATCTTCAGGTTGAATGCTTAATGTACCATAGAAGTAAACCAAGTGATATTTAACATAATTTAAAAATACAGCGTTTATAATTCTGAATTTGTTTTTGTTTTTTTAACCTTCCTGTCCCTCAGAATCCACCCTAGCTATTGCTTCTCTTGGTGACACAATGATGGGATGAGAGGGGAATCTTCCCAGTGGGGTCAAAGTAAGGAATAAAAACCTCAAGAGGTGTGGATTTGAAGAACTCGATCCAATGATATACTATAGAAAAGTGGTCCCAAACCTTTTTGGCACTTCAGACTGGATTTAGGGCAACCAATTTTCACAGGGACCCGGGGGAGAGGGACAGGGGAGGGGCTATCCATGGAGTCTGACCTTAGCCCCCCTTTACAGTATAGTCCACCTTTTATATCAGGGTCCCCTTCACATCACAGCCCCACTTTACATTACAATGCCCCTTTGTAACAGGGACTACTCTGTATAGGGGCACTGTAATGTAGAGGGGGGCTGTGGTGTAATGGGGACTGCACTGTAAATTGGGAACTGTGATGTAAAGGGGACTACACTGTAAAGGGGAACTGTAATGATTACAGTGTCCCTTTACAGTGCAGTCCCCTTTATATTACAGAGCCCCTAGCAACCACAGCCTCCTACATTACAGTCAAACAAAAAAAGAAAAAGAGGGCACAGACACAATCCTTGTGCATTATCCTTAGGTTGTTTTAATAAAATAGAATATAAAGAACTACTTACAAACAAATAGTAAAAACTTGCAATACAAGTGATCTCCAGAAGACAATAATCTGTCTTGAGACAACAGACTCCAAATCGCATTTCGAAGGAATACCTTCTTCTTCAGAGCCCCAGGCTGGGCTCTGAAGAAGAAGGTATTTCTTTAAAAACGCATCAGCCAGCAGTGGACCTTGAATCTCCTCCATTACCACCTGGAGTATATTGTCTCAAGACTGATTGTTGTCTTCTGGAGATCACTCTTATCGCAAGTTTTTACTGTTTGTTTTGTAAGTAGTTCTTTATATTCTATTTTAATAAAACTAAGGATAATGCACAAGGGTGGTGCGTCCTTTTTTTGTTTTTTTGTTTGACTGTTAGAAAACCCCTATCCTTTTGGGCAGCAAGGCCTGTGATATTATCCACTACAAGCTCTAGTCCATCCGGTTCTCACTTGTGCACAGGAGTGTTGTTTTTTCTCCTCCATCACAGTGCCTCTGCAGTCTGCCCCCCTCCTCTCTAACATGACACATCCCCATTCTAATGTCTGCCCCCCCCCCCCTGCACAGGACATGTACCTTTGGCAGGGCAGAAGCCTGCCCGAAGATGTCATTCTATCAGTAGGGCAGGGGGCAAGAGGAGCTCTCCAATCTGATCTGCATCTTCTCCCATCCCCTGCCCTGCTGACTGGATGACATTGTCGGGCAGGTGGGCGGAGGAGTCGGGAGAGGACAAACAGGCATGGTCGCACTGCGGGATGTGATCGACGACCGTGGCCTTGGTCTTCTTTCATTTCCTGCTGTGTGGCCTGGTCATCAACAGGCCACAGATCAGCACTGGTCCATGGCCTGGGGGTTGGGGGCCCCTGTTATAGAACACAGGCTGGGCAGCCCTCAAACACAAAATGGAATGAATCCAGAAAGTTAATAAAAACATGAGTATTACGCCAATAGTTTAGGAGTACCATAATATTTCATTATAACATGTCAAGACAACATGTTTCATGGGTCACAAGACTCCTCTTTTATCCGACCCTAAAATGTATTTTGGAATAAAACTTTAAAAAGAATGCTGCAGCAGAATTTCTTCATTAAGAAAAAAATGGCTTCAGCATGGCTTTTAAATTTTTTTTTTTTTAAATTTTAAGAATGCAAACCTGACACTCCTTTTTTAGTCTATCCAAGATTTAAAAAAAAAAAATGTCTGGAGATATGCTTCCTGGTACTGTACCATTATATCTATTCAGGAAAGGATTACACTGCGGATAACATAAATAAATATGGAAAAATAATAATTAATAATAAATGTGTATTCTTCCATGGAAGAAAGATGCTTTACCACTGACTAGTAAACAAGTTTATAATAATTGCTAACTACAAACATATCCATTAGTAGGAACCACCTTCCAAATCAGCCTAAATTGAATCCAGGAAACAAAGACTAGAAAGCAAGATAGCACATTTTCCCAGCTTTGTATAAATGCCAACAAATTCATGTTTCACTTCTGGACTCCAGCATGACACTGAGTAAAATACTAAAAGCAGTGAACAATGTATTGTTCTGATTTACAGGCAAACAAGCTTATTTACAAGGACAGGTGGATCAAGACTTGTCATCAGAATCCATTCGAAAAAGAGTGAGGAAGGATAATTGGGCACATTTAGTAAGGCAGTGCAAATAGTACTAATGATGTCCAAAGTTTAGCAAAACACACAAATCTGTCTGTATTATTTTTTTATTAATCTGAAAACAGTAATATAGAATTTGGTAACTGAGTATTTATCCTGCAATAACGCTATTTGCACATCTTTAATTAATAATTTAGGATGCTTACAACATGTTCTGCTTTGTTGCTGTTGTCTTTTCTGTGTCTCATGATGTCAAATATTTCAGACATTTCATATATACAAGTCATGCAGTTCAAACCTTTCCCTTGACCCTATCCATCCTCTCTCTATGCAAAACAGTCTCACACATATATGTATATAGGGTTTTTATAAGATTTAACTCTCGACATTTTTTCTTACTATAGTAAGAAGGCCAGAGTTCTGTTTTCTGTTTTTCCAATGTTGTCTTTGATCAGGAGAAAAGGCAGTAGTTAGTGAAGAAAACTTTTCTGCTAGGGGAGGGAGAAATCCAGGCCAGTCATTTGAGCAGAAACATAAAGCTAGGACCTGCATTTTTCTTTGTCCAATCTATCTAACAAGGTGAGGTGTGAGCAATAACATAATTGTGGTAACTCCAAGAAAGGCAGCTGACCCATACCTGAAAGAGGTTTACATGGCTCCAGGCAGCTATCCCATAATAACACCTTCCCTGCTAATGGAAGCACAGGTGCTGGCTCTGCAAATATCTTCAAGAGAACAAAGAAATTCTGGAAGGCCGCACTCCTTAACCACACCTTTATTTAAGTCTATTAAAATCCATATGGTCACAGGAGGTACAGGAACAAAACTGCTGATGTTTCACACCACTTATAGGTGCTTACTAGTAAGCACCTATAAGCAGTGTGAAATACATCAACCATTCTTTTACCTCCTGTGACCATATGGATTTAAATAGATTTAAATAAAGGTGTTGTATCGGAGTGCAGCTGTCCAGCATTTCTTTGTTCTCTTGACCCATGCCTGACCCTGAGTTCTGCTGTGAGGAGAAGGGAGTCGGTGATGACTGGATGCCAAGAGGACCATCAGGAAGACCTTGTCATGTGGTCATGGAGCTAGAAGGGAAAATGCAAGGGGGTATATTCAGGGATAGGATCTAATTCCAAGCAGGTTAAAGTGTTCAGTTTGTAGTTTATAGCTAATTATTACATGTTACATTCCATAAATAAATTACAAGATGTACAAAATGAAAATACTCACATACTTGGAATGATAAATAATACATATTAAACATGAAGCAATCACTTGTTTACGATATCAGATAATGAACTACATTGCCAAGTATAAAATAAACCAGCAAAGTGGGTTCAAGCTTTTAAATAAGCAAGAAAGTCAGTAAAACATTTCTTTAGGGGTTTGCAAAAAGTTTCTTATGAAACTGAATTTGTGAAAGGTTTAAAAAAACATTAATATTTACATCGATAAAGAGTACCTCTATAAAGCATCCTGGCATTGGTCATGTATAGTTTATCATATAGCTCTACTCTACATATCTCTATGGTTGCTGGACTCCAGGTATTCTGAGGCCCCGTACACACGTCCAAGAAACTCGACGGGCAAAACACATCGTTTTGCTCGTCGAGTTCCTTGTGAAGCCGCCGAGGATCTCGGCGAGCCAAAATTTCCCATTGAACAACGAGGAAATAGAGAACATGTTCTCTATTTGGCCCGACGAGATCCTCGTCGGCTTCCTCGGCCAAAAGTGTACACACGACCGTGTTTCTCGGCAGAGTACGGCTCCGATTGAGTTTCTGGCTGAATTCTGCCGAGAAACCCGGTTGTGTGTACAGGGCCTGAGGCTTTCTGGTTTTGAGCGTGTGACTATGCTGGTCAGGAGACCCAAATTCACTAAGTAGATTTACTTCTTTTGTGGCATTTCACTTAAACTCGTTAAAAAAAAACTTTTATTTTCAAGTGTAGTGAATGAGAATGCAATATCCAGAATATGTAAAACAAATCGCATATTTGACTTTGAAAAAGCTAGCATTTTGCAGAAATGTTTAAAACCTTATCCTACGTTTAGTTGTATGCTGAGTTTTTGCCCTCTGGGTATGTTCTAAATGCAGTTATGCATGTATTCAATAAACCTATGCTGTTTAACTATTTATTCATTATAAAAAAAGAGGACAATTTGAAATAGGGATGGGTAGAACATTTGTGCCAGGCTGGGAAGCTCAATATAAGGTAATGTTTACAGATGATTTAATATCACTACATATAAATACTGACTGTGCATTTCATTTACCGTATTTTGATTAGAAATGTATTGCCAATCTTGCAAGCAGACATTATTTACCTAGCCTAATATTGAAGGTGCAAAAAGAATGTTCAACTAAAATAATTTCATCAGACCTTATATTGTTATCTAATCTGTAAGAAATCCCAGTTTAGACACCTGGAAAATAATTCAGTCCATTAATCAGCATAACCCTGGAAGTTGTTGGTATGGTGCTATCATATTCGATTGGTGTTTGTGATTTTCTAAACCAGAAAATTAAGCAAGCAGGTACACAGCAGGGCATTGCAAATTTATTTGCTCACATGAGGTAATAGCTTTTTTCTTACTTTTATTTTTTTCTCAAGGCAATTTTGTCTGGAAACAGACTCTCTAATCTCATGGAACATACATCAAAAAGAAGGAAACAATCTCCCATGACAAAATTGGTATATGTCTGTTAATTATTAAATTTAACAGCACTTTTTCTAAACCCTATTTTTACACTTTATTTCATGTGCATTTAAACTACATTCGAATATTTTGGTAGATAGGCTGTTATCCTGTTACTGTAAAGCTAGCTAGAAATGTATATATATATATATATATATATATATATATATATATATATATATATACATAAAAAAACAAAAAAACAAAACAAAATGATTCCCCCATCTACACATTGAAGGTAAATTTGGGAATCCCCAATGCTGTGCTATAGTATTCTGGCAATGGGGCTCCTCCACTGTCAGAATACACTACTTAGCCCTGCAGCCGCAAGATCAATCAAACAGGAACTGCCATAGATGGATTGAAGTTCATCCAATCCCTGCTGAACTGGCCAAATTTCGATCCATTTATGAACAGCTTTACTTTGGACAATATGGGATATTCATATACTAGAAAGCTCCATGTTTTCAACATTCTGCATATACATACTCTAACTTTGCATTAAATCTCTAGCTATTTATTGTCTATCTAGATCATTTTCTATGATATTTTACCAGTGTTTGATGTTCCCAGTTTATCCTCCTCATCTGGGGGGGAATTAATTAAACATGTAACAATTCTCCATCTGTGGCTAATGATGTATAAAAGCTTTCATCCTGCTCTATTTTCCCACCCTAGGACTAAGCCCTGGTGGGCAGGGCCAGGGTGTATGGTGGTGACATGTAGGCTTAGGCTGCTCCTTATTATTTGTTCACCTGGGCTGCTCAGGTGTAGCAGTGATGCTTTCCTCTTTACATAACTTTGTTGAGGCTGACAAATATTACAGCTGTAACTGGAGCATTTTTAGACCTTCTGACACTACTTTCTAGCAAAGGCCATGTTTGCGTGAAAGTCTTTTTAATTTCCTCAACTATTGTCTCATTTGGAATCATAGACACTAAAAAAGATGAAAGGTTTACCTAGAACTCAGTGCATACCAAGCTGTAAAAACAAGGCAAGGATTGTGGAAAAGTTTAGGCCATGCTCCCTTTATTGTGTTTAAATCAACTTTAATTATGAAATGAACTTTATCCTTTAATACCAAACAGAACTGCTGTTAACTATTGACAGACAGATATGCTTAGTCGATAAGACTCAAGCAGAAAAATGTTATACCAACCAAATAATAGTTTACCAACCACTGTCCACCCACAAAGTGGGCCACATTACCCCATAAAGATGGACCTTTAATACCAAACTGTTGTTAACCAATAACAGACCAACATTCTTAGTCACCAAGATTCAAGCAGTAATATCTTACACCAACCAAATGCCAGCTTGCCACCCACAAAGTGGGCGACATTACCCATAAAGGTGAACCGTGAAAAGGGGAACATAACAAAAAGGAGGGTGGAAGGGGTAGCGGGTCAAAAGATCCAAATGGAAGGCTGAAGATTATCCAAAGGTGAATCCAGATGGCCGAACCTAAGCTAAATGCTGACTCTGCCCAGTGACAGGAGACAATATACAAGTGAAAGGTTACACTTATTCGCCAAAAGACTTTTCACCAATCCAGTGCTAAGCAGCTGAGGTAAATCTTCCTAGCAACAGCATGCAACTTGTCACACAAAATAAAAACAACTGGCAAAGCAGTCATAGAGAGACATGTACTTAACAATCATCATAACCCTCTATTACAGGTACAATTTATTTAACAAACATATGGGTGATAGGGATTAGAATCCCATGGGGCTACTTCTCGATTTTTATTTGTGGTCATAACATTCTTTTTGCAACTGCTCTCTGATATTTCCCTCCAGCAAAATGCAGATTGTAATTGTATAACTAATTTTTTATTGAAATAGAAGGTTACATGCAATGCTAGCCCCAACAAAATGAATGTTTTAAAAAATGATTATATGCTTTAAGTCTATATTGGTTTTATTTTGTCTACTAGTCCTAAGGTATATAAGTATCAAGTCAGTCAAATACTTATGATTTTCTTCCAGAGCCTATTATAAAATAATTCACTTGAGGCAAAATGTGTAAGCAGTAGTGCCAGAATTTGACATGCTCTGGAATCTATGACAATTAAATTACTGCAAAGGCCTACTTGGGAGAAAATGTCATACTGCAAAAGGATAGAAATAAAGGTCTAGACAGTGCTGGAATCCTCCATGTGCTATTATTGTGATTCTTAAAATAAATAACATTTTTATAACAGAAAACAGTTGAAAGAGATAGAAGATCAGATTTTGGAAGTGCTATCTCTGTCACAAGGAAACATCTTGGAGGACGAGCGAGCTATTGACATTCTTTCCTCAAGCAAGAAATTGTCCCAGGAGATCCAGGAGAAACAAGAAATAACAACTAAGACAGAGAAACAAATTGATGAAACCAGAGATGGCTACAGACCGGTATGTATGTTTTTTCATGCCTATATGCCATGTTGTCATTAGGCAATAACCACAAAAATGACTGAATAAAGATTGTTTAAATATTACCATAAGGTATAAAAAGAAAGTAAGGTAAATGTTTTTTAAAAATAATAAAACAAATAAACAGAAACAGAAGTTGCATAAAAGAACAATTGACCTAATGAAGAGGTAAAGAGGGATATGTACAGTATCACAATACCAACATTTAGGCCGCGTACATACGACCGGTCCATCCGATGAGAATGGTTCGACGGACCGTTTTCATCGGTTCACCGCTGAAGCGACCTGATGGTCTGATGTGCCTACATACCATCAGTTCAAAATCTGATCGGGTCAGAACGCGGTGACGTAAAACACAACGACGTGCTGAAAAAAAGCATGCGTCGACTTGATTTTGAGCATGCGCGGGTTTTGAACCGATGCTTTTGTGTACTAACCATCGGTTTGGACCTATCGGTCAGCGGTCCATCGGTTCGATTTTAAAGCAAGTTCTCTAACTTTTGTCCGAAGTACAACAGACCGATGGGGCATACACACGGACAGTTTGGACCGATGAAGCTGAACTTCGGTCCGTTTTCATTGGTTTGAACCGATCGTGTGTACGCGGCCTTAGAGTCTAATTAGTTGATTTAAAGAGGTTGTAAAGGTAAAAAAAAAAATCCCCTAAATAGCTTCCTTTACCTTAGTGCAGTCCTCTTTCACTTACCTCATCTTTCGAATTTGCTTTTAAATGTCCTTATTTCTTCTGAGAAATCCTCACTTCCTGTTCTTCTGTCTGTAACTACACACCGTAATGCAAGGCTTTCTCCCTGGTGTGGAGTGTTGTGCTCGCCCCCTCCCTTGAAGGGGGAGGGGGCGAGCAGGAGAGTCAAGGACGCTTACTAACACACAGCTTCTTTTCTCTATCTGCAATGTAGAGAACTTAGAGAGCAGCCCAGATCCTCCTCTTCTCAGGTCCCACTTTGGCGCTCCTGGCCCCTCCCTCCTGCCGAGTGCTCCCACAGCAAGCAACTTGACACAAAGCCATGGCTAGGCTCTCCTCATTGGCTCGCTGACCTTTACTGACAGCAGGGGGAGCCAATGGTGCTCCGCTGTTGTCTCTGTCAAACAGGAGGGAGAGTCTCCTGGATCTCAGATAAGTAATAGAGTGGTTGGGGAAACTGCTGCACACTGATGTTTTTTATCTTAACACATAGAATGCCTTAAGATAAAAAAAACTTCTGCCTGATTGCTTCCTGGGCTCCAGAGATTTCTGGTATTCTGGGGCCTGGTGAGTGAACCCTTTAGAAGGGGGGAGTTTGATAAAAAAGGTTTACTTAGTTGACCTCAGACATATGTGTCCCCAGTTGGGGTGTCTGGTTCGACGATTATTATTTTTGTTCTCCTCAGAAGAATCCCTCAATGTGGTTTGATAATACATTTTAGAATCGAGGAAGTTACTAGTAACCGTTCTCATTTTCATCATAAGACACGGTCAGTTTTTTTTTTAATCTTTTTTTTTTTCACAATATGGCTTTCTTATTTTTTTTTCTATACTTTGTTGTATTTTGCTTATCCACTTATTTGCATTTGTTGCTTTGGACAATGTAATGTACCCCAGAGTGAAATGGGGAATTTTTGCTGTATTGTACTGCCTTTCAATAAATTCCTCTTTAAAACTTTAAAAAAAAAAAACTTCTGCCTTTACAACCCCTTTCACTCCTTGAAAGAGCACTATTCTGTCACTTATCCCCCCTCAATCCAGGGAGCTTTAAATTCTTGCACTGGCACCTCTTTGTCAGATAGATTCTACATAGGAACATTTCTGCCTATCATTACTTTTCCTAATACCATTAAAGGAGACCTCTGCATCCTACCTCAAAATGGCCCTTTCTCTTTTCCCCATGTCTACACTCTTGTGGGCTCCAGAAATGCATACCCCCATCTTTTTCTGGGTGTACATTCAGAAGCGCCATCTGCTTATTTTTCTCAGGCTCCCATTATCCATTTTACCACAATGCAATTTACCAGTGTTGGTATCTTTTGCTTTCTAAATATAAAGATGACTCCTACTAACTACAAATCTCTCTGACTGATGAGCAATGATCCACCACGTGTCAACTAGCTCACACAAGCTTTTTTAGTGCTCATATGGAGATTGACTACAAATAATCTTTCCTTTTGGCACAAAATACCCACAAGATTACATAAAACAGACCTCCTTATGCCTATAATATGTTAGAGATGTCAGAACTAAGCACAGATTCTGTGGGTGGGTCGTGGGTGGAGTTGTGATGTCAGTAGACTCCTCGCCCACCTCTACACTCTCCTTGTCAACATTAATTTTCTCCTGTGTATTTCTTACACTGAACTTCTGCTGTGATCACTAACACCCAGTCAAAACCCCCAAAAGTCACCACAAGACTTCAGCATGCCCAATCATGCTGAGGTGTGGAGCAGCCAATCCTGGGAGAGCTGGAGAAGAAAGGAGGGGATGAGAATTACACATAAAGCCTCTCTAAGGGATGCATGAGATATATAAATCACCTGTTACTCACAGCAGTGGGTAGGAACTGACTTATTTTTCTCTGTATGTCCATTTTTATCTCACTGAAAATATTTTTACAATCCTTTATTGTATTTATGTATTTATGTATTGTATTTTATTTATTGTCAAATATTTATTTGACCATGGTATACAGGGCCCTGAAAAAGTATTCATACCCTTTGAAATTTTCCATTTTTTTTTATGTTACAACCAAAAACGTAAATGTTTTATTGGGATTTTATGTTATAGACCAACACAAAGTGGAAGGAAATTGATAAATGGTTTTAGTGTGACCTGGACTATTTATGTTCAGCTACCTTTACTTTGATACTTCTAACTAAAATCTAGTGGAACCAATTGCCTGCAGAAGTCACCTAATTAGTAAATAGAGTCCACCTGTGGGTTATTCTCAGTATAAATACAGCTGTGAAGCCCCCAAAGGTTTGTTAGAGAACCTTAGTGAACAAACAGCACCATGAAGGCCAGGGAACACACCAGACAGGTCAGGGATAAAGTTGGGGAGATGTTAAAAGCAGGGTTAGGTTATAATAAAATATCCCAAACTTTGAACATCTCACGGAGCACTGTTCAATCCATCACCAGAAAAATGGAAAGATTATGGCACAACTGCAAACCTACCAAGACATGGCCGTCCACCTAAACTGACAGGCTAGGCAAGGAGAACACTAATCAGAGAAGCCCATGGTAATTCTGGAGGAGCTGCAGAGATCCACAGTTTAGGTCGGAGAATCTGTCCACAGGACAACTATTAGTCATGCACGTCAAAAATCTGGCCTTTATGGAAAAGTGGCAAGAAGAAAGTCATTGTTGAAAGAAAGCCATAAGAAGTCATGTTTGCAGTTTGCGGGAAGCCCTGTGGGGGACACAGCAAACATGTGGAAGAGGGTGCTCTGGTCAGATGAGATCAAAAATGTTCTTTTTTATCTAAAAGCAAATGCTATGTGTGGCAGAAAACTAAAACTGCACATCACCCTAAACACACCATCCCCACCGTGAAACATGGTGGTGGCAGCATCATGTTGTGGGGATGCTTTTCTTCAGCAGGGACAGGAAAGCTGGTCAGAGTTGATGGGAAGATTGATGGAGCCAAATACAGGGCAAACTTAGAAGAAAACCTGTTAGAGTCTGCAAAAGACTTGAGACTGAGGCGGAGGTTCATCTTCCAGCAGGACAACAACCCTAAACATACAGCCAGAGCTATAATGGAATGGTTTAAATCAATATGTATTGGATTGGATTGGAATAAATACTTATAGAGCGCCGAATGCGAGTTGTGAAACTCGCGTCTAAACGCTTACCAACAAGCTGGGGGTATCCAGTTCCCAAGAGCAAAAAGA
Source organism: Rana temporaria (assembly GCF_905171775.1). Lineage (NCBI taxonomy): Eukaryota > Metazoa > Chordata > Amphibia > Anura > Ranidae > Rana > Rana temporaria. The sequence goes on along the minus strand of NC_053491.1, from coordinate 214,410,761 downwards.
AGAAACTAGGACATCTAAGTAAAAGAGGGGAACAGACAAGAAATAAACAGAAATATAAAAAGAAGGGGGGGGTGTCAGGGCACAAAAAGCCTATCCCTACTCCCTGACCATGAACTGCAGCCTGGGATTAAGGCAGCGTCCTGCTAAGGGCTTGGAAGGCCAAGTCTCTATCTGTAGGCTTGTGAAAAAATAAGTGTTTTCAAGCCCTTACGGAAGGCCATCAAGGAGGAGGATGCTCGGAGCAGATGAGGGAGCTGGTTCCAAAGAGAGTTCCCCAGTGTTTGGAGCCGGCGGCCACCTTTTGAAGCTGATCGACTAGATTGAATAATTGCTAACAGGGCGTCAGTCGAGCGAAGCTCTCTGGGTGGACAGTAGTGTTGTGTCATATTCGATAAGTACAACAGACCTAGTTGCCAATAGGCCCGAAACACCAGACAGAGTGCCTTGAACTCAACCCGTTTTGCTATTGGGAGCCAGTGTAGATTCTTAAGCACCGGGGAGATGTGATTCCGCCTTGGGCAGTTTGTGACTAGTCTTGCAGCATGATTTATGTGTTAAAATGGCCTAGTCAAAGTCCAGACCTAAATCCAATTGAGAATCTGTGGTAAGACTTGAAAACTGCTGTTCACAGACGTTCTCCAACCAATCTGACAGAGCTTGAGCTATTTAGCAAAAAAGAATGGATGAAAATTTTACTCTCTAGATGTACAAAGTTGGTCGAGACATCCCCAAAAAGACTTGCAGCTGTAATTGCAGCGAAAGGTGGTTCTACAAAGTATTGACTCAGGGGGGTTGAATACAAATGAATGCCGCACTTTTCAGATATGTATTTGTAAAAAAATTTGAAAACCATTTATCATTTTCCTTCTACTTCACAATTATGTGCCACTTTGTGTTGGTCTATCACAAAAAAAATCCTAACAAAAAACATTTACATTATTGGTTGTAACATGACAAAATGGAGAACGTATCAAGGGGTATGAATACTTTTTCAAGGCACTGTATATGAAAATTTAATAGCAAAATCATGCTTGTAGTAAGGTTGGAGATTCCAGAATACATGTATGCGGCCTTTAATAATTAATTTAACCAATGAAAAGTTAGTCATCAAAAATACAGAAATAGAGTTTGCGAACATGCAACTATGTGGAGAAGTCACCACTATGCTTTAAAAACAATCTACTTGCAAATATAGAAAACACAGCATAAGGGGTGAAGTGTTGACTCCAAATGTGCATAAATGCTTCCAGTACACTCCTAATTTGTGCCACCCCATCACATACAGGGAACATAGGAACATAGGGGGTTATCCACAAAAGGGATACGCCGGCGTATCTACTGATACGCCGTCGTATCCCTGTTTCTATCTATGGAACTGATCCACAGAATCAGTTTACCATAGATAGGCAGAAGATCCGACATGTGTAATTGAATTACACTGTCGGATCTTAAGGATGCAATTCTAGGCCGGCCGCTAGGTGGCGAGGCCATTGCGGCCGGCCTAGAATATGCAAATGAACACTTACGGCGATCCACGAACGTTCCGACGGGCTCGTCGCGCTAAATCTACGTCGTTTACGTCGAGTTACGCCGTGTAAAAATAGGGCTAAGTCCTATTTGACTAAGCCCTATTAAGTATGGCCGTCGTTCCCGCGTCGAAATTTTAAACTCTACGTCGTTTGCGTAAGACGTGCGTGAATGGCGCTGGACGCCATTTACGTTAACGTCTAAGCAAATGACATCGGAGCGACGTCTGTTAGCGCAATGCACGTCGGGTAAGTTACCCGACGGAGCATGCGCAGTACGTCCGGCGCGGGAGCGTGCCTAATTTAAATGGGACTCGCCCCATTAGATTCGGCACGCCTTGCGCCGGACACATTTAAGTAACACCGCCGCAAATTTCAAGGTAAGTGCTTTGTGGATCGGGCACTTAGGTAGAAATTCTGTGGCGGTGTAACTTAAATCGGAAGATTTAAGTTACGCAGGATATTTGTGGATCTGGCCCATAGTATCATTACATGATCTCTGATTCTATGTGGCAGCTGGCGGAAAAAATATCTGGTGCATATCTTGAATATTCTTCTGCTATATTCTTGGACACATATCCTGCAAAACAATAGAATAAAGAAACCAAATACAGGACTATTAGGTAAAACTGAATCCGTGTAGATACGTTATCAGTTGAAACTATATTAATATTTACTACACTTGTATAATATAAATGTTATTGAGACACAAGCTAACAGACAGGTACTGAAGAAAAAAAAAGGTACATACAGAAAAATCCTCAGGCTCAGTTTCCCACTTTGATGTATCCAAACCATCCTATATAAATGTTTTTCACCAGCACCTGACTTCAATACATGCCAATTGTGTCAGTACCTGCTGAACAGGAGGGATACACAAGTATTTCAACCAATCACCCAGAAGTACCTCATACACCCCTGACTAGTGGTTTCTTTTAAGACCTGGGAGCTGTACAGCCCAGGCATAATCAAGGATGTCCCTGCATTTCACTGATGATGGATAACTCCAGAGGGGAGAGAGGGGAAGAATGACATTGGCTGCATTGGAGGCAAGGGGACTTGAGCCCACCCTACAGTGAGTCAAGGAGCCAGATTTTCTAGGCGACAAATGAGGTGTGTGTGTAGGCTGCTGAGGGGTGAGAAACCCACTAGTCACCGGGGAAAACAAAAGATCAAGGCTGCCTAGTCCCACTCCTCCAATTAAGTTTTCTTCAGCCAATACACCCAGAGACATATTCTCGCAGCTGGTAACCCATCCGTCATAGTGTTTCCTATTTAAATAAATAAAACATGCATAATTACAGTATATTTCAAAAAGACTTTGATGGGCAAAGTTGAGACTCCCTGGCCTGAAGATTTGTATGGACGGGTTAAGTATTAATAGTTAACTGAATAGTTTACTGACAAGAGTGGCTTGGTGTATACAAGCATTACCAGGGTGGAAAACATTATCCCTTGAACTTTGCACTGTACCTAGTGAATGTATTCCCATGTAAAATTGGTGGAGTGCACCTTGGATCATTAATTGGTTAACCATTGAAATTTCTTCTCATTAGTTCTCTTCTGGCAATCATCTAGGATCTTTAACATATTTAGATGGATTTCTGCTGCAACTTACACTTTTTAATATTCCTTTACAAGTTTGTTCTAGGCAACATTACACAACAGTGTTAAACTAAACTTTCTCTTTATAATTTTCTTGGTATTTGAGAATTTCCTTCATCAAAAAATATAAAAATAACAAACCATTCAAGTGTCTCGTTTATCATATTATTATTTCAGTTTAAAATATTAATGTATTCTAATATCTTATTCAAAACAAATAAAGAAGCTTTTATGTGAGGTTTTGCTATTTTTGCAGCTTCTATTTTAAAATGTCATTTTTCATAATGTAAGTGATGTTAGTCAAAGCAATTTTTTCCCAAATTGTATTTTGGATAAGCACATTTAGATCTAAAGACATAAACATCTTTCAAAGAGGATGGTTTATACTTTATACCTAACTTGAAAGACACTGTTTAGCATTGCCCATTGCAAAAGATCTTCTGTTTAAAAACATGTCTAATTTTATATTTGTGTTGTGTCTGACGTGAAAAATACCTTTTCAATACAGTTTATACTCACCTAAGTCTGCCCCTATGCCCCTCCCCAGCTCCAATTTCAGGTGTACCAACTAGTAATCAAGTGCTCCAGGCTGTAAGTGCCCACACTTAAGCCTCGTACACACGTCCGAGGAACTCGACGGGCGAAACACATCGTTTTGCTCGTCGAGTTCCTTGTGAAGCCGCCGAGGATCTCGGCGAGCCAAATTTTCCCATTGCCGTCGAGGAAAAAGAAGACATGCTTTATTTTTGGCCCGACGAGATCCTCGGCGGTTTCCTCGTTGAAAAGTGTACACACGACCGGTTTCCTTGGCAAAAAAAAACAAAACAGCAAGCTTCTTGCTGGTTTTTGCCGAGAAACTCGACCGTGTGTACGAGGCCTCACGTATCATCTCTTTGAATTGTCATAATTCCACTGCAGTCTTGTTGAGCCTGAGAGGACCCTGGCATTGGACAGCTAATAGGAAGTGCCCATGTCACTTAGGCAACAATAATGGAGCCTCCTCCCCTGCAGTGAAGAAAACTGAAAACTTGGGACTCAATGCATCCCATGACCAGGAATGGCAGTAGTTCCCATATTTTGTAAATCACTGTTGGCATTTATATAAATTCTGTATAATAATAATCATCATCATCATAGTAATAATAATAATAATAATAATAATAATAATACTGTTAAAGTGCCCAAAAACTCTAATGGTTTGCTTTTATATTCAATAAGTTTTTATTATCAAGTTTTTTAGATGGTTTGCTTTTAAATAGTGTTATATTACTATTATAATGTTTTGTAAGTATTATGAAGCCAACTTAGTCTAAGCTGCTAAAATCTTAGTAATGGTTGGTTCTCTTAAAGCCCGTACACACAATCGGAATTTCCAATGGAAAAGGTCCGACTGACTTTTTCCATAGGATATTCCAACCGTGTGTATGCCCCATCGGAGAAATTCCATCAGAAATTCAGATGAATTCCATGGAGTGTAAATATAGAACATGGCTGGGCAAAAGCCTGATCATGTGTACGCGGCATAAGTTATAACTCCTTGCACCATTTTATTAACAAGCATTTTATCAATCAACATTCTAATTAAAAGGGAATTTGATGTATTTTCTTTCTAATCATCCCTGTTTTGATCAGTAGATGGGAGTACTAACTGTGTACACGCAATTATTCAAAGATCGTTAAAACAAGCAACGTGCAGTGCCCAGTGCAGTGTATATGTCTTACGCTGTCGTTATTAAACTTTTATTTGTTGCTATGAGATACTGCAATTTTTAATGTACTTTTCTTTATGTACTCTGTATTGAGTAATCAAGATCATGTCTTCATCTTTTAACAGGTTGCCAACCATTCCAGTGTCATATTCTTTGTCATCTCAGACCTTGCATACATTGATTCTATGTACCAGTTTTCTTTGGCTTGGTATATTAATGTGTACATAAATGCTATTAGGAAAAGTCAACCTTCTCAGAAGCTTCAAGAAAGAATAACTTACCTCAATGACTATTTCACAAACAGGTAGAATTATAATTATATTTCTTTCTAGCTCCACTGACCTTATTTAATAAGCCAATAAGTATATAAAAATATTGTTTTGACTTATTATTCTTGACCCCATTACACATGGGCTGAAAATTATCCGGTTCAGCAGGAACCATCCGACTTTTGGTCCATGTGTACAGTTGTCTGTTCTACAGAAGCCAGTCAATAAAACATGCTGAAAAAACAGCATTTGATCAGCAGTCCCATACATTGGCTGTGAGCGCTGATCAGTGTATTCTGGTGGGGGAGGCCCTTGTCAGAATACAATGTCTCAGTGGAAGAGATCGGTGCATCAACTTTGCTTGTGTTGGCACAACAATCTGTCTGTTTTTTATCTGAAAAAAAAATGAAAGTGTGTACCCAGATTTATCTGAGTTTATTTTTAAAATCATCAGTAATACTAAAATTCTTAAAGACCCACATCACCCCATCTAATTTGCTTTCTCTTATCCCTACTTTCCTTTCCTTTCTTCCCTCTTCATTCTTATTTCTCTTCTAAGGCAGGCCAAAGATTACACAATTTTCTCTTGATTCCTCCATCACCATAGTCAGCATTAATGGGGGAATGCCTCCCACATCGCTATTATATTCTGCCTACGGGAAACATGGGGAGCCTTCCTTGCAGGCAGAATACAATGGTTAGTGTTGCTGGCTATAGCCTGTGCCACTAATCATTTTTAAAAAAACCCAACAGGCTGGTTGTACACAAGTCAATCAATAGATCAACTTGTATACAACCATATATTAATCAAAGCTCAGCCAGTCTCTGCTGAACGGGCTGAAGTTTTTTCCATGTATGGCTGGCTTAACATTGTGTTTGGGCAATTATTATCTCTACAGAAGTATACCAAGGGATGCTGATTGGTTCATAGAAGGGATGTCCAAACTTTTTTCAAAGAGGGCCATATTTGATTAAGTGAACATGCGTGAGGGCCAACTATTTTTCCTGACATTCTTTGAACCATTAAAATTTGGTCTAAGTGTGTTCGTCTGAGCACTAATACACTGCCCGACAAGAATTCTCTTGCCTTTGTGGCTGTGTGTGGCGAAGAGATGAGCTTGGGCGTGTTATTTGGATATACTGTATATATTTATTTTGTGGCCCCAACTAATCCCAGAGCGCTTCTTAGGACTAAGGATGAGCTTGGGCGCCACAAATAATATATATATCCAAATCCCCAGGGGGGCCTTATTAAATCAACAAGGGGGCCAGATTTGGCCCCCGGGCCGGACTTTGGACATGCCTGGTTTATAGTATCAGGCAGCTTCTAATGCATTTTCTGGCCAACACCAGCGGCCCCATAATTCACAGTAAAGCTGGGTACACACAAATAAAAAAGCTGATCATTGGATCGGCTCCTGTTGAATGATCCTGCTGGAAAACCTTTATCAATGTGCTGAGTTCACAGATCAGTAACAAAGTTATTCAGGTACGCCACATGTATTCTGACAGCGGAGGAGTCATAAAACAAAAACACAGTGGGGAGGATTCCTGAATTCACCTCACTTGTGTGGGTGCAGAAATATATAGTTTTTGGGGGTTCTTTTTGTTTAGCGTGCTAGGTAAAGAAAAATAAGTAAATAGTTTGCACCCAGCTTAAGACTTTCACAATGAATGTTGCAACATGTTGGCAAATACCACAATTATTCCTGCAAGTAATCACTGGTTCAAGGTGTGGGACCCATTGGAGCATACCCAGTGCCTAGTGAAACCACTGCCAGTGCCCAATGAAACCACTGAACACTTATCATTTGAACTGTCTTATTAACTAAGCCTTCAAATTTCACATTTGTAGAAGAAAATGTGACAGAATATAAAAATGTAATAATGGATATTAAAAATAAAATAAAAGTTTGCACACCATAAGTGCCTGGTAACCTAGCATTTTAGACTGTTTGCAGTTTTACTTTCTTTCTTCACTATTGCTAAAATGATGTTTACAAGGACAAGACAATACTGAGAATACTATCTTCCTGCTTTACGTACCAATAGCTACTGGAAAGGTTGAACAAATTTTCTTGTGTTTTCAGGCGTAAAAAAAGTCTAATGAGAGAAACTGTTCCCATGGACACTGTCTCTTCACTGCCTGTCTTTGCTGTATCTAAAGGGAAATGCTATATAAGAATGTAACAAATATTGATTCCGCTTCACTTTCAATAAAAAATGCTATATTTTTCCAGAATATTATTAAGCATATAAAAAGCAGTGTTCATTTAAAGGGGAAGTCAATCCTGTACCACATTTTTATACTGTTTTTTTAAACAGTTCAACACCACTTCTTTACAAAATATATAGCTAAGTTAATAAATCTGTAGGAAGATATACAATTATATTGTTTTGTTGTTTATTATTCCTAGTTCCATCCATACTCTGGTATGCGTCCTTCTAAAGCATTAAAAGTCACTCACCAGAAATGACTCATATATGCTACATGGTGAGACATACATGGTGATCAAAGAGGTGTTTAGTGGTCCAAACCATCAAAATAAAAGAAGGATACTAATCAGGTTGAGTTAATTGCCCACTCATTGACCGGTAAAATGTAAACACGGAAAGGAGAATCTGTTGCATTAAGAATTTAAAACAATAATCATTCTGTACATTGTAAAATATAAAATTATCAAAAGTTTGTGTATTTACAACATAAATGTAATCAATGAGTTATAGTTCCATATTTTTCTCAAGATAACTTTAATATTTTTAAAGGTACAGAGTGAGGTTACTAGATTTTCAAAATTAAATACAGAGACGCCATTCTCACCAAGCAAACTTTTAAGTACACCCTTAAAATCATGCCCTATACTGTATGTAGCCACACCCCAAAAAAATCACCAAAGATTATTGTGAAAGACCCTGGGGCACCTTTAGGCACAATCGCGAGAGCAATGATGCAGTGTGCATAGTGTGCCAAGGCGAATAGTGGATGTAGCCAAATTTTGATAACAGGGAAAAAGCTTAAAGTGGTTGTAAATTCTTACATATGCCCACTGAGGTGACTAGACTCATTTGACACAAATAGATAAACAGGTAGACCTTATTTAATAGGATTTGTTTTATCTGCAGTACTCTCTTCTCTACAGCCTTCTAAAGCACACATTTTCCACACAATTTCTAAACTCCAGAAGGCAGGGGGCAGGGATCTGATATCACACACTGCACCATTTAGAACAGGGAACTGAGTGTAATGTGAGACCTGAGTGAAGGGAATGGACACTCCCTTGTACACAGCCTTGTAAGGACACCAGCACAGCTGAGGCTGCCAGTCACTTTCTGTGTGCTGGAGAGAGGGCAAGACCATCTCCTGAAATTGCCTGTAACAGTATCAACTGTCAGAAGTGACTTTGGATCAAGTCAAGTATAGAAGGAATGCTAAGTTCAGTTTTGATTTCAGAAGTGTACAATCACTTTAAAGGGGTTTGGTTAAATAAAACTTGAGCCTACTCTGCTTTGGTTCAAGAGTTAGAAATGTACAGAGTGGAGGGGTCAAGAATGCCTAATGGAAAGAGTGCAGGGGTCAGGAGTGCATAATGCACTTAATGAAGGGGTCAGGAGTAAGCAATGCACATGGACGGGTGATGACTTACGAAACATACAGAGAGCAGAGGTCAAGAGCAAAAAAGCCTCCTAGGCAAAAACACCCCTTCTTCCCAATACAATTCCCCACCCCCATGACAAAGCCACCTCCAGCACAAATTCACCCCTCGCTCCCTGAATTGTATTCACTGAAATTGCCTTGCTTCTGCTATTCTGCTGGTGAGAACCCCGGGGGCTTGACGCTGCAACTGCCTAAATTTTTTCTTCTAAATGTAAATTATACAACTGCTGGCTTCTCTCTCAGGATTCCAGCAAACCCAAATCTGTCAGACCTACATGTAGCACAAAGCTGAGAAAAGTGCCCTCAAATTCCTCTTCACCACTGTGCTAAAGATTTGGACCGGTGGTCCAGCAGGTGGGGGACAGACAATGACAACACAATATTTCATATAAAAAAGAAAAAAAACAGGATCAGGACCTGGAGTCAGGGATGCCATTAGAAATAACAGGGACCTATACAACCTAATTGGCAGGGCCACCCCAGGACTCACCACTTAGCTTCCATGGTAACTGCCAGTGCAGCTTTGCAGCATCAATGGCAGCAGAATATCAAGTTGACACACCCTTTGCAGCTATAACAGCTTCAACTTTTCTGGGAAAGTTTGGGAGTGTGTCTATGGGAAAGTTTGACCATTCTTCTAGAAGCACCTTTGTAAGGTCAGGTACTAATATTGGACAAGAAGACATGGCTCGCAGTCTCTGCTCTAATTCATTCCAAATGTGTTCTATCGGGTTGTGGTCAGGACTCTGTGCAAGCCAGCCATGTTTCTCAACCCCAAACTTGCTCATCCATGTCTTTATGGACCATGCTTTGTGCACTGGTGCAGAGTCATGCTGGAACAGGAAGGGACCATCCCCAAACTGTTTCCACAAAGTTGGGAGCATGAAATTGTCCAAAATGTCTTGGTATGCTGACACCTTAACCACTTCCATACTGCGCCATAGGGAAATGACAGTGGCAGGAACCCCTCGCCGATCCGGGTGGACGTCATATGACGTCCTGTGTTCCCGGCGATCTAGGGCGCGCGCGGATGCCCGGCGGCCGCAATTGCCGGTAATCATGGCAGGAGTAAACACACAGATCCACCTCCTGTCAGCGGTGAGGAGACCAATGTGTGTTCCCAGTCCCAGAGGAACACACATCGGTCTCCTCCCCTTGAGAGTTCCCTCCCCCTACCGTTAGAACACACCTTAGGGAACATATTAACCCCTTCAACGCCCCCTAGTGGTTAACCCCTTCCCTGCCAGTCATATTTACACAGTAATCAATGCATATTTATAGCATTAATCGCTGTATAAATGTGAATGGTCCCAAAAATGTGTCAAAAGTGTCCGATGTGTTCGCCGCAATGTCACGGTCACAGTAAAAAATTGCAAATCGGCACCAATACTGGTAAAAAAATTAATAAAATAAAAATGCCATAAATCTATCACCTATTTTGTAGACGCTATAACTTTTGCGCAAACCAATCAATATACGATTATTGCGATTTTTTTACCAAAAATATGTAGAAGAATACGTATCGGCCTAAACTGAGGACATTTTTTTTTTTTTTTTAATTGTGATATTTATTAAATAAAAAAGTTAAAAATATTGTGTTTTTTTTTTAAATTGTCGCTCTTCTTTTGTTTATAGCAAGAAAAATAAAAACCGCAGAGATGATGAAATACCACCAAAAGAAAGCTCTATTTGTGGGGGGGAAAAAACATAAAGATTTAGTTTGGGTACAGTGTTGCATGACCGCGCAATTGTCATTCAAAGTGCAACAGTGCTGAAAACTAAAAATTGGTCTGGGCAGGAAGGGGATGAAAATGCCCTGTATGGAAGGGGTTAAGAGTTCCCTTCACTGGAACTAAGTGGCCACCAAGCCCAACTCCTGAAAAACAACCCCACACCATAATACCCCCCCCCCCCTCTAGCAAATGATTTCGACCAGTGCACAAAGCAATGTCCATAAAAAAATGGATGAGCAAGTTTGGGGCAGAGGAACCTGACTAGCCTGCACAGAGTCCTGACCACAACCCAATAGAAGACCTTTGGAATGAATTGGAGAGCCAGGCCTTCTTGTCCACATCAGTGCCTGACCTCACAAATGCGCTTCTGGAAGAATGGTCAAACATTCTCATAGACACACTCCTAAACCTTGTCAACAGCCTTCTCTGAAGAGTTGAAGCTGTCATAGGGTGGGCCAACAAAATATTGAGCTGTTCTGAGTGGAACCTGTCCTGTTAATTCACTGTATTGTCTTAGCCACCATGCTGCAGCTCAGTTTCAGGGTCTTGGTAATCTTCTTATAGCCTATGCCATCTTTATGTAGAGCAACTATTCTTTTTTTAGATCCTCAGAGAGTTCTTTCTCATGAGGTGCTATGTTGAACTTCCAGTGATCAGTATGAAAGAGTGAGAGTGATAACACCAAATTTAACACACCTGCTTCCAATTCACACCTGAGACCATGTAATACTAACAAGTTACTGGGGTAATTGCTAATTGGGCCCAGTTTGGACATATTCACTTAGGGGTGTACTTATTTTTTTTGCCAGCAGTTTAGACCTTAAGGGCTGTGTGTTGAGTTATTTTGAGGGGGCAGCAAATTGACACTGTTATACAAGCTGTACACTCAATACTTTACATTGTAGCACATGAAAAGATATATTAAAATATTTTCAAAAATGTGAGGGGTGTACTTATGTAAGAGATATATATATATATATATATATATATATATATATATATTGTACAGGACGCCATGGCTGGGTCCTGGAAGGACGTTATATTTCCCCTCTGTTTGGACTGTGGTGCCTTTAAGGGAATGGAAAGGGTTAACGCACCTGTGTAAGGAAGTAGTTTAAAGCAGACAGGAAGTGCAGGTGAGAGTGAAGGAGTGTAGGAGAGTCCAATGCATGGTGAATGGTGGACAAGGAAAGCTGTGGAAGCTATGAAAAGCTATGAAAAGCTGTGAAAGGACTTGGCAGTGTCCTGCCTAAAAACCTGCTACTGAAGGACTTACCTGGAAGGACTATTTAACTGCGATAGCAGTTCTGAGCTGTACAAGTCGGTGAGACTGTTATTTGTTTTGTTTTTGCTGCTGCTAAGCCATTTAAGTTTAATAAACCTCAGTTTTGATTTAAGAAGCCTGTGTCCTGCGATCAAGCTGGTCCCCCAAACATTACACTGGTGCTCGAATGCGGGCAAGACTGAATAACAGGCATAAGAAGAGAAAAAAAAAAAAAAGTTTTTTTCTTTTTGCATTGGACTTTATGTTGAACTGACGTTTAAAGGGACAGTACATTGGATTTATGTCCTGGGTTAAAGCTGCACAAACATTGAACGCTGAAGCAATGGAGGAGCTAATTAAACAGCTGACCTTGGCTAACATGCAAGCGCAGACTCGCCATGAGGAAGCTAATCAACACCACAAAGAGGCGCTGGCTCTGCAGCAAGAAAGTACTCGCCTGTTGGTGGCCCAGTTAGCAGCCCAGCAAGCAGCCCAGCAAGGGGTTATGCAGGCTCAGGTTACTGCCTTAAAGGAAGCGGTGCAGCGGCTGTCTCAGGTTCAGGAGCCAGCGGCTGTTGCCCCTGGCAACCAGGTGACTGTGAGGGCAAGCCATTTTCTACAGAAGTTGTCCCTGAGCGATGATGTAGAGGCATTTCTTGCTACGTTTGAGAGGACAGCGGAGAGAGAAGGATGGTCTCAGGACCAATGGGCCGGCCTCATTGCTCCTTTTCTCACTGGAGATCCTCAAAAAGCCTACTTTGACCTGCCACCAGATGATGCTAAAGACTATCAAAAGCTAAAGGCAGAAATTCTGGCTCGTCTGGGGGTGACTACAGCCGTTCGGGCCCAACGTGTACACCAATGGAAATATCGTCCAGATCGGCCACCCCGGTCTCAAATGCATGACCTGGTGCAACTAGTAAAAAAATGGCTGCAGCCTGAGGTGTTGTCTGGCCCCCAAATTGTGGAGCGGGTCGTGCTGGACCGATACCTGAGGTCCCTGCCAGATGACCTCCAACGGTGGGTCAGCCATGGAGACCCCAAAACAGCAAACCTCCTTGTTGAGATGGTGGAACGATATACAGTGGTGGAGGACCTGCTCGGACCTACCAAGCGCATAGGGCCTAGTCTGCCACGGCCTGTTCGACCAACTGCTGCCCTTCGAAAGGATGTTCCAAGGAGCCCTGGGACAAACACCCCGGAAGGCCAAGAGACACTCCCGGTACCTTCGCAGCGTTCTGTTCCTGTTCGGAGAGGAGGGGATGTACAATGTTGGCGATGTCATTCCTGGGGTCATACCCGGGCACACTGCCCACTGCAAGAGGAGCCCATGGAATGCGGGGTTCTTCGGAGGGGGTCTTTTTGTGCCCATAAAGTGTGCACCACACACCTCGACCTGGATGAGGAAAAGTTTGAGTGTGAAGTCCAAGTGAACCACCTCCCTGCCCGGGCTTTGTTGGACTCTGGAAGCATGGTAACCCTGGTTCATCCTAGAGTGATTGGGAAGATCGGTCCGGTAAGAAAAACTTTACGGGTGGTATGCATTCACGGGGACACTAGAGAGTACCCGCTCATCACGTTGTCTATCTCCTCAGCATGTGGCACTGTTACTCAAGAGGTGGGGGTGATAAAGAACTTGGTGCATGATGTTATAATAGGACGAGACTGTCCATTGTTTAAAAACTGTGGGAACAAGGAGAACAGTTCAGAGACTGGGGAGAAACTAGCCCCCCTGTTCCTGCTGCTGAGAGGGATAACCCTGAACTGCCAAACGTTAATGTGGACCCAGATGGGGAAAATGCTAATGATTGGGTTAATGGTGATGAAAGTAGTGTTGATACTATTGAGGATGTCAAGATATGTGGTCCACAGACCTACCAAAACACTAAGGGGGAGGAGCCTTTCCCACTTCAGGTAATGCTGGGGGAAGAGGATGAGGAAGTGGCCTCTACCCCTGCGCTGCCGGATTTGGGTGTTCCCCATGGGGCATTTGGGACTGCTCAGATGCAGGACCCCACTTTGGCCCATGCACGGGAACAAGTGGTAGTAGTAAATGGGGTTCCCCAAGAGCCAGGTGCGAATGAGAGGTGGCCACACTTTGCAATATATAATGAGTTGCTGTATCGGGTTACCAAGGAGAGAGAAAATGTGGTAGAGCAATTGTTGGTACCCCAACAATATAGACGAAAGGTTCTGGACCTGGCCCATAACGATGTGTTAGGGGGACACCTGGGAGTTGAAAAAACGGAGGCACGGATCACCGACCGGTTTTACTGGCCAGGTCTGAAAGCAGAGGTAAAGAGATACTGTACCTCTTGTCCGACCTGTCAGTTGACCGCTCCGGTGACTCATTTTCGGAGCCCTTTGGTCCCTCTGCCCATAATTGAGGTCCCATTTGAGAGGATAGCCATGGATATAGTGGGTCCCTTGGTAAAGTCAGCTCGAGGTCACTCCTACATATTGGTGATTCTTGACTATGCCACCCGATATCCTGAGGCGCTACCCCTGCGGAATACCTCCTCAAAGGCCATTGCCCGGGAATTATTCCAGATGTTTACACGGACTGGTTTCCCCAAGGAAATACTCACAGACCAGGGTACCCCGTTTATGTCAAGGGTTATGGCCGATGTGTGTAAGCTGTTCCGGATTAAACAGCTACGCACATCGGTCTACCATCCCCAAACGGACGGGTTGGTGGAACGCTTTAATAAGACCCTTAAATCTATGCTCAAGAAAGTGGTACAAAGGGATGGGAAAGATTGGGACTGCCTGTTACCAGCTCTCCTGTTTGCTATCCGGGAAGTGCCCCAGGCCTCCACGGGTTTTTCGCCCTTTGAGTTGGTATATGGGCGGAGACCTCGCGGACTTCTTGACGTGGTTAAAGAGGAGTGGGAAAGTGAACCTGTTCAGCATAAGAGTGTCCTGGAATATGTCTCCCAAATGCAGGAAAGGATCCAAACCGTGATGCCGCTAGTCAAAGAGCATTTGCAAAAAGCCCAGGAGGCTCAACGACGGGTCTATAACAGGGCTGCTAAAATAAGGCACTTCCAAGTGGGGGATCGAGTAGCGGTGCTAATTCCCACTGTGGAAAGTAAGTTCTTAGCCAGGTGGCAAGGACCCTTTGAAGTTGTGGAAAAAGTGGGAGAGGTCAATTATAGAGTCCACCAGCCAGGCAAGAGGAAACCGTATCAAATATATCATGTCAACTTGTTAAAGCCCTGGACAGACAGGGAACCGGTGACCTCCCTGGCTAGTGCAAGGCTTGAGCCACAGGTTGGGGTGGAGAGTGTCCAAGTAGCAAATACCCTATCTAAATACCAAAGTCAGCAGGCAAAGGAGTTCTTGCAGAGAAATAAAGAGAAGTTTTCAGACTTGCCGGGGCTAACTAGTATCATAGAGCATGATATTATCACGGAACCTGGAGTCAAAGTTTTTGTCAGGCCCTACCGCATCCCAGAGGCTCAAAGGAAGGCCGTTTCAGAGGAAGTAAAGAAGATGCTGGACCTGGAGATCATTGAGGAATCGCAGAGTGAGTGGTCGAGCCCGATTGTGTTGGTACCAAAGCCCAACGGGACTCTGCGATTCTGTAATGATTTCCGGAAGCTTAATGAAGTTTCACGGTTTGATGCCTACCCCATGCCCCGGGTAGATGAACTTATTGAGAGACTAGGTCCAGCTAGGTATATCACAACATTAGACCTTACCAAGGGGTATTGGCAAATCCCATTAACTAAGGCTGCTAAAAAGAAAACTGCTTTTTCTACTCCAGAGGGGAGTTTTCAGTACAAAAGAATGCCTTTTGGACTGCAAACTGCTCCAGCCACGTTCCAGCGAGCAATGGATAGGATTTTACGACCTCATCGGGAGTATGCCTCAGTGTACTTGGACGACATAGTCATTTTTAGCAGAGACTGGGAGTCACACTTGCCCAAGGTCCAGGCAGTACTGGACTCTCTCTGGAAAGAGGGGTTTACAATAAACCCTGAAAAATGTGCTTTGGGAATGGAGGAGGTGAAATACCTGGGCTATATTGTGGGTAGAGGGGTGGTGAAACCTCAGGTCAGCAAGGTAGAGGCTATAAAGAGTTGGCCCCGCCCCCTCACAAAAAAGCAGGTACGTGCATTCCTTGGCATGGTGGGATACTACAGGAGGTCCGTACCCAACTTTGCCACATTGGCGGCTCCATTGACCGATCTGACTAAGGGTCGGAAATCGGTCATGGTGGAGTGGAATGCAGACGCTGAGAAGGCTTTTTTGGTGCTCAAGTCAGCACTGTGCCAACACCCTGTCTTGATAGCGCCCAATTTTTCAGAAGAGTTTGTTGTCCAAACTGATGCTTCCGATGTAGGATTGGGAGCTGTGTTGTCACAGGTTGTTTGTGGTGAGGAACACCCAGTAGTCTTCCTCAGTAGAAAGTTGACACCAGCGGAGAAAAACTACGCTATTATTGAAAGAGAGTGTCTGGCCATTAAGTGGGCTCTGGATTCCCTCAGGTATTACCTCTTGGGGAGGAAGTTTAGGCTCATTTCTGATCATGCCCCTTTAACATGGATGAGGCAGGGTAAAGGGACTAATGCCAGGATTACACGTTGGTTCCTGGCGCTCCAAGAATTTAAGTTTGTAGTGGAGCATAGGCCCGGGAGACTGCATCAAAATGCAGATGCCCTCTCCCGAGTCCATTGTTTGAGCTCCACTGTTGCCTCCACCTCCTTGGCGTTGGGGCACAGGGGGGGGATATGTACAGGACGCCATGGCTGGGTCCTGGAAGGACGTTATATTTCCCCTCTGTTTGGACTGTGGTGCCTTTAAGGGAATGGAAAGGGTTAACGCACCTGTGTAAGGAAGTAGTTTAAAGCAGACAGGAAGTGCAGGTGAGAGTGAAGGAGTGTAGGAGAGTCCAATGCATGGTGAATGGTGGACAAGGAAAGCTGTGGAAGCTATGAAAAGCTATGAAAAGCTGTGAAAGGACTTGGCAGTGACCTGCCTAAAAACCTGCTACTGAAGGACTTACCTGGAAGGACTATTTAACTGCGATAGCAGTTCTGAGCTGTACAAGTCGGTGAGACTGTTATTTGTTTTGTTTTTGCTGCTGCTAAGCCATTTAAGTTTAATAAACCTCAGTTTTGATTTAAGAAGCCTGTGTCCTGCGATCAAGCTGGTCTCCCAAACATTACAATATATATATATATATATATATATATATATATATATATATATATATATATATATACACACACACACAGTATACGTATTGTGGTATTGGGGTGATTATACTCATGTGTCATGTGGCAGATGCTTTTTCCCAATGAGTTATGCCAGTCCATACTGTATTTTAGGCATGCTAGCCCACTTTTATTAAATAACATGGAAAGTTCACATAAACATCAGTTACCCAAGCATGGGTTCTTCCACATCAACATGAAGAGAGAACTGAAAATGCTGAGCCACTAGGCTTCCTTGTCAGCAGCACCGCTGCTCTTCTTACCAGTACCTCTGATTATGTTGCACAGCTCCTCTAGTTCACTTAGACCACATAGCCTTTAATTGTTAAAACAGAACAAAAACCGTGCTATTGTCTCCCCACCCCTGACCCTAGGCAGCAGCTGGCGTGTGAATCACAAGAAAATATAAACAAAAGAAAAAGCCGCGCCACAACTAACAGTCCATTATTGTACACAGTCTATGAGGGTGTAGTGAGTCCGTAATGAATGGAATGATGCTTGTATAGTGATAAAAAAGTTCCGGATCGATCCTAACTGTGATGGCTCCTCCAATCCGCAACCCAATAACACCATATACAGAATGACCATCCCCCGGAAAAAAACAAGGAAAGCCGCTTACCAGAAGGCAAGCGGTTAGGGCAGATGGCTATAACCCAGCCTAGGCCTTTTATCCTTGAGGTTTGCACCAGGAAGCCCTCCGTCCTCTGAATATGTTGTCCTCAGCTCCACCGTATTTATATGCAAGTAAAACAGAGAGCACACATAGCGTGATACTGGGACAAATTCCTAGCAATAGTGTCTAAGGTCCACACCACCTAGTGACAACTTAGCATAAGTGACCCTCCACCGATTACAGAGGCCGCTTACCAGAAAGTAAATGGTTAAGGCGATTGGCTATGACCCAGCCCAGGCCTTTCTCCTTATAGTAGGGGGTCCTTCCTCCCCTCTGTGTGATGTCCTGGAAATGGTTAATGCATGCAGTCCACACCACCCAGTGAATCTATCAGTGAAGTGACCCTCCACCAGCCAGAGAGGCTGCTTACCAGAAAAAAGACAGTTTCAGGCAGATGGCTATGACCCAGCCTAGGTCTTTGGCTCCTGGCGGTGGGAAGTCCTCCGTCCCCTAAGTGTTAAGGTATTTCAACTCCCCCGTTTAAGATGTATATATGAAGAGAAAAACGCACATAGCGTAACTCTGAGACAGTAACTTTTAATTAAAAAAGGTAAAAGGTACTCACAATATGAGCGATTAAAATAAATATGACAAAATAGCCGGCCGGAATAACAGGAGCCCTACTCCTTGGCTTGGTGACGTCACTGCGTGATCCTCCCAGACGCGTTTCGTCGCTATTGGACGTTGTCAAAAGACCCCCATTTGACAACGTCCAATAGCGACGAAACGCATCTGGGAGGATCACGCAGTGACGTCACCACGCCAAGGAGTAGGGCTCCTGTTATGCCGGCCGGCTATTTTGTCATATTTGTTTTAATCGCTCATATTGTGAGTACCTTTTACCTTTTTTAATTAAAAGTTACTGTCTCAGAGTTACGCTATGTGCGTTTTTCTCTTCATATATACATCTTAAACGGGGGAGTTGAAATACCTTAACACTTAGGGGACGGAGGACTTCCCACCGCCAGGAGCCAAAGACCTAGGCTGGGTCATAGCCATCTGCCTGAAACTGTCTTTTTTCTGGTAAGCAGCCTCTCTGGCTGGTGGAGGGTCACTTCACTGATAGATTCACTGGGTGGTGTGGACTGCATGCATTAACCATTTCCAGGACATCACACAGAGGGGAGGAAGGACCCCCTACTATAAGGAGAAAGGCCTGGGCTGGGTCATAGCCAATCGCCTTAACCATTTACTTTCTGGTAAGCGGCCTCTGTAATCGGTGGAGGGTCACTTATGCTAAGTTGTCACTAGGTGGTGTGGACCTTAGACACTATTGCTAGGAATTTGTCCCAGTATCACGCTATGTGTGCTCTCTGTTTTACTTGCATATAAATACGGTGGAGCTGAGGACAACATATTCAGAGGACGGAGGGCTTCCTGGTGCAAACCTCAAGGATAAAAGGCCTAGGCTGGGTTATAGCCATCTGCCCTAACCGCTTGCCTTCTGGTAAGCGGCTTTCCTTGTTTTTTTCCGGGGGATGGTCATTCTGTATATGGTGTTATTGGGTTGCGGATTGGAGGAGCCATCACAGTTAGGATCGATCCGGAACTTTTTTATCACTATACAAGCATCATTCCATTCATTACGGACTCACTACACCCTCATAGACTGTGTACAATAATGGACTGTTAGTTGTGGCGTGGCTTTTTCTTTTGTTTATATTAGCCTTTAATTGTTGCTCCCTGCTGCATGGCCCACTCCTGGCCTCTGAATAGGGTTTCCTCTGACACCCCGATAGGAACCCACCTGACTCCTGGGACAAGACCTCCTCTCTTCTGGCATCTTGCTGGGGTTGCCTCTGTTTCCTGTTTGAGACCTCTCGTCTCTTGACTCCTGATTGGGGCTACTCTGACTCCTGGGTGAGACCTCCTATCTCTAATATCTGAGCTGTCTCCAAACTGGGAGCTCTGAGCTATCTTCAGGTTTGCGTATACAATGAGCCTGCACACCTGTGTACTCACACAGACTGCAGGCATCCAGTAAAATATGAAAATAGGACTAAAAGTTCTGTCCCGTCCAAAACACTTTGGAACCTTCAAGATCCAGGCCCCGATCCAGGTTTACAGAATACAGAGAAAGCCAAAAACACTACCCTTTCTGCTCAGAAATTATTGTCTGGAACACTGTAACAAAGCCCTAATGCAAATCCTGTGTCATTTTCATCTACATTTTAACCATGACAGGGCCTTGCACTGTTTCAGTATATACTGTATAAAAAGTGCTTTTTGTACACAGACATTTACTACTTGATCGTTTAGGGACTGTGGCAGGCATTGATGGTACAGCATTGGCATGGATGACCTCATTCCTGCTGGACAGGGTTCAGAGAGTAAGGCTGGGACTGCACTCCTCTTCTGATAGTCCCCTGTCCTGTGGAGTCCCTCAAGGATCGGCCTTATCGCCGCTCCTGTTTAACATTTACATGAGGCCTCTGCTGTATATCATTCGCCGCCACAACCTATCTTTTCATGTCTATGCTAACGACACCCAGCTCTACATTCCTCTGCCCAAGGATGGGGGGGCACAGATAACTCTGGCCACCTGCCTGGAGGAAATTCAAGCTTCTAAAAACTGAGCTTTTCAGTCAAGCCTATGGAATTACATAGGTTTTTATAGTTCTTTGATCTGCTAACCATTTTAAATTTTGATCTGTTCCGCTGCCTGTGTGTTTTTTTGGTTGTTGCTGTATTGTTGTTCTCGGTGCATTGAGGCCTACGGGTAACTGACTGCGTGTTGTACCATTTTGTACTTTTAAGAATTTTAATAAATAAATACCCTGCAATACAACCAACACATACCAAGAATGCAGAATACAATCACACACAGGACAAAGGAGCAGTGTGATGAGCCATATCTTTCAAGGTCAGGGCAGGCAAGCACTACCAGATGAGGGCCAGAAGAAGGATTCATGGATCCATGGATCAAGGAAAGGGAGGTAATGTAATCCAGATACAAAGGCTCCTTGTTTCAGACTGGTTACTGGTTTTCAAGCTAAGGCACTGATATGACAGTTGGGGCACACTTGCATGATTCCCCTCTACTGCTTTTGTTGGTGAAAGTTGAATAGTTAGTCCTCTCCGCAGTCTCTTCCTACTCTGATTAGAAGCAAGTGGGTGGAGCCCAGGGTATCTTTGTCTAATTTTGAGTTTGGGGATTCAGAAACATTTGCTACAAAATCCCCAGGGCCTCCCATGGGCCACCCAATGGGGACATCGCTGGGAATGTTTGTTTGCTGGGGCAGACCTAAAAATTAGGGCATACCGGGACATACAGGGACAAGGGGTATCCTTAGTACAGAAGAAAACAGACTTTTTACAGTAATACAAATGTTTTCAATACCTATTTTGATGTGGATGATTGCATAGGTTTTTGAAATATCTGTATAGTCCAGTAACATTATTTTTGAAATATCTGTTTTTCTCAGTAACATATGTTTATAACTAGTTTACTTACAGTTTGTATAACACTCCAGGCCCTCCAGACCCTCCATAAAGAGAAGAAGGAAAAAAGGAAAGGGGAGGGGAAAGGGGAAATGGGAATGTTTCATTAAAATAATATGACATTTGCCATTCATAATGCAAACCTTGGGGTACCTTCATCAAGGCAAGTCTACCTCCTCCAATCTCTCCTAGGTGATCCCTTACACTGTCACAGAGTCTCCTAAAGATCTTCCTCACTGTACATTACAGAAATTACATATAATTTTTCATGGAAATTAACATTGCACAAACATCACGATTTGATTGATGAGACAAATGATATACAGGCAGATGAGGTTTGTGGTGGTTTTAAAAGTACAACTCAGGCATTAGAGCTTGACAATAATTTAAATTTTTCAGACACATGCACTAATGTATTTGGAATATTTGTTTTTAGATAATGCTATATCAACTTTGAGAGATATGATAAAACCTCCAGTATAGAAAACCGGACATTAGGAGACAATTATGGCCTGTAAACACGACCGGTTTTTCTGACATGCCAAAAGCCGACGTTTTTCCTGACGTGATTCCTCTCAAGCCTGCCTTGCATACATGTGTTCAGTCAAAAAAACGCTCGACCAAAGCACGGTGACGTCCAACACGTACGAAGGCACTACAAAGAGGACATTCCATTCAAATGGCACCACCCTTTGGGCTGCTTTTGCTGATCCTCGTGTTAGTAAAAGTTTGGTGAGAGACGATTCGTGCTTTTCAGTCCGTTACAGCGTGACGAATGTGCTATTTCCATTACGAACGCTAGTTTTATCAGAACGAGCGCTCCAGTCTCATACTTGATTCTGAGCATGCGTGTTTTTTTTCCCCCTCGGAAAAGCATACACACGAGCGGTTTTCGCAACGAGAAAAAGACTGACGGGAAACACGACGGGAAAAAATAGAGCAGCGGGCAGTTTTCTTGTCTGGAAAATTGCTATGGAGCATATACAGTGGTCGTGTGTATGAGGCATTAGAGTTTTATCCTTTACAAGAACAATATTCGCTATTGTCTTCCTTATTCTCCTCCTGGACAATCCCGGATCAGGAAGTGGGTCCTGAGACCTGATTGGCCTAGAGGAGAAGTGATCTTATTGGCCACCAAGGAGGAGGAGGGAAGCCGTGCCACTGTGAAGCAGAGGAAGGAGAAGATGCAGAGTGAAGCTGCTGCCAGGTGTAAGCAACCGACCACCGGGGCGAGGGGGTTAGGGTGGCGTTAGACAGATTGCCCCCCCCCCAAAAAAATATATACTGCATATTACATTGTTACATACTATTGAACTTTATAAGTGTTGAAACACTAGGTGCACCAGTTGTGTGATTATTTGGAAGATAATGAGATAGTTACATCCTGCACCACAAGAAAAAAAAAACACTACATAAAATACAATACAATAATAAAACAGCTGGTAAATTGCAGTGCACGATTTGTAATTGAAGTTTTTGACGTGTAATATCTGTAATGTGCAATATATATAGGGAAGACCTGTAGGACGTTACAACAGAGTGAGGATATGACATTAAAGTAACAAAAAACATAATTATACACTAGACACTGGAAATACAGTATATCTATATTCTAAAATAGACTAGTTAAAGGTATAGATAATTGAATGAGTGGAAAAAAACAGAGAGAAGACAGGATAGACTTGTCTTATTAAATCAAAGATAGGTCTGTTGGATTTCTACATTACAGATGTACTGTAGGTGCCCCAGGATTTGAATTGCTAATGGCACATGTCCTGTTTTAAGAGCTATTGAGAAACATATTGCAATCTGCCAAGTGTTTAAAATGAATTCATGTAAAGATAGCATTTACAATTTTTTATTTCAAAAGTGTTTAGTTACAGTATACAGTATATTTTCCCCATGTTTACATGCAGATCAAGTTGCCCAGCAAAAGTGACAGTGACAGGGGTTGGAATAAACTATAACATTGCCAGTTGTGCTTTAGTAGCTACCTATTATTTACATACTTTCTCCTCTTGTTTTTTTGTTTTGTTTTGTTGTCCCTTATGTTGCAGAAGAATTCATATTATAAATACTAAATACATGTATTATCCACAATTCACTACTAATTCAAACTTTGTTTTATTTGGAATCAGAAAATCACTCACAAGTGAGTTAAACTGTGTATATATACACATGTACACACATGCACATACCCACACATATACTGTATATATAGTATATATATATATATATATATATATATATATATATATATATATATATATATATATATATATATATAATATCTGGACAGGCAAATTTCATCATACATTGCCCTTTTTAATCACTATAATAAAATATGTACTTGACTAAAAGATCAAATCTTGTTTTACCATATTTGTACCATCTATTTCCTGTCTGCTGACAAAGGTTTTTGACACCAACACTAGTCTCAATTCTGAACATAGCCTCAGGCTGGAGAGCAGAGGATGTTAGAGAAAACAAATCTTATATTGACTTAAAGTTAGAGAAGTGCTAGTGAAGGCAAAATAGGAAAGATATTTTCTTTTGCTGCAGGGCTGGTTTAACAAAGAGAAATGGAAAATTGAGCAGACATCATATTTTGGTCAAAATGTTGTAAAATCTTTACCAGTAGTAAACCCTCTTTATATCCTATATTTTCTATTATTTTGGGGGATGGTACTAAAAGCAGCTCTACACACACTGAACCCATTTAAATTTGAAAACCAAAAGTGCTAAGAAATATATTTGTACTCAGCTTTTGAAACATGATGCAGTACATTTGAGAGTGTTGACAAAGAGAAGAAGACATTTTACTGTGATTGCTCATGAGCCCAACTTTTTTATTACTAGCATGTATTCCCATTCTTATATTTAAAGGGTCAGTCTTACCAAAAGTGATATTTCAATGCTTTGGAACACACTTGAGGATCAAAACCAGCTGAGCATTTTTATATCTTTATGTAGCGCCCTGCTCCTGTGGGGTAGTGCTACATTTAAATTGGCTACATTGGTAAAATACCTGTGTTCCAATGCCTGCGTCTGCACACCTGACGTGAACATGATCATTGGTTACCATTATTTTTATAGGATTTATCACTAGGGATGAGCCAAACGTACCTGGATTGGGTTCAAGGCAGGTTTCCAGAACATGGCTAAAGTTTAGATGCCAAATCTGAACCCAATTAACTGACATTTACAAAGAAACAAACACAGTTTAAATGGCAAATTACTGCTTTGGCCACTTTACTTCTCCACTGTGTTTTCCCCTAAAATACAAAGCAGACACTTATCCTTGATAAGGGTCTGGTATGGACCCCATGAAAAAAAAAGATGTGAGGCCCTTCCCAAATTCCATACCAGATCTGATATGAATTTTAAAATGGTTGTAAATCTCAGACATGAAATAGGAACAAAGCATGTTCCTCTATAGTATGTAGTTATTTCTGTATGTTGCTTCATTCCTTTGCTATCAGCATGTATCACTTCTGTCATGTTTTCTTGACACCAAGAGAAACAAGGTGGCAGGGGGAGGAGCTTCAACTAATTCATCTATTCCTGTGTTCTGTGTGAAGTTGAAGTCTCTTTCCTACAATCAGCTCTCAAAGCTCTCCTCACTGAGCTCGGCAGAGTGTATTTTCAGCTCCCTACCTCTTTTTTTGCAAGCTCAGACAAGTTTATACATTCTGCACTGTGAATGGATGTAAAGAAGAGAAGGCTGCACAAAAACAGGTCCAACTTACAGTATGTAGGAGGATTTGTTAAATCTTGGTGTATCACCTGAGGCAATTTACTTCACTGGGTATAAGTAAGGATTTAAAACCACTTTAAGGGTAAATCTCATGCAGAAAAAAGGCATGGGGTTCCGGAAAAAATACAAACAGCACCATATTAAAAAGGCTGGCATAGAGTGTCTAAAGGGGTTGTAAAGGTTTTTTTTTTTAGTGTACATTGAGTCTGTCCAATATTCCTGATACAACCTTCCCAGTTTGTGTCTCTGAAATTGTGACCAAAAAAAAGGTTTACATAGTGTGCATGAAGTCACTATAATATTTATGGCTTTTGTCTCAGAAATAATACTCTCTAGTTTTTATTTTATGATAAAATCTTTACTAATACTTTTTTACTATTTTTATTTCATCATGAAAAATCCCTGATATTTTTCTCAAATAATTTGGATTAGTTAAATTGCTAACATAGTTGGTATGAAATATGTACATTATTTCAGGCTTACTCTGCGATTTATTGATTCAAATTTTCCTGTGCTCTCTCTTTTAAACTCTGGACTAGTAAACATGCTTACAGTGTTTGGAGTCTGTAAAAAATGTCTTCCTTTTTTTAAGTGAAATACACTCCAGTTCTGATTTCTCAATTAAAACATGCACTGTTTTAACTGCACCTAGTAAAAACGCTTACGTAGTGTGCATGGGATCTGAATAATATTTCTGTTATTTGTTCTGTGAAACAATACACTTCAGTTGTGAGTTCTTGGTTAAAATTTGTCTCTCCCTTTGAAACATCTGCCTAATGAAAGAATTTACATTGCGTGCATAAAGTCTGTACAATGTTTTTGGCTTTTGCCTCTGAAAAAAAATACTATAATTTTTTATATTCTGATAAAACCTGTCAGTTTGTGACTCCAAAGTTGTGGCCTAGTAAAACAACTGACATATTGTGCATAGAGTCTGTGAAATATTTCTGTTTTTATTGTAAAAAAAACACCTTATAACTTGCTCCCTCTTAAAATGTGTTCTGCTAAAGATACTTACAAGTGCACATTGAGTCTGTACAATAATTCTGACTTTTGACTCAGAAATAATGCACTCTTTTTTATTTTCTGATAAAACCTTCACAGTATGAGCCTCTGAAACTACAGCCTAGAAAAAAAAGCTTACATAGTGTGTACAAAGTTTATGGCTTTTGTCTCAGATAATACTGTCTAGTTTGTCTTTGAAACTATGGCCTAGTAAAAAGGCTGACATAGCATGCATAGATTATGTACAATATTTCTAGCCTTTATGTCTCAGAAATAATACTCTTTAATTTTGAGCCCTGGTTCACACTGGGCTGCGGGAGTGAAGCCGTGCGAGTTCAGCTGAACTCGCACGATTTCACTCCCGCCGGCAGTCCCGATTTCGGCCGCGATTTAAGAGACATCTGTGCAGGTTTCTGCACAGATGTCTATGTAAATCGCGGCCCAAAATCGCAAAAAGTAGTACAGGAACTACTTTTTGAAATCGGTGCAGCGCCGCAGATGCGGCGTCGCACCGATTAGGATAGTGTCATTGCCGACAATTGGCGGCAAATGCCGCCGATTTGAGATGCGATTTCACATGTGAAATCGCATCTCAAATCGAAGGAAATCGTACCCAGTGTGAACCTGGGCTTAATGCCTAATAGAGCCTTGCTGGTCTCTGCCTCTGAATTTGTGGCTTAGTAAAAATGGCTGGCATAATGTACATGAATCTGTACAACATTTCTGGCTTTTGTCTCTGTATTATAACTCTTTAAGACTAATAATTTTTATTTCACAATGAAACCTGCTCTCCCTCTTGCATGGCAGGCTAGTAAAATTGCTTACATAATGTGTAACGAATCTGTACAATAATTCTGGATTTTGTCTCTGACGTAATACACTTTGATATTTTTTTCATTATAAAAACTGCATTATCAAGTTTTTTACAAACTCTCCTGCCACTAGATGTTTGGCTATTGACTCAGAAATAAAAAAACTCAGGATAAAAACTGCCTGTGTAATGTAAGCTTGCCAATGTAAGCTTGTGGTTTTGAATGATGTTGATACATGTAATATTTTTTTTAAAGGGGTTGTAAAGGTTTGTTTTTTATTTTCAAAACAGGTTACTTTAAAGCGGAGGTTCACCCAAAAATCAACTTTCTGTCACTAGATCCAGCATACTGCTGACATCTGCAGTATGCTGGATTTTTTTTTTTAATTATCGTTTTAGCCGTATTTCTTCTCCGGCTCCGAGAGGGGAATCCTTTGGGGAGTAGGCGCTCCTAAATCAAGCGCAGTTGATTGACGGGCTTGGATAGCGCGTCACGCCATCCGGAAATAGCCGACGTGACTCTCGGCTGCTTACGGCGCTATACGGCGCCTGCGCCTGCCGTGTAGAGCTGACTGCGCAGGCGCCGTAAATTGAGAGTCACGTCTGCTTTTTTCGGAAGGTGTGACGGGCTATCCAAGCCCGTCAATCAACTGCGCTTTATTTAGGAACGCCTATACCCGGAAGGATACACCGCTCGGTGCAGGAGAAGAAATACGGCTAAAATGATAAGTACAAAAAAAAAAAAATCCAGCATACTGCAGATGTCAGCAGTATGCTGGATCTAGTGACAGAAAGTTGATTTTTGGGTGAACCCCCGCTTTAACCGCTTAACGACCGCTGCATGTATATGTACATCCACAGAATGGCACGTACAGGCATATGGGCGTACAGGTACGTCCCTGCCTTTCTGCGGGTCGGGGGTCCGATCGGGACCCCCCCCCAGCGACATGCAGCGGTCGGATTCCCACGGGGAGCGATCCGGGACGATGGCCCGGCTATTCGTTTATAGCCACTCCGTCGCGATCGCTCCCCGGAGCTGAAGAACGGGGAGAGCCGTATGTAAACACGGCTTCCCCGTGCTTCACTGTGGCGGCTGCATCGATCGAGTGATCCCTTTTATAGGGAGACTCGATCGATGACGTCAGTCCTACAGCCACACCCCCCTACAGTTGTAAACACACACTAGGTGAACCCTAACTCCTACAGCGCCCCGTAGTGGTTAACTCCCAAACTGCAACTGTCATTTTCACAATAAACAATGCAATTTAAATGCATTTTTTGCTGTGAAAATGACAATGGTCCCAAAAATGTGTCAAAATTGTCCAAAGGGTCTGCCATAATGTCGCAGTCACGAAAAAAATCGCTGATCGCCGCCATTAGTAGTAAAAAAAAAAATTAATAAAAATGCAATAAAACTATCCCCTATTTTGTAAACGCTATAAATTTTGTGCAAACCAATCGATAACCGCTTATTGCGATTTTTTTTACCAAAAATATGTAGAAGAATACGTATCGGCCTAAACTGAGGATATAAATTTTTTTTATATATGTTTTTGGGGGATATTTATTATAGCAAAAAGTAAAAAATATTGAATTTTTTTCAAAATTGTCGCTCTATTTTTGTTTATAGCGCAAAAAATAAAAACTGCAGAGGTGATCAAATACCACCAAAAGAAAGCTCTATTTGTGGGGAAAAAAAGAACGCCAATTTTGTTTGGGAGCCACGTCGCACGACCGCGCAATTGTCTGTTAAAGCGACGCAGTGCCGAATCACAAAACCTGGCCTGGGCATTTAGCAACAAAATGGTCCGGGGCTTAAGTGGTTAAGCTAGTGCATTGTTGGTTCACTTACCTTTTCCTTCGATTTCCTTTCTAAATGTTTTTTTTCTTTGTTTTCTTTGTCTGAATTTCTCACTTCCTGTTCCTCCTCATTAAGGTGTTCAGTAAGCTGTTCTAAATGACTTTCCACCACTCGGATGATGGTGGAAAGCTTACTGAGGAGAAACACGACGTGCGAAATTAAAACAAAGAAAAAAAACATTTAGAAGGGAAATCCAAGGAAAATGTAAGTGAACCACTAGCTTAAAGGAACCAATTTAGAAAATAAAAGACGAACCTTTACAACCCTTTTAATTGTAAATTTTCCTACAGCTTTTAGATCTGTTGTGGCTGGTAATGCCCCCCATCAATTTGGCCTATTTCCGCTGAACAAAAAATTAGGTGTCACAGCCAAAATAATCTTAAAAAGGCCTTTTTTAAAGTTGTGTCTGCTGTATTATCACTGTCCATGATGATTCTATAACAACACATACAGCCTAAAGGCAAGTATATAACAGAAAGGAATGGTATTTTTCCTATGTTTCCCTCAAAGTCACATAAAAAGAAGGACCCTCTCTCCACTGTATGGATAAATATTTGTTTTCAGCATAAATGTCCCTCACGCAGTACACAATTCCTCATGTCCTTTGCTTGACAATCCCTTGCCTAATAAACTTGAAATGAACAGAATTGATTCTTTAAATTCACCTCTTGTAGGCTTCAATATGGTTCAGATGATCTTTATGATGGTAATTGTTTCCATGAATCAAATCTTGGTCGAGTCACTCATCCCTTGTTATAAGGCATTGACACATTAGGTGTGAACACAAAATCTGAGCCTGATGGAAATTATTATAGGGAGATCCTGTCTTTAAATTACCAGAAGCATATGAAGCTAGGGGGAGTTTCAACCAACCAGATTCTGCATATTACTAAAAGAGGACTAATCACTAGGTGCACTGACATTTTAATCGTTAATCGTTTTAAGCTCTTCGTAACCTTAAAGTGGTTCTAAAAATGTAAGTTTTTTTGCAAGGTTAAAAAACATCTGATTGCAGCTTCCCCTGCCCATCCTTATACTTATCTGAGCTCAATTTCGAACCAGTGCTGGGCACAGCAGCAGCTCTCTTCTTTTTCTCCCTCTCCTTGCTCCTGTCAGTCACAGCCAGGGACGAGGGAGTGCAATGGACACACAAAGCATGACTCAGGAGCGAACCTGCAAGCGTTCCCCCATATCAAGCGGCTTGCTATGGTGGGAACCCAGAAGGGGGAGGGGCCAAGAGCGCCAGCAGGGAACCAAAGAATATATATCCCATGGTACCTTGCTCCCTGCAAGCTGTGATTGCTGTGTTGACACTGCTTCTCTACACTCTTCCTCTCCGCCCCTCAGTAGTTTAAAAGAAAGGTTCTGTCACAAAATTCAAGTATGTAAATGTGTAGAGATCTGTACAAATTATGTCTGCAAGCTTCAAGATTTTCCAGATCAATACTGTAGGAGTATGGTAGAAAGAATTGAAATACAACTTGGAAATTAATATATGATTTAACATGTTGTCCATAGATATGCTTTAACATAACCATAATACATACCCCTATGGATATTTACAAAAAATGGGCACTAGTAAAGCACATTACTTTCATTTTCATTTTCACTTTATGACTATGACTATGCCAGGGGAAGTAAAGTGTCTCTTTATTAGATCATCAAAGAATGTGAAGCTTGTGTTTGTAATCCAATATAATCATGTTAAATTAGAAATTTTAATGTCATTTTGTTTTTCATTTTTAGCATATATGAACAAGTCTGCCGTTCACTCTTTGAGAAGCACAAGCTGCTATTTTCTTTTTTGTTGTGCGTGGGTATACAGAAGAATAGAGGTCTGGCTAATAATGAAGAATGGCATTTTCTTCTCACTGGTGGAGTTGCACTAGAGATCCCTCAAGCCAACCCAGATCCAACGTGGCTGAAGGACAAATCTTGGGGTGAAATTCTTCGACTATCTACTTTACCAATTTTTAGCCAATTGGACAATCACTTCTGCTCAAATGTAAGTAACTTACAAGTCATAGAATATATATCTTAAAGGGAAGTTCAGGTTTCATAAAACTAAAAAAATTTCATTGATCCAATGCTGCATCTGTTCCCTGCTGCTTCTTCACTGAGAACTGAGCAATCAAATACAGATGATAGAACGAACTGCACTTCTGTGACCTTCAGGAGAAGTAGAGCCACAAAAGCTTTGGGCAATACTTCCCCTTTAATATGCTTATATTTAAACACCTGAAGCATGCTGCTTCTTAAATTAGAAAGTGTATCTAAGTACAATTCTGTAATACTGCGCACACGGTTGGACTGAACAATCTACTATATTTAGGTTAAATTGTACAATTATCCACATGCATGAGGACATAAATTAGGATGATGACAACTATCTGTTGGAATAAATCCATTTCTTTTCAAATATTTTTATTAGTTTCATCAGATACAGGGATAAACAACAGTACATTGTCAAAGCACAAAGCACTAACATTGAAATAACATTTCACATAAATAGTGAACATAGATTCAATAAAGGTGAGGAAATCATACCTTCTAATCTTGTTTTGTAGCGAGGGCCTATCGTCCTACTACTGAATGTGGACAAGTCAGCCCTTTAGTCGGGTGTAATGCGGGCACTGAGCTCTTCACCACCCCAGAAAGCAAACGATATCATTAATTGAACCTGTTATCTGATAAACATTTTTCTAGTACAGAGAATAAAGAAATAGCAAGTCCTATTCAGTCGGAACCGGAGTTTAGAGTGACACCTAATAGGATGCAGTAAGAGGATTACACACATTATTATTATTATTATTATTATTATACAGGATTTATATAGCGCCAACATAAATGAAATTAAATATAATGTAAAATAAGCACGGAACATAAGGAAAAAAAAAATGAGCTAAAGGGACACGAGTGTACCGAGGTTAAGTAGGGGTTATGAATTTATAGGCAATATATCCTGAATGGAACTTGTAGAGCTATGTGTTTATTTGAAGCCCTATATTATGTTATGTTGATCGGCCTATATGGCCAGGGAGCCCAATGACTGTTAAAAGCAGGGAGTGAATGGGATTGAATGGCAAAGTGTTTTTCATACGAATATTGTATATTAACCCTTTGGATTACTTCAGAGATCTTCGGAACTGTAGTGGACTTCCATTTGGAGGTAATAGTCAATCTAGCGGCGATCAATATATGGGTCACTACGTTTCTAAAGGGTTTTGGAAAGCTATTAATAGTTAATGAGAGAAGAGCTAATTGAGGGGTAGGCAACACAGATGAGCCTGTGGTAGCCGCTAATAGTTTGAAAACCGCCCCCCAGAAGCCGCGAATCCCCTTACAGTCCCACAATATGTGGAAAATGTTGCCTTTGGAACCGCATTGTCTCCAGCAAGAGCTAGTGTCTAGGTGGAAGATCATGGCAAGTCTCACTGGTGTGAGATAGGACCTATGAAGGATCTTTAACATGACGTCCCAATGATTAGTGCAGTGAGAGTATTTATAGCTTGTTTGGATTGCGGCCCTCCATTCCATAGGGGAATGGGTGGATCCAAGATCTTTTTCCCAATTTGACATACTAGCGGTTTTAGTAAATGACTCATAATTTTGAAGGAGAGCATAGAACCACGACAGGCCCTTAGGCCTATGATAGTTGGCTAGTAAATAGCTCCATGCACCACCATGCACATTGTATGCGCAGTTGGGGCGCCTGGACCTAAAGTGCATTATCTGGGTCTTAGCGTAGGTATTCGATGAAGGGTTCTTAAGGAGCAGGTCCCCCCAAGAGTGTATACCCTCCCCTAACCATGACTGTATGTTAAGGTTCGGGATTAGATGTTCATAAATTTTAATGTTAGTGATTTCTTGGCGCAATTTAGATTCAGAATTTGTGACTTTATGCATTGTGTCCCACGCCGAGAGTGTAGCCACCACCGACGGAAGCGAGGGGGGATCAAAAGGCACATTGGTCAATTTAGCTAACAATAGTGAGGGTAGATCCCTATTTTGTAGAATGGTCTTTTCTAACTGGACCCATAGTTTGGTGGACGCCGGCTCAAACCATGCCTTCATTTGGTCTAGGATAGCAGCTGTGTAGTAATGGCGAATATTTGGGAATCCTGTCCCTCCGTTGTATCTATGTTTCTGAGCAATAGAGTAATTGATCCTGGGCATCTTACCTTTCCAAATAAAGTGCCTAAACATCTTGTTTATAGTCTTAAAGAAGACCTCAGGGAGGCATATGGGGATCGTCCTAAAATAATAAATTAGTTTAGGTAGGAGAGTCATTTTTAGGGCCGCAATTCTACCCAACCATGATAGTTCGTAGGAACCTATGTGTTGCAAGTCGGTTTTTACCGTGTCGATTAGGGTAGGGAAATTAACATTGTACATGGAAGACAATGGTGATGCTACTTTTATGCCTAGGTAGGGAATAGATTTGGTCATCCATTGAAATTGATACTCGTCTTTAAGTAGGGATATCTGGCGCTTGTTCATATTGATAGGCAATAAACAAGATTTTGTAACATTCAATTTGTAATATGACACTTCACTATAATTCTGCAGAACTGTACTAATCCTAGCCAAGGAAGATGCCGGGTTGGAGAGGGTCAATACCACATCATCGGCTAATAAGCCAATCTTATGAGAGTAATTTGCTACTTTAATTCCTGTTATATTATCATCTGTTCTGATGGCTTCCGCCAGGGGTTCCATCATCAAGGTAAAAATAATGGGCGATAGTGGACACCCCTGGCGGGTGCCGTTTGTAATAAAGAAAGTGTCAGATAGGGCGTTGGACGTGAATACTCTAGCTGAAGGCCGGGAGTATAACGCTAGTACTGCTGATAATATTGTCCCTTTAAAGCCAAACCTTTGTAGGGTCGCACTGAGATATCCCCAGTGGACCCTATCAAAGGCCTTCTCCGCATCTAATGCCAATACTATCGTGGGAAGTTTTTTAGTTTCTACCACATGCAGAATGTTAAGCAATCTTCGTGTACCATCAGGGGCCTGTCTACCCTGTACAAAGCCCACTTGGTCCGGTTTCACCAGACCAGGGGTAAATTTGGCTAGTCGGTTTGCTAAGATTTTGGCGTATATCTTTAGGTCTGTATTTAGGAGAGAGATAGGCCTAAAATTTTGTGGGGAGTCCGGCTTCTTACCTGGCTTTGGTAAAGTAACTATTGTGGCTTGTAACATTTCCTCAGGGAATGAGGCAGTAGAGGCAGCGCTGTTGAACAGGGTACTCAAGTAGGGGGTCAGGGTCTGTGAGAATGTTTTGTAATATTCGGATGAAAATCCGTCAGATCCGGGGGATTTGTTTTTAGGTAGGGCTCGGATAGTGTCAGAGACTTCTTGGGGTAAGATCGGGGCGTTAAGTGATTCCAGGTCCACTCCCGACAGAGACGGGAGAGACACTGAATCTAAGAAGGCAGATATAGAATGTGTAGTAGGTTGGGGAGTGGCACTGTCTAAATGTAGGTTATATAAATCTCTAAAGTACTTCATGAAAGCATTAGCTATCTTGACCGGGTGGTGTTCTATAATACCTGTATGAGGGTCCTTTATAGCTGGGAGATTTGATTTACGTTGCCGCCTAGAAATATAGTTAGCTAGCATTTTACCAGCTTTGTTGCTTTGAGCATAAAATTTAGCCTTTGTGCGTCGTAATAAATTTTGGTGACTAGATAGGAGTGTTATACGTACTTTTTGTCTGCACTCAAATAGTTCATTTTCTATTTTATGTGAGGGGTTTTGTTTGTGTAGGGTTTCCAAATTATTAAGGTCTTTGAGTAAAGTATTCAACAGCTCTCCCCTACGCCTTTTGTTTCGTGCTGCCGCCTGGATAAGTAGTCCTCTACTAAATGCCTTATGGGCGCACCACAATGTAGTTATGTTGATATCACTTGTGTCATTTAGATCAAAGAATTCAGAGATCTGTTGATTCATTTTTGAGGAGAGGGCAGGGTCCGCTAAGATCCCAGTGTTGTTTCGCCACATGTAGGTCGGGGAAGAAGAACCCTGCTCCTTCAATTTTATGGAGATTGGGGCATGGTCTGACCATGTAATAGAGTGGATTGCAGTGGACACAGTCCTCTGGAGTAGGTTGAAATCTGAAAGAAAAAAGTCAATCCTTGAATATGCTCGATGGGGATACGAATAGTATGTGAAGTCTTTTTCCGATGAGTGCATGCATCTCCAGGTGTCATAGAGTTCTCTTTCAGATAGAAGAGGTTGAAGTTCCTGTCTATTAGAGGGGTTCTCCCCTGAGCAGTCCATATGCTTATTTACAACACTATTGAAGTCTCCACAAAGGAGGAGAGATCCCTTCTTAACTCTGTCCACTTTTTTCAAAAGGGATCTTAGGAAGTGATGTTGCCGACTGTTAGGGGCGTACAGGTTTACTAGAGTATAAGTAGATCCATTCATATCGCAAACTAGAATAATAAACCTTCCATTAGGGTCGGTGATTACCTCGTGTAACTTGAAGGCGACTGAGTGCCTTATGGCTATAAACACCCCTCTCTTTTTAACTGGTGCAGGTGCATTAAAGATATGGGGGAATGCAGAATGGTAACATTTGGGTTGTCTGGATGCCATAAAATGTGTTTCCTGAGCACACAAAACCTCCCCTTTAAGTTTGTCCATTGCTCTCCACATTGCGGACCTCTTATACGGGCTATTTAATCCGTGAACATTCATGGAAATAATGGATAAAGTCATCATCCTGGATAGAAGTGGTATGCTAAATACAAAGGTATTCCTAGTTCAAACCCATGCAATTCCAACTTGTTACCTGTAGGTGGCGGTGATGTTGTAGAATTCGGTAGCCAGTATAGGGCTGAGATGAAGGTGACTTTTGGTGTGGATTTCCTGCTTGTAGGCAAGGTAAGTTCTTTCAGAAGTTCCTCAGGTACGGCAGAGAAAATTAAAAGGGACAAAAAAGAAAAAACAAAAGCAAACGAAAACAAAAACAGAGAGGTAAAAAGGTAAAAATAGTCATAAGGTGCGAATAAATCTCGCATTGTAACAATAGGGGGGTAATAGGCTCCAAGCGAACCATTTTCAGCTGTTTCACAGCCCACAGAGCTATCTTTTAAGAACAACCAAGATGCCTATTTTGTGGTTAGAATTATGCTGTGCTCCACTCAGGGGACATCCTAGCAGGTGCTTGTTTAGTTGGCAGGACCTGGGCTCCCTCTGGCAGTAAGTCCCATCTTTTAGCTAAGGCTAAGCCTTCCTCTAGGGATTTAATAACCAGGGTGCGGTTATCTTTGACAATGAGCAGCTTAGTAGGGAATCCCCAGGAATAAGGGATTTTGTGGTTTTGTAACAACTTGGTAATAGAGGAGAGCTTTTTGCGCGCCAGCATCGTATGCTGCGACAGATCTGCATACACAGTGATATCAGAGTAAGGGGCTGGTAAAGGGTGATTTTTTCTTGAAAAGCGCATAAGATCATCCTTTACATGAAAGAAATGAATGCAGGCAATCACATCTCTTGGGACACTTTCAGGTAGGAATTTGGGCTTGGGAAGGCGGTGGGCCCTATCCACAATGACCTCTCCGTCTGGGATATCGGGCAAGATGGCGGCAATGAAATGCTGAACATAGCGTCTCAAATCAGCAGGGGTCACAGACTCCTCCACCCCCCTCAGTTTCACATTATTCCTTCGGGATCTGTCCTCTAAGTCTGCGATTTTCTCCCTCATAGCCTGCATCTTCCCTTCTGTTTCATCATGTGCATCAACCAGCTCATTGTGTGCAACTGCAAAGTCGCCCATTTTGTCCTCTACGTGGCTGACTCTATCACCAATTGAAGTAACATCAGATTTAATTTGTGAGATGCAGTGCATCATGTCCCTGTGTAGAGACCCCCGCAGGGTCACCAGCATGTCCTTCATTATAGTGTCGCTCAGCGGCATCCCAGATGTAGGGAATTCATTGATTTGTTCAATGAAAACCCTCGTGCTGTCCCGTGAGTCACATTCATCACCCTGCTCACCTGCATATGTGTGGCTGGCGGATCGTTTCTGCACCGATTTTTGCGGGCTGGAGACCGGAGAAGGACCCGGGGAGGACCCTCCGTTGCTGGCTAGGGATGCTGATGCTCCGCGAGTGGGAGCAGGGCCGCGCTGGTTCCCATTGTTCGGCGATCCACGCCGCAAGTCTGAGGCCTCGGCGCCATCTTGAGGCCTAGGAGTGCTTGTCGACGGGTAGAAGTCGGTAAGCTTCCGAGGCTTGTGCTCGTTCTTTCTTTTCCCCATCTTCACAGGAGTGTATCTGGGACTCGCTGGGTCACTTCTAGGGATCCGTAGGGCTGTTAGAGTCGCTAGATGTAGCTGGATTAGGGTTCTTGGCTTGGAGCTCTCTCCTTACACAGCCATCTGCCTCGGCTGCTGGCCACGCCCCCGGAAGAAATCCATTTCTATCAGTGGGTTTAAAATATGTTTTTGTTGATAATTTTCCTTGATCTTTAAAGATATGACGCGGCTTCAGCAGTGACAGCTCTTATGTAGATGAGGTCCCCCTCTGACGCAAGGGAAAGCCCAGACTTTTCCAGTGATGTGCAGGTGACCCTTCCCCCCTCTGATGTAACGCAAACCTGTGTTGCAATTATTTACACTTTCTTTGTGAAATGGTAGAGGTACAATGTACCCCATTACCAATTAAAGAGAAGAAAAAGAGCGGAGGGCGCACCGACCTCGTGTGATACTGATAAAATATATTTATTCAAATATTAAAATCAATGGTTATACTCACAAAATTGGAGTTAAAATCAGGCTTTAAAAATGAGTACAGCAGATGTCCAGCATCGTCAGTGGAACACGAATAATCGTTTGAACCAATCAGTCGATGTAACAGCTGACGCGTTTCGGGGGCGTACCCCTTTCCTCAGAGCTAACGTGGTCTGCAGTGCTCCCTCGCCGTGGTGATTGTGGGAATATATATACACATGCACATACACACACGCCCACACATGTGGACCAACAAACCTGTGCTGATAGGTCAGTGTCAAGGTGTACACCTCCCGGATAAGGAGGGGGGGGGTTCCCCAGGGGCCCCTCCTCCAAACCCTCAAAGCACCTATCTCTTTCATGAGGGTGGTCTCATACCAGCAGTACAGCCTAAATTTTTACTTCTTAGGCTGGCATCCCATATAGACTTTGTCTCCTATCAATGGCTTACAGTGTATATTTGTGGGCCGGGTATGTGGAGAAAGGGGTGCTCGTATGTATGATTCCCAAGTGGAGAAAACAAGTGGGGTTTACCTGACTTCCTTATTGATGCCTATCTCCAAAGGATCAATCAGAACGCTCCATACATTACCAATTCACATGATCTTTGTTAAAAAGGTCTTCCAGATTCCGATAAGCCCCCCACCCGCAGACCCCCACAACCACCGAGCAAGTGTTTGGGCATGAGGCCCTTGGGGACATGGTGCTTTGAGGGGCCACAGACTCCCAAAGCATCCTCCCAATGGTAAGGGCATGTGGCCTGGTACAGTTCAGGAGGGGGGGCGCTCTCTCATTCCCCCCTCTTTTCCTGCAGCCTGCCAGGTTGCGTGCTTAGATAAAGGGTCTGGTGTGGATTTTTGGGGGGGAACTCCACACCATTTTTTTTAAATTTGGGGTGGAGTTCCCCTTAAAATCTATACCAGACCTGAAGGGTCTGGAATGGATATTTGGGGGAAACCCCACGTAATTTTTTTTTTTTATTCGACACGGGGTTCCCCTTAATATTCATACCAAACCTGAAGGGCCTGGTAATTGAATTTGGGGGGACCCCCACATTTTTTTTTTATGAATGACTTTTCTCTGTATTGCCGGAAGCTGACAATTCATTATAGCCGCAAGTGATTTTAAATTACTTTTTTTCCTTCAGAAATTACACTTTGTGTAAACAAGCGCTACTTCACAGGCATACTATACACCCCTCCTAGGTATGAAATTTAAAGGAATATTTCACTTTTATTGTTTCACTTTAAGCATTATTAAAATCACTGCTCCCGAAAAAACTGACGTTTTTAAAACTTTTTTTTGCATTGACACATGTCCCCTGAGGCAGAACCCAGGTCCCCAAACACTTTTTTGGACAATAACTTGCATATTAGCCTTTAAAATGAGCACTTTAGATTTCAAACGTTCGAGTCCCATAGACTTTAACGGGGTTCTAAAGTTCACACAAACTTTTGGTCTGTTCACAGGTTCTGGTGCGAACCGAACGGGGGGGTGTTTGGCTCATCCCTAGTTCCCCATTCTTGTGGGTGCTTTTAGGGGTCTTGGATGCTGACATGTGTGTTTCCTCTATGCACAGGATATCTGCTTTTTTGCTTTTGGGCTTCTTTCCACATGGAACGTCTCTTGGCCGGTCGGTTCAACCTTTTGGTATTTAATGACAGGCATTTAATTGTCATTGTTTACAGTTGAGTCAAGTGTGTAGTGGGGAATCTGGCACTTACTGCGTTAGAGGTGAAGAAGACGGATCGTTATCTCAGAGTTGGAGGACTTTCTGAGCCTGGCGTGAAACCAATCTTGTCGATCTGTGAGTTTTTGACTTGCCAGAAGATGTGTCAAAGTCATCTCCAATGGTTGTTGATGTTACAGGGAAAAAATGTAATGAAAAAAAACTTTAGGTAGAACAAACAAAACAAGGTTATAAAAAGAAAATCCACAATGGGATTCGTGGTCACAAAACATTGGGGGGAAATGAAACATGTCCATGCTTATCCATAGCCATAGGGATAGGTGTTTGCATTAGTAGTTGAGATATGATCGGTAGCCCCACTAGAATTTTTTTTTTTCAATGATTTCTTGTGGGACACAACCTGCCATTCCAGTTGTATGTTCATTGGCATGTTGGGTGGATTGGAGTCTGGAGGTGGCTCGGGTATGATGCTGCCAGGCCTTTATCTAGGGAGGACACTGTGATGTTGACCTGTTTTGTGTAATGGAGAGTAATGCCGGATATTTCCATTTGTGTTGAATTTGGTGGTTGCGTAGGGCTTTGGTAATTGTAGCCAAGTTGTACCTACGTTGAAGAGTATTCCTAGAGAGGTCTGGAATAGCTGTAGTAAAGCATATTGTGCTGGGTGTTGGCCCTATGAAATGCTGCTAGGAAAAGTTCATTAGAGTGATAAAAGTGCAGTCTAAATAAGACATCTCTGGGCACCTCATCTGGCAGGAATGAGGGTTTAGATACTTTGTGAATTCTGTCTACTGTGAGCTCAAGGGCCAATTGCGTAGATATGATGGCGGAAAACAGTTCTTAGACATATTGTGGTAACTGTGCAGATGATACAATTTCAGGTATCCCTCTTATTTTTAAGTTGTTTCTTCCAGGTCCGTCTTTCAGGTCAGTTATTGTATCTTTCATCCACATGATATCATCCCTTTGGGCACAGTGGGCATCTACCAGTGTATTGAAAGATATGGAATATTCCCCATGCTCTTTTCCATATGATCAGGGGCGTCCCTAGGGGGGGGCCAGAGGGGGCCCTGACCCCCCCAACATCATGCTGTGCCCCACCATGTGCCCCCCCCAAAAAAAAAAAAAAAAAAATTTTTTTTTTTTTTTGTAATTTTTGTTTTTTGCTACCCGAGAAGGAGAGCGTCCCCAGTCAGCTCTGCGGGGGATTCCTCCCCCTCCCTCTGCTCGCCATCACTGCATAATGCGAGCGCTCACACAACCAGATATTCTAGCCTGGACCGTGTTTAAAGTGGAGTTCCACCCATTTTTTTATGTTTGTCTGTGCTGCATGCTCTAATCTCATAGTGTTCAGAATGGACAATTTTTTTATTTAATTTGTTGCTTGTAAATACCTTTATTTTGTAGTCCTTCATTACTTCCTCCTCCTTATTTGCCTAGGCTATTTACAAGGGTTTCTGGGATAGGCATCATGTTACCCAGTAGTCCTTGCAAACCTGACTGAAACCTATTACATTGCTTGTGCAATGAGCATGTGCAAAGCTGAAATCCACGAAGTCATACAGTCTGGCTTCATGATGCCCACACTTAAGATGGCCACGGTCTATTTCTAGATTATAAACTATTTAAATGCTGTAACAACCTAACAGAACGGACCTTAGTTTACAGACTTACTTTACTAGAATACATTAAGCTTGTGTATTACAGGGGTATTTATATTTAAAAAGTGAAATTGTGGGTGGAACTCCCCTTTAAGTGTGTGCACTGCAGACTGCAGTACACTGTAATCACTGTAAAAACACTGTAAAAACTACATTATCTCCATCCCTTCTCTCTCCCCCCCATCTGTCTCCCTCCCCCTCTC
The DNA here is from genome assembly GCF_905171775.1 of Rana temporaria. Taxonomy (NCBI): domain Eukaryota; kingdom Metazoa; phylum Chordata; class Amphibia; order Anura; family Ranidae; genus Rana; species Rana temporaria. Next base: position 214,369,933 of record NC_053491.1, on the reverse strand, counting down.
CTGTTCTTTCAAAACATTCACAATTTAATTTCACTTTCAGTTAGGCAGATAATATATGGTGCAAATTTCTTTCCTGCATCCACAGATTGCAGGAAAGAAACTTGCATGATTCCCCCATCAACAGACAGTGGTGACAGGGGAATATCCCTCCTGCCCAGCAATTATATTCTCCTGACAAACAGTGATTATCACCAGTGGCTATACAGCAACCACTAGTGATAATTATAAGAGAATCTGCTTATTAATGGTTCAAATCTCAGCCAGTTTCTGCTGAACCAGCTGAGATTTAAACTGTCTATGGCTGGTCTTAGCTCTTAGGCAGCCCATACATTGATTAGCACTGTGGAGTGTCGGCTTCCTGTCGGGATCGGGCATGTGGGATTTCAAACACACCCGAGCCCATCTCTATTGGTTGTAGACAGTTGAGCTCCCTGCAGGTTGCTTAGCAGCAGTGGACCCTTCTCTGACATGCTGATCGGGATGCAATCCAGGTGATGCTCTTAGTCAAATCCTAGTCATAAATATCAGTGATTTTATTAATCAAAGCCCACACTTTACAGGCATAGAGCCACATGATTATATTTATGTGGTTGTACTCTTGATGCTAATAAATACTGTATTTATTAGATCTGACTGGGAGCATCACCTGGATCACATGCCGATCAGCATGTCAACAGAGAAGGTTATACAGCATTACTGCTGCTAGGTGACCAGCTGGGGGCTCAGCTCTCTATAACCAATAGTGCCAGCCTTCCCCTGCATGCACCCATAATGTCACCAGCACTAGGTCCTAATAGACTGCCGCCGCTGCCAAGGAGACAGATGCCAGACCAGCACTGTCAATAGCAGGGACAGGACAGCTGGGGATCCCCACTGTGGCAGAACACCAGGGCCCGGTGGCAAGACAACCTTTGCAACCCTGATAGTTCTCCCACTGCTTTGGACCCTTATATTTTCTTGGTGTGCTGGTGACATATATCTCTTGTTTTCTGCCACCCTGGGGGGCCCCAGTATAGTAGGAAGGGAGCCCACTGCAGAACATATGAAAGGGCCCATAGTGGGATCGTAGTAAAGGGCCCCAGGATATATATATATATATAATTGCATTTTATAGTTGGCCCCCCTACTTTTGTCCCTGTCCCCCCATGTGCCCCCCCTAAATATGAAAGCTGGAGACGCCACTGCATATGATCTACTCTGCCTCCCATTACTTGAACTTCCTCCTGGCATTTCTTTACTGTTGAGACTATGTTATTATGCAGAGATGATCTTAAAGACATCAGCATGTCTTTTAAAACCTTGTTTGACACTGGTTGGCCTGATGTGGGGAATCCAGCATTGGGGTTGGGTGCAGTGAGTGTATTAGGCACTGTATGTGTCTGAGACTCACTCACCCCCATGCCTGGGTCCCAGTGTCTCTCTCTAGGAGGCTGTGCACTTCTTGGTTTTGGATGGGCTCCTGTCATGATCTGTGTCATGGCTTTGGTCACCTGCTGGTGGCACTGTTTCTCCCAGTAACAGGGGTGCAGTTCTGGTGTCCACCAGCGGGTGTCTCCCATGGGATGACTCCTCTCAATTAAGGTGAACTGCTACAGGTATATAACCCCGCCCTTCACTACAGTTCAGTGCTTCAGTATTTTGCTTGTCAGCCTGTTCCCTGCCTGATCTGATAGCTGTAGCCAACCTGTTCCTGATTTGCTCCCTGCCCTGGACTCTGGTTCTCCCCTTTGTCGCTTATTGACCCCGGCTTGTACTTTTGGACTTTGCTGCTCTCTCCTATCCTGGACCCCCGGCTTGAACCTTGGACTTGCTTGTGTCTCATCCCTGCATTACCTGCTAGTTACGCTCTGATTTCTGGTATATATTCATTCACTAGTTCTGGTGGTTTATAGTTTGCTGTGTCATGCTTGCTTGTCTTGGGGGTTTTCTATGATTGTTTTGCACGTGTGCTTAACCTTTAATAAACATATATTTTTCACTATCTTGGTGCCTATTTCCGTTAGTGCAGCCCATTGACCTGTTACCCAGTACTCAGATGCCTGCGTAGGCATCCCCTGACATAATACTGAAGCCCTATAAACAGGTCGGCTGCACTTGGGAAATTGGCTTTGGGCATTTGCTATTATAAAATGCATCTGGAAGATATTTTGTACCTGTCACTCTTGGCAACAGATGACAGAGATTTCTGCTATCAGGAATTAAGTGAATACACTAGAGAGGAGTTATTGGAATGTATCCGTATGGCTCATGTTTTTGTTGATCATGGCAGTTTTTTGTTTGATGATGTGCAGCCATTGATTCGGATCTGCACAGAGTTGGCTCAGTCTGATGCTGCTACTGAACGTGATGATTACACACCTCCTTTTAGTGCAGCTCAGGTAGAGTCTTTGGTGTGGCTGTTGGAAGATGATTCAGCCTTTTTTCATGAGCAGTACTCAGCTTGTCCTCAACAGGTGCTTGCAGCATGCATTGATTCTGTGCAGTCTCTGGTCAGACAAGCTGTGTACAAACCTGATTTTGTGCAACCATTATTACAAGCTTGGTCTAGTTTGTTGTACTCAGCCCCTGTCAGCTCCCAACCATCCATTTCTAGTTACCAACCTGCTGGGATGTCTTTTTCTTTACCCCCAATTCCCACTTTTGCTGAACAATACACCCTGCTAACAACAAAGTACCAGTCCTCTGTTTCCTCCTGCTGCACTTACCCTGCCTTTAACCCTTTTGCTGCTTCTCAACTGCCTCCATTTGTTCCACCAAAATCCTCTTCAAGGTCGGAACCTTCTGTTTCACCACCCCTCCGCTCTTCACCCCCACCAGCTGTATCCATTACCTCCAACCCTATACCCATATACAAATCCTCAGTGGTGAAACCAAAGAAGAAGAAAAAGTTTTTTCCAACCCACTCGATCCTGCCACTAACCCAATCTGCATCCACTTCAGCCAACCTGCTTCAGCCTGTTCCAGTGCCAGCCGCTGAGCTTGTTGTACCTGCTGCCCAGTTTAAAGTTCCAGTACCTGCTATCCAGTCCGATGCACCTGCTGTTCTTCCTGTTCTGCCAGCACCTGCTGTTCTGTCTGATGTGCCAGTGTCTGTGCCCGTTGTCCAGTCCAGAGTTCCAGTACCTTCTGTCCAGTTTAAAGTTCCAGTGCCTGCTATCCAGTCCGAAGCACCTGCTGTTCTGTTTGATGTGCCAGTGCCTGTGCCCGTTGCCCAGTCTACAGTTCCAGTACCTGCTGCCCAGTTTAAAGTTCCAGTACCTGCTATCCAGTCCGATGCACCTGCTGTTCTTCCTGTTGTGCCAGCACCTGCTGTTCTGTCTGATGTGCCAGTGCTTGTGCCCGTTGCCCAGTCTACAGTTCCAGTACCTTCTGTCCAGTTTAAAGTTCCAGTGCCTGCTATCCAGTCCAGGGCACCTGCTGTTCTGTCTGATGTGCCAGTGTCTGTGCCCGTTGCCCAGTCTACAGTTCCAGTACCTGCTGCCCAGTTTAAAGTTCCAGTACCTGCTATCCAGTCCGATGCACCTGCTGTTCTTCCTGTTGTGCCAGCACCTGCTGTTCTGTCTGATGTGCCAGTGTCTGTGCCTGTTGTCCAGTCCAGAGTTCCAGTACCTTCTGTCCAGTTTAAAGTTCCAGTGCCTGCTATCCAGTCCGAAGCACCTGCTGTTCTGTTTGATGTGCCAGTGCCTGTTGCCCAGTCTACAGTTCCAGTACCTGCTGCCCAGTTTAAAGTTCCAGTACCTGCTATCCAGTCCGATGCACCTGCTGTTCTTCCTGTTGTGCCAGAACCTGCTGTTCTGTCTGATGTGCCAGTGCCTGTGCCCGTTGCCCAGTCTAAAGTTCCAGTACCTTCTGTCCAGTTTAAAGTTCCAGTGCCTGCTATCCAGTCCGAAGCACCTGCTGTTCTGTTTGATGTGCCAGTGTCTGTGCCCGTTGCCCAGTCTAAAGTTCCAGTACCTGCTGCCCAGTTTGAAATTCCAGTACCTGTTATCCAGTTCAATACACCTGCTGTTCTTCCTGTTGAGCCACTGTCTGCTGCCCAGCCTGATCTGCCACCGTCTGCTGCCCAGCCTGATCTGCCACCGTCTGCTGCCCAGCCTGATCTGCCACCGTCTGCTGTCCAGCCTGATCTGCCACCGTCTGCTGTCCAGCCTGATCTGCCACCGTCTGCTGTCCAGCCTGATCTGCCACCGTCTGCTGTCCAGCCTGATTTGCCACCGTCTGCTGTCCAGCCTGATCTGCCACCGTCTGCTGTCCAGCCTGATCTGCCACCGTCTGCTGTCCAGGCTGATCTGCCACCGTCTGCTGTCCAGGCTGATCTGCCACCGTCTGCTGTCCAGCCTGATCTGCCACCGTCTGCTGTCCAGCCTGATTTGCCACCGTCTGCTGTCCAGCCTGATTTGCCACCGTCTGCTGTCCAGCCTGATTTGCCACCGTCTGCTGTCCAGCCTGATTTGCCACCGTCTGCTGTCCAGCCTGATTTGCCACCGTCTGCTGTCCAGCCTGGCGGCCTGGTTCCTGCCTTTCAGCCTGATGTGTCACCTTCCCAGCCTGATGTCTCGGAGCTCGCTACCCAGCCTTATGATCCGGAGCCCTCCGCCCAGCCTGATGTCTTGGTACCTGTTAAACCAGTTCCGGATGCTCAGCTTGCCGCTGATTCTTCCCTGTCCTATCATCAGTCTGATTATGATGCTCTCGTGTTGTCGGCCCCAGAGAGGTTTATACATGTTGCCCTGCCTGTTTTCACCGCTAGATCCAAACTTCCAGACCCTGGTGGTGGTAGGATGCATGCTCTGTTTTCGGACTCGGGGGGCTTGTCTCCCAATGGGTTAAGAGACTTTGACCGGAAGACTTTTTGGGACCTTTCCGCATCTACATGCACTACCAGGGCAAGGGCAGAATGGAGTGTCCAGAGGCCACTCCTTGGGGGGGGAACTGTCATGATCTGTGTCATGGCTTTGGTCACCTGCTGGTGGCACTGTTTCTCCCAGTAACAGGGGTGCAGTTCTGGTGTCCACCAGCGGGTGTCTCCCATGGGATGACTCCTCTCAATTAAGGTGAACTGCTACAGGTATATAACCCCGCCCTTCACTACAGTTCAGTGCTTCAGTATTTTGCTTGTCAGCCTGTTCCCTGCCTGATCTGATAGCTGTAGCCAACCTGTTCCTGATTTGCTCCCTGCCCTGGACTCTGGTTCTCCCCTTTGTTGCTTATTGACCCCGGCTTGTACTTTTGGACTTTGCTGCTCTCTCCTATCCTGGACCCCCGGCTTGAACCTTGGACTTGCTTGTGTCTCATCCCTGCATTACCTGCTAGTTACGCTCTGATTTCTGGTATATATTCATTCACTAGTTCTGGTGGTTTATAGTTTGCTGTGTCATGCTTGCTTGTCTTGGGGGTTTTCTATGATTGTTTTGCACGTGTGCTTAACCTTTAATAAACATATATTTTTCACTATCTTGGTGCCTATTTCCGTTAGTGCAGCCCATTGACCTGTTACCCAGTACTCAGATGCCTGCGTAGGCATCCCCTGACAGCTCCTTGTTGTGGGTGTGGAGGCTTCTGAGAAGGATCTGCTGGTCAGGATGTCTTTTGTCATGGCGAGATGTAGGGTTTTGGAGCTGCATGGGGGTGTTGTGGCCTGCTCGTTCAGCCACGGACCTCTGGTGGTTTGGGGAAGAAGCCTTTCAGCTTGTGCGGCTCCAGTGGCTGCTCTTTCCGCCACCTCCGTGTCATTCCTCCTTGTTGCCCATGTCTCTTGTCATGGCTGTGTCACGTACCTGGTGGTTAGAGCCCGAATTGCAGGGGGAGGCCTCCCTTACGGCTCCTAATCACGGCCCCCTAGTAAGGTAACAGAAGGTGCAGGAGTGAGGAGTGGTATGAGTGCCTGGCAGGATCAACAGCAGAGGAAGTCAGTCCAGAAATCCAGGAATCCCTTGCAGAAGATAGGAGACAGGAACAGGAGGGTAGACTGGAGCTGAAGTACTGGACTGGAACCAGGAACAGGAACCGCTGGATGGTTAACAGGCTAGAACTGAAGTGCTGAACTGGAACCAGGAACAGGACAGCTGGCAGGTTAGCAGACTGGAACCGGAGTACGGGACTAGAACCAGGAACAGACTGCTGGCAGGTTATAAGGCTGGAACCAGAGTACTTGACTGGAACCAGGAACAGACAGCTGGCAGGTTAGTAGGCTGGAATTGGAGTACAGGACTGGAACCAGGAACAGACAGCTGTAACGGGAGTACTGGACTGGAACCAGGAACAGACTGGAGCACACTGAGAGTAGTCAGGCAGGCTGGGTCATATATCAGGCGGACACCAGAGGAACAAGCAGGAGAGTCGTCAAAAGCAGGCAAAGGGTCAGGTGCAGGCAGATAGCTGGGAAAGTCACAGGTAGGATAGCCGGGTATTCACAGGTAAGTCTTAGATCAGGTTAAGGTACATGGAACGCTGTAGAGCAGACAGCAAAGTTTGTATGTGACAGGCATGTTTAAATAGCCCGCCTGGTGCTAACAGGTGAGCCTGGAACGCCTATTGCTGGCAGGATCTTCCTGACAGGCTGGCTGCTGTTTGCGGAGCTCCTAGGCTATTCGGCCATCACAGCCCCCCCAGAAAATCCATTTTTTAATGCATGATAATATTCTGCTGGCTTTGCTTGCTACCACTTGACAATGCATGCAATTGCTAATTCTGGCATCTAATAGGACCCCAGATTCTTCTCCATCCTGGAATCCCCCTGAGCTTCTCCCCCTAGTAAGTAACCTGCATTTATATACTTAACCCCCAAGGGAATTACTTAAAATGTTTCAATCTTAAACACTGGCCATCTAGTTGCCCACTCCATTCATTTGTTGAGGTCTTATTGTAAGGTTTCCACAGCCTGCTGTGATGTTATTGCCCTACTTATTTTTGTGTCATCGGCAAACACTGAGATTGATCTATTTATCTCATTCGCTATATCATTTATAAAAACAATTACAGAATAGGTTCAAGTACAGAGGCTTGGGGTACCCCACTTAACACTCTAGACCAGGGGTCTCCAAACTTTTCAAACAAAGGGCCAGTTTATTGTCCTTCAGAATTTAGGAGGGCCGGATTGTGGACGTTGGGTGCAGAAAATTTCCCGGGCCCAGCATCAGTGAGAATAAATATGGCCTCAGGGTGGGTGGTCAGTAGGAGGAGGAGTAGTGCCCCTATCAGTAGGAGGAATAGTGTCCCATCATTGGTATCAGTGGAAGAAACAGTGTCCCATTTGGGAGGAATAGTGCCCCAAGGGCTAGATAAAGGCAAGCAAAGGGCCACATCTGGCCCTCGGGCCACATTTTGGAGACCCCTGCTCTAGACCATTCTGAGCACACATTATTTATTGCCACTCTTTTGATGCCCCCCTGTAGCCAGTTTTCTATCCAAGAGCTAACACTATGGTCCATGCCTACAGGCCTCAGTTTATAGATTAAGCGTTTGTGGTGATTTGAAAAATCCAGATACACCACATCCACAGGCCTACCTTTGTCCAGGTGGCAGCTTACTTAATCATAGGTTAACAGGTTGGATTGGCAAGAACGACTTTTTGTAAACCCATGCTGATCACTACTAACGATACTGAATACATCAGAATATTCTTGCATATAGTCCCTTATCATCCCCTCAAATAGTTTACATATGATTGATGTAAGGCTGACAGGCCTGTAGTTACCAGGAATATACCTCTGCCCTTCTTTGAATATTGGTACCACATGGACATTTCGCCAATCAGCTGGTACCATTCCTGCTGGTATGCTGTCCATATTAATTAGGAATAGCGATCTGGCTATAACCTGATTGAGTTCCTTGAGAACTCTCGAGTGCAAGCCCTCAGGTCCTGGTGATTAGTTTGTGTTAAGTATTTATATTTTTTTCTAGACACTGACTTCTGTAAGCCACAAGGTTACACCCTGTGACGTGTTACTAACAGTACAGTCATGGTTGTTATACCCTCCCTTTTCCTGTGTAAAAACTGAGGAGATTAAAACATTTAGCACAGTTGCCTTCTCTTTGTCTGTAACCAAGTTCCCCTCATCCCCCTTTATGCGGCCAATGTGCTCAGACTCACTTTTTTACTGTCTATATATTTAAAGAATTACTTGGGATTTATTTTACTCTCCTCTGCTATGGAGGACTGGAACTACTGACTAACTTTGGAGTCAACCTGTTTGGGGTTCCCTCCTGTGTCAGTCTCCCACCGAAAGGGGAGAGATGTAACGGAATGACCTGTGACACCCAGAGACTTTTGAAGGATGGGGGGTACTCCTGTGCCAGCGTCACTAATGACTCTTGGGTCTAGGGTCATCCTGTGCCCCTTTTGGGCATAGGGTGACTGAGAAATATTAATTATAAATTACATAAGATGGGACATTACTGATAATTCATGTTTTGCAGGATATCTTGAAATAATACAAGTTGTTAAAGTCTGACTCCAAATGGAGTGTTTTTATTCAATGGGGGGACACATGCTTTTGAGGTGTTAATTGCGTCTGCTCCTAGACATTCCATTGTGTGATGCTAATGACACTGTTGGTGTGAGAAGCCTATTGATGATCAGGTGTGAATAGCTTATTATTGCGGAGGCGGGACGTCTGGGGGATGACTAATAATCAACTCAACTGAATGTCATTGTCTAAGACAGTGTGTATTGAAGTGCCGTGTGGGTGGAGTTGATTCATTGTTTACTTGGTTTCTAAAACTGTATATAAGAAAGCTAAGTTACCATTAAAAGTGTTCATACATTTTGAAACCAGTAATAGAGCTTGTCTCGTTATTCTGGGAAATGAGTTTAATCGTGTCTGATGTCTGTCAGACTGTCGGACAAGCTGTCGTGGGGCGATGGAATGGGATATCGTAAACATTATTTTTATTTAAAACACATTTGCTTGCCTTTGAATTTCTACTGAAACACCTTCCATACAGAGACAACGATTTCTATAAACAGAAAAATGCTCTGTTTGATTCACAATTCAGTTTCCAAAATTGCTTGGCAATAGATGGCAATTGCCTAATTTTAAACTGAATTATGTGTTGTGGGTAACTGTTTAATGAAGGAAGGAACATTTAGCTTGGTGTTGATCTAATTTTTAATAATAGAGTTAAGCTTCAGAGTTTGCCAATTTTTGTCAGGACAGTACAAACTTACACCTACCGAGCGTCATGTTTAGCTAGACTGTAATTTTCTGCAAGTGTTCCTGTAGTCTTGTTCTAATTTAAGATGGAATTAACACAATACTTAACCTGAGACATTTTTGTTTGTCACATTATCTGTCTTTATTAAACAAAGATCTAGTTTGCAACTATATAATTTTACAGTTTAGTAAAAGCTCTTGCTTTGCTATTTACCATTCGGTTTAAAAAAAGGACCAAACACTACTTGATTTTGCTGCTAAAATCCTTAAATAATCAGTTTTGCTCAGTGCTGAAAGTAAAGAAGATAATGCACTATCACAGTTTTGTATTAAATAAAGCTTATACCTAGCGGGAAGTCAATATACTTTGTGTGACTCACAGGCTTTTTTCTTAATTTCAAGAATTTCATTTGTGTTACAGTTATAAATCCAAAGGGTTTTCCATATATTTACAAAGCTAATTTTCTTAAACTATGATGTTGTTGCCATTATTGCAGCTAAACGTATTGGAAAGAATTACACTGTACGTCAATTTTTCCTTGTTTTAGAAAAGGAGGAATGAAACAGCCTGAAATCGATTTGTGGACCATTTGTCTAACTCATGAATTCCAAAAGTTGAGAATTTTAATCAGAAAAGAATCCTGGAAATTAATAATGGTCATGTCAAGGCTCAGAGGTAGCAGTTTTACAGACAAAGGGCATGAGGTGCTGGGCACTGTCCTGAGGGACATGTAGCAATGCCGAAAAATTAAAAGTACTGTTAAATGGCTAGAGAGCCCTCCTTTTTATTTCTCTTGAAGGGTGACAATGGAAAAAAACAATAATCCTTTCAATTACATGCTTGGGAGAGGCCTTTAAAATGAAGTTCCAGTTTTGAGGTCAAATTTGCGAACACACCACTATGTTTCTTTTGTGTTCCCATTCACACAGCATGCCTCATTTTTTTATATATATATTTCATACCTTTTCAATGTTTCTCAGGAGAATGTGTCAAGGCTGACTGCAAGTTTTTTTGTGAAAAGTGTGGCGTGAATTTATATTCACCCCCCCCTGAGTCAATACTTTGTAAAACCACCTTTCACTGTAATTACAGCTGCAAGTCTTTTTGGGGATGTCTCTTCCAGCTTTGCGCATCTAGAGAGTGAAATGTTTTCCAATTCTTCTTTGCAAAATAGCTCAAGCTCTGCAGATTGAATGTTTGGGAACATCAATTTTCAAGTCTGGCCACAGATTCTCAATTGGATTTAGGTCTGGACTTTGACTGGGCCAGTCTAACACATGAATATGCTTTGATATATAAACCATTCCATTGTAGCTCTGGCTGTATGTTTGGGGTCATTGTCCTGCTGGAAGGTGAACCTCCGCCCCAGTGTCAAGTCTTGTTCTAACTCTAACAGGTTTTCTTCTAAGATTGCAATGTATTTGGCTCCATCCATCTTCCCATAGACTCTGACCAGCTTCTCTGTCCCTGCTAAAGAATAGCATTCCACAACATGATGCTGCCACCACCATGTTTCACCATGAGGATGGTGCGCTCAGGGTGATGTGCAGTGTTAATTTTTTTTTCTGCAACACAAAGCATTTTTGTTTTAGGTCTCATCTGACCAGAGCACCTTCTTCCACATGTTTGCTGTGTCCCCCACATGGCTTCTCGCAAACTGCAAACAGGACTTCTTATAGCTTTCTTTCAACAATTGCTTTCTTCTTGCCACTCTTCCATAACAGCCAGATTTGTAGAGTGCATGACTAATAGTTGTCCTGTGGACGAATTCTCCCACCTAAGCTGTGGATCTCTGCAGCTCCTCCAGAGTTACCATGGGCCTCTTGGCTGCTTCTCTGATTAATGCTCTCTTTGCGTGACCTGTCAGTTTAGGTGGATGGCTATGTTTTGGTAGGTTTGCAGTTATGTCATAATCTTTCTATTTTCTGGTGATGGATTGAACAGTGCTCCGTGAGATGTTCAAAGTTTGGGATATTTTATTATAACCTAACCCTGCTTTAAACGTCTCCACAACTTTATCCCTGACCTGTCTGGTGTGTTCCCTGGCCTTCATGATGCTGTTTGTTCACTAAGGTTCTCTAACAAACCTCTGAGGAGTTCACAGAACAGCTGTATTTTTACTGAGATTAAATTACACACAGGTGGACTATGGGCTAGATTCAGAGAGAGTTACGCCGGGTATCAGTAGATACGCCATCGTAACTCTGAATCTACGCCATCGTAAATTTAAGCGTATTCTGGAAACCAGATACGCTTAAATTAGGCTAAGATACGAGCGGCGTAAGTCTCCTACGCCGTCGTATCTTAGGGTGCATATTTACGCTGGCTGCTAGGTGGTGCTTCCGTTGATTTCGGCGTAGAATATGCAAATGAGCTAGATACACCGATTCAGAAACGTACGTGCGCCCGGCTGATTTTTTTACATCGTTTACGTTAGGCTTTTTCCGGCATAAGGTTACTCCTGCTATATGAGGAGTATCCAATGTTAAGTATGGATGTCGGGACAGCGTCGAATTTTGCGTTGTTTACGTTGTTTGCGTAAGTCGTTCGCGAATAGGGCTTTGCGTGAATAACGTTCACGTCGAAAGCATTGACTATTTGCGACGTGATTAGGAGCATGCGCACTGGGATACGTTCACGGACGGCGCATGCGCCGTTCGTTAGAGACGTCATTTACGTGGGGTCATGTTTTATTTATGTAAAAAACACGCCCACCTCTTCAGAATTTGAATTCGGCGCGCTTACGCCGGCAGATTTATGCTACGCCGCCGTAACATAGGGCGCAGGTTATTTGTGAATCCAGCCCCAGCCTCACTAAGTTACGGCAGCGTAGCGTATCTGATATATGCTATGCCCGCACAAACTTACTGCGGGCTATCTGAATCTAGCCCAATATTTACTAATTAGGTGACTTCTGAAGGCTATTGGTTTCACTAGATTCTAGTTAGGGGTATCAGAAAAAGGGGGCTGATTACAAATGCATGCCACACTTTTTAGATATTTATTCGTAAAAAAAAAAGAAAAAACATTTAATATTTTCCTTCCACTTCACAATTATGTGCCACTTTGTGTTGATCTATCACATAAAATCCACAAAAAATACATTTAAGTTTTTGGTTGTAATATAGCAAAATGTGGAAAAATTCAAGGGGTATGAATACTTTTTCAAGGCACTGTACATGGCGAAGGCACTGTAAGGTGTTAGCTCGGTAGCAGGGGGGGTGTGACCTCCTGAGTGGGTTCACTACACACTAAATTATACAGAGAGGCAGCCGTGGGTGGTTGAAAAAACAAGGGTTATGGTTTATTCTTCCATATTGCTGGAAACAAGTGCAAGCATCCAAACAGCATAAACAAAACAAAACATAAAATAAACCCTGGCCACTTGGGCCGTCTACCTTCACAACACAGGAACCTACCTATGGAGTCTGGCACAGCCTACTGCTGGGCAGACACTGCTGGTCTTCCAGCAGAAAACAATAGTCTTTTTGATTTTCTTATCACACAGCAAAAAAATCAACAACCACTTCACCTTCAGAAGTCTTCCTCCGCTCACTGCTCTCCTTAACTCAACAAGCCTCAGGATGCAGCATTCAGTAGTAATCCTCTGGACAACTTATAGAGGCCTTAATTTTCTCATTCTGAAGAGCTGAAGCTATCCTACGTCCTTAAACCTTTCTGGCTACCTCTGCAGCCGACACCTGATAGTAATTGGTGAATTTTCGAAACAAGGCAGAAATGTATCTCCCGTCTGTGACAACACCCCCAGATTTACCTGACTTCCTGTCACAGCACATAAAGTGGTTTCTGAACCTATATTTAGGAGTAAAATGGATTGAGCCTATTTTCATTAGGGATCTGGGTCCAATGCTGATCAATAACCAATTTTGATCATCAGAGGGTTGAAAGATTATCCAGAAGTAAGAGGGCAGCACATGGTTGGGACTGAGGCTTGCAGTCCTTCCGAAAGTGACAGTTCTGTTGGCCGGAGAACCTGTCAGTGGTCGGAGGTAGAAGGCAAGCTGTCGCCACAAAAGGATCAACCACCTTTACCAGGGACCAGAGTGAGTGACTGAAGAAAGTACTGGAACCATATTGTCACTGAACGGGCATGGTGGAGAATATGGAAACTTCAGGCGGTGATCAAGTCAGGGACCCAACCCCCGGAGGAGACGCTTGCTGGGCAGCCTTGTGAGTCAAGCCAGGTACCTTGCCGGTTAGCAGGGGTGAAGCTTTAGAAGTGTCTGGAGTGCCAAGCTAGGGACCCAGCAGAGAAGCATGGGTGGCACTTGAGGAAGATACCACTGCCAACCTTGGAAGATCTCTAAGGATTCAGAGTCAGTGAATCAGTGGGCCTAGTGAGAGACCGGGACCTCAGTGTTGAAGAACTACAAGAGGCAGTTGTAGTGGAGCTGAAAGAACTGTTACGTTTGAGTTAGGTACTGTTAAAGGACTGTTGCCACTTTTGCCTGAATTCTCGGAGTCTGCTAATTGAATCTATAACTACTTAAGTGTCCTGGTCCTAACCCTCTTTCCCCAAAAAAATACAAAAAGGACTGTCAAAAGAAATAAAACCTCTTTTACATCCAAGAAGTTTCTGGTGCCCATTGACTTTCACCATCTTTGCACCCACTAAGCCTCACAATCCACTACATATTGAAGGATGTCAGCTATCCTTGGCCTTGGAGGTTCTCATTAGACTGAACAAGGCCGGAGATCTTGCTACAAGTACAAGAGCTCTTTGAGGAAGAACTAGACATGAGCTTGGGCGTCCTCCTTTTTTTGTATTGCAATTAACTGCTGCCAGGTCAGTCATGCCCCACAGCTCATGTCTTCCATAAAAAAAGTAGGCTTTAGTTTGTTCAACACTGCTGTAGATGTGTTTGCATATTCACAAGCCTTTAAAACAAAAATTTTAGATTATAAATGTTATGCATTTTACTATTTGCCGACCAGCCACCGCAGTTGTACTGTGGCAGGTTGGCACGGCTGCACAAATCGCCGTCATTGTAAGTCAGCCGCTTTAAGAAGCTATAGGGAATCGATGTGCCTGGCCAGAGGCTGCGCTGTTTGCCAGCCATCTGCGATCGTGCCTCAGAGAGCCAGAATGGGGATCTGTCAATGTAAACAGACAGATCCACATTCTGACAGGGGAGTAGAGAGAGATCTGTTATTCTTAGTGATCAGGAACAGCGATCTCTCCCCTCCTCTAGTCAGTCTATTCCTCTCACAGTTAGAAAAACCTCCCTAGGGAACACTTAACCCCTTGATCACCCCCTAGAGTTAACCCCTTGCCTGCCAGTGAAATTTATACAGTAATCAGTGGCTATTTTTATCTCTGACTGCTGTATAAATGTTAATGGTCCCAAAAAAGTGTCAAAAGTATCCGATCTGTCCGCCGCAATGTCACAGTCTTGCTAAAAATCGCAGATCGCCGCCATTACTAGTAAAAAATAAATAAATAATACAAATGCCATAAATCTATCCCCTATTTTGTAGACACTATAACCTTTGCGCAAACCAATCAATATACGCTTATTGTGATTTTTTTTTTACCAAAAATATGTAGAAGAATACATATTGGCCTAAACTTAAGAAGAATTTTTTATTTTATTTCTATTTTTGGGATATTTATTATAGCAAAAATTTTTTTTTTTTTCACAATTGTCGCTATTAGTTTGCTTATTGCGCAAAAAATAAGAACCGCAGAGGTGATCAAATATCACCAAAAGAAAGCTCTATTTGTGGGGGAAAAAAGGACATACATTTTGTTTGGGTACAAAGTCGCACAGCGCAGTTGTCAGTTAAAGCGACGCAGTGCCGTTTTGCAAAAATTGGCCTGCTCATTAAGGGGGCAAATCCTTCCAGTCCTTAAAGTGGTTGTATACCCTTTTTTTTATTTTTACCTACAGGTAAGCCTATAATAAGGCTTACCTGTAGGTAAAATTAATATCTATTAAACCTGTATGGTTTAGGAGATATTCACCTTGCATGCAGCCGCTGATATCAGCCGCGTATGCGCTGTGAAGGTCCGGCTGAAGGTCCGGCAGACGCTGTTGGACCTTGCAGGAAAAAAGACTCCAGCGTGCATGTGCGGGAGTGATGTCCTCACGGCTCCTGCCACTCACAGCACCAGAGCCGCAAACCCAGAAGACACCCTGAGGGAAAAATTGTCAGCTCCTTCAGTGGTGACCGGGATCAGATGCTGATGCCTTGTCGTAAAGTAAGTATTTCATAATGAGCTAGTATGTGGTGCATACTAGCTCATTGTGCCTTTGCCTTACAGTTTTTATTTATTTATTTATTTATTTTGTGCGCGTATACAACTGCTTTAAGTGGTTAAACAGACACACGCATTTGATTATCAAGGAATAATCTTTTATTTAACTGCTACTGCTTCTTTTCCTTTTATCTGTAAAGTGTTCTAATATATACCTAAAGCAAAGGACTGAGCTGTGGCTCTTGTAACATGATGGTGAGAAGTTAGCCTTGATGTTTGGAGATATGTCTGATGTTTAATTCATGATCGTTTGCAGCTGCCCTAGGTTTTTACTTAGTATTGTTAAATATTCCTGGATTTAAGACATGAAAAGCGGTATTCATGGATTAACCATGATCTCAGAAATGGAAGTAATACCTAGTTAGATATTCATTTTATAAATCAAACTCAGTTAACTTTATTTGCATAGCAATCACACTCACATTGAGGACCCCATCAGTAGATATGAAATTTGGAAAAAATTAAATCCCTGTGCTAGGCTGTAGTTAGGAGGAAAATTACTAACAAATTAACATAAATAAATTTGACTGCTAGTGCTCATGGTACCTTACTATAACTTAATCTCTCTATGAAACCATAGCTTCTTAAATAACAAGGCCGATGGAGCCTTCTTCCATATATAAAAATCAGCCTTTCTACTGTACTGCAAAAACTGTATGTCACAGTCTATGCATTGAGTAAGCAAGGGGGAAACAAAAGAAAAACCACCAATAATAATATTTTCAAACAGTCTCTCTGGGTGTCAATAATTTGCTTATAACAAAGTGTTTTTAGAATTTGTTTTTGAAATAGGGATGAGATTTGGATTCAATTCAACCATAGCATCTCGGGGTTTGAGGAAATAGCAAACTAATGTGGCCATGTGTATGGTTAGGTGGCTTAGAAGGGTTAATCATGGGGAGTTTTTAAAAAACTCAGACAGGGATCTGTCATTTAGTGGTGCTGGCACTCCCTCTGCTAAAGAACAGATTATATATCCAGCTTATTTTGTTAACAAACCAGCTGGGGATCCTGGGTTAAAAAAAAAACACCCAGAAAAGCACAGCCACCTCGTACATTACCATAACTTTTTATTTTATTTTTATTTATTTATCGCATTATCACAGCTTTTTATTTATATTGAATCTGTTTTATTAAGTTTGAAACAAAATTACACAATACAAAATGAATGCATGGGAGAATCATCCTGACTCCAACGGATACTTGTTTATCCATTGGAGTCGGGATGATTCTCCCATGCATTCAAGTATACAGTGATATCACAATAACAACAATAGAACAAGTATTACAGAAGTATGATACAATATAGATATGTAAGGCATGGTAAAATGAGCATACTGAATGTATTATTAATTAACCTGTAGTCCGCCGATAACAAAGTTATAGAAAACCAAGCTCAACATACATGGCATGAAAATATGGTGGTGCTAACGTGAAGATGACCATGACCATATGTACATATAAGTGAAAGAAGGGTAAGGAAAAAACAAAACAATAACAAAGGGGGGAAAAAACAAGTAGATAAGGGGGGGAGTAGACAATTATACATGAGAGAGTCCAGGAGAAGCACCATTAACTGTATCTGCTACAAAATCATCAAAGTTGGAGGAGAACCGGAAGTGAAACCATACAGTCCACATAATGGTGTGGTATTCACTCTTCTCAGCATCCCATGCGACCATATGTTCTAGGTGTTTGGTCTTGTCCATTTCACAAGCCCAATTAGCTAGAGAAGGGATAGCAGTTTGGCGCTACGATCTAGCAATAACTGAGAGAGCAGCTGTCAAAAAATGACGAATTACACTCTTTTTGATTTGGTGATAGAAGCCCGGCAACATAGTCAGTATAGTTATGCGAGGTTCATTTGGGAATTTTCCTCCCACAAGTCTGTCATAGAGATGGAGGATTTTATCCCAGAAGGGAGAAATTCTTGCCCCAAATGTGTTTTATGGTGCCGGGGGCCTGTAAGCATCTCCAGCTTGTATCTGGTATGTTAGGATCAATTTTATGTAGAATAGTGGGGCAGCTATACCACCTGGACACAATTCGGTAATTTTGTTTTTGAGCATGAGATGAGATAGACAATTTAAAGAAAAGCGCCAGTGTTTTGCCCCATTCCATATCATCAGGAAATACAATAAGTTCCTGTTACCACTTTGAAATAAATGGTGGTGGATCTGACCCAGAATCTGATATATCTGGGATAATGCGTGTTTCAGTCTGTTAGATTGGGACAGCAACGGCTCAAAGGCTGTTTGCGACCTATTCAAGTTGGCGATGTTCGGTACTTTGTCTAGAAAGTGTGTCAATTGGGTGTGTTTAAGCCTGGCAGCAGTCAAAGTATGGCATGCAAGGAGCATGCAGAATAGAAAAGGGAATTTGTTTATTAGCTCATAGCGTATGGCTCAGCAGAGGAGCATCAGATTTTTGATAAGGTAACTGTCCCAGATTCATAGCGTAGCAGCAGTGATTATAGGCAGAAGGGTTCATTTAGATCTGTCAGGGTAGACAAGGAGGTAGGAATCTGAATTCCAAGGTATTTAAAGCGGAGTTCCACCCAGAAATGGAACTTCTGCTTTTCGGAATCCCCCCCCCCTTCGGTGTCACATCTGTCTAATCCAGGTATTTGCTCTCACTTCCGGGCATAGATCACCACAGGCTTTGCGGCGATCTATGCCATGTCCGGCCCCTCCTCCATCCCCCCACTGTCTTCTGGGAGACACACAGGTCCCAGAAGACAGCAAAGACCAGTGAGGACGTGCAGCATGACTCAAGCAGGCGCAGTAGGAAACAAGGCTGTGAAGCCGCAAGGCTTTACTTTTTCATTCTTTTACCTTGTTTACAAATGATTTTATTGTAGAAAAGGTCAAGGTACAAAAAAAAATAAAACATTTTGGTGCAGGAATGTATACAAGTATCATTGACGGTGAACATTGTACAGGAAGAAAAGGTTATGGTTAGTAAAAGTTAATCCTGAACCAGAAAGGTGGTGTCCCAGAGAGACCATTTTTTTTTATACCGGGGCACAGAATCATAACGTATGGTGAATTCTCTCGGAAAGTTTGATGTTCGTCATGCGGTTGAGAATCTGTGACCAAGGTACCGAAGTGGAGCGCCAATTAAAGGCTATGGGCCAATGAATGGAGGTGAGAAATGTGTGAATAAGCCTTGTGCTAGATGTTGGAATATCTTGAATGGGGAGAATAAAAGGCAGATTTGGGGTGTAAAAGGGATCCTTGTCAATAACGATGCTGGCCTTGTGGTAAGTGTCCTTTAGATGGGGACAGTCCTAAAAAATATGTAATAGCGTTCCCTGGGTGGGACATCCCCTGAAGCAGAGTGGAGATAGTGAGGGATAAAATGTATTAAGTTTAGCCGGTGTAAGATACCACCAATAGAGCAATTTGATAGCTGATTCTCTGATAGATGTTGTTTTGGTACATCTATGGAGATTTATGAAAATGACATCCCATTGTTCAAGAGTAAATTAAGTATTTAAATCCGATTCCCATTCTGCTCAGGCATGTTTGTTTCATATATTCTGGAGATCAAACCCCTATCTCGAGGAGTGGAGATACAAATTTGTTCAAATTTGTGTATAGGGGGGGGGGGGTGAAGTGTAAGTGAGTAATATTTCTGATAGAATTGTCTAATTGTTGTATAGTTTTCCAATTCATTAGGAGAAAGATTATATTTTGTTTGCAGACTGGAGAAAGTGAGAAATGAGTTAATGTGAGAGAGCGATTTTAAATGTGTTAGGTTACGCGACTTCCAATCCGTTAGTAAGTTTTGATATTGAGCACTGTCTAGGGGGGGAAAACGCGGGTTGCCTAGAAAAGATGCCGGGGGGTGTCAGAAGATAGCTTAAATTTTGGGACGATATGGTTTAAGGGTCTTATTTTTTGTGGTGGGATGGTTTTGGACCAGAGGAGTCTTGATTCCTTTACCAAAGATGGTGGCGCCTCCACCCGAGAGCTGAGGGACAGATCGGCTTTGGGTAAGGACATTGCGGGTGCCCTGGAAAGGTAAGTGTCCTTATTTTAAAATTCAGCAGCTGCCATTGAAACACAAATGTAGACTGAATACCCTGAATATCAGAATGTTGTCTTATGGCAATGGCAAGATGTTCCATAGTAAGTATGTATAGGAATTTATTTAATCCACATAGACAAATGGATACTCACATGCAAGTAAAAATATCAAGCAACACAGATCTGCTCCAGCTGAAATGAAATACAGTTTGTCCTGGTAACACATGGTTGAACAGCTGATGTGTTTCAGGGGTCATGCCCCCTTCCTCAGAGCTTTGTCACATATCATGGGGATCCTGGGTGGCACCATTAAAAAATTATCGTCATGACTGTATTTTTTAAAACTAGGGCTATTTATAAAAAATATTTTTGGAATTGGTATGTCTTCCATGGCAGTGCCCAAGTACCCGTGCACTTTTTTTTTGAAACAATAGTTTGCAAATAAGCATTGAAAAAGGCCAGAAGAAAAGTCTCCAATAGGGTTTGATGCTATAGTTGGGATTTGTGGACTTTGCACTGGGTTTGCCAAACATTTTGTAGATCCAACTTCTGTTCAGTTTACCCATGCCTAGGAAACAGAGAAAGTGTGCATTTTTTATGGCAGGAATTATTGCACTCATGAGGTGATGCTGACTATTATCAGGGTGTTTTTTTTGTTTTTTTTTTGAGTTGTGGATGGGATTATTGGCATTGAAAGAAAATCTGTGCTGAGGGAAATATGAGTGATGTCATTAGAGAATCTTAATAACCATTCCTTATACATTATATTCTAAATACGTTTTGTTTAAATAGCTTTGCACTAACACTATTGTATCTTTGAAAAAGAACAAAGACACAAGAGAATATATTTCCACATAGTGATCAGGTTTTATAATTCAAATGATTTCCTCTCTCACGTTAGAACAGCAAATCACATAATAAAATGCAATTACATTTTTACTGGGGAGAGCATTTGTTTTCCCTCCATAATCTGCAATTAATGTTCACATTGTGAACATTTTATTTTTTTAAATCATAATAGCCCTACTCTAATGATAGTTTCACTGCAGCAATAGGTACACTGTTTCATAAAAAGCTCAATTCTCATACGTTTTTTAAAGTATATGTAACCCTTATAAAACAACCTGTTGAGTTTGAAATTGACATGAAGGGCAAAACATGTATGTATACATCTAAAAAAACATAAATACATTTTTCTTTTTTTTTATAAGTGATAACATAATCTCTGTTCTCAGCTGCATAAGGAGCTCAGAGAGCTAGGGGAGGGGAGACAGCAGTATACCGAACTTCCCAGTGAATGGCTGTGTAGGGGGATATGTTAGCACAAGTCTAATCATTGGAGGAGAGCAAGCTGAGGTCCCAGCACAGACAGAAAACTGACCACACTGTGCTCTTTTGCCTACTGTGGTCAGTTTTTTTTAAATAGGAAATCAGAAAGACTGGCAGGAACACTAGGTATTTCACACAAAGGAAGCGAAACAAAGCAAACAGGATAATTTTTCATACAAGAACATGGTACAGCAGGCACATATCTGACATATGAAATGTTATAACATATTCCTTAAAGGAGTTGTAAAGGTAAAAGTTTTTTTACCTTAATGCATCCTATGCATTAAGGTAAAAAAACATCTGACAGCACCGCCCCCCCCCCCCCCGAGCCCCCGTTTTACTTACCTCACCGTTCGAAAGTCCCGGGCGCGTGCTTGTCATCCTGCTCGGTTCCCAGCCTGGCCGTTGATTGGCTAGGCTGGGCGGATTGATAGCAGCGCAGCCATTGGCTGGCGCTGCTGTCAATCACAGCGGATGACGCGGCGTGCCGGGGGGCGGGGCCGAGTGATACAGTCGGCGGCTATGGCCGCTGCTGTATCACGGGAGCGCGCTCGCAAAAGCTTTCCACCATGCGAGGAAGCTCGCATGAACGTGGAAAGCTTTTGCGAGGAGGAGCCGAGACAGCCGCCGAGGGACCCCAGAAGACACGGATCCGGGTCACTCTGTGCAAAACGATCTGCACAGTGGAGGTAAGTAGAACATGTATGTTATTTAAAAAAAAAAAAAAATGTACCTTTAGTGTTCCTTTAACTATATTCTTTATCTACTTTATTTATGTAATGCTCCAGTCAAATTAAAAAATATCTCCAAGTAATATTTATGCCTACCCTAAACACATAACAAAACTGTAATGCATTAAAAAAAAGAAAAAAAAGAAAAATAAACTTTAGCTGATGTTAGTAACCCCACGCCTCCAACAGTCACACACATATATACAATTTTTTTAACAAATTCTGCATGGCATTACCTGTTGTGTAACAAATAGATTTCCACTGTGTACTGCCAGTAAGATAGCCCTCACCCAGCCACATTTCCACACCTTCTCCAATAGCAGGGAGCAGTCAAGCAGTGAGCAAGACTAGCTAGTTGGTTCCAAGACCCAACACATTTCAACCATACTCCTAAAAACATTGTCAAGGTTAACTAAATAACTAGGTTGAAATTCTACATTTTTTTAAATCAATTGTAAAACCTTTAAAATCTAAACAGTAAAGTTACAGAGAGTCCACACAAAAAAGCAGACAAACATACCAAATCTTAAATCCAAGGTCAAATGAAAAGTATTTCATACATATGGGTGTTATACCTAGCTCACATCACTGTTGGAGTCACAAAGACATTGAAAATAAGGCGCTCACATCCCCCTTCTACACCATAATCACCTAACGTAAGCCTTCCTTTACATGAGGTAAAGTGATTTAAAGCAATAATCTGTCCATCACTAAATCAAATAGGGCTAATCCTGGAGTGGCCAGCCATCCTCCCCACACCTTCACATATTTTGAGAAGCTACCTCTATGTTGATACAGTATCTCACAAAAGTGAGTACACCCCTCACATTTTTGTAAATATTTTTTTTCTACCTTCCGTTTGAGGATGCCTCACAGATGCTCAATAGGGTTTAGGTCTGGAGACATGCTTCAGTATGTTGGTATTCATGGTTCCCTCAATGAACTGTAGATCCAAGTCGATTTGGATAAGTCCCTAGGAGATTGCCACATCTTACCACTGAGATGTTTTCCCATTCCTCCATTGCTCCTTGCAAAACTTCTCCAGGTCCTTCAAGTTGGATGGTTTACACTGTTGAACAGCAATCTTTAAGTCTGACCACAGATTTTCTATTGGATTGAGGTCTGGGCTTTGACTAGGCCATTCCAACATGTGTTTGGGGTCATTGTCCTGCCGGAAGGTGAACCTTTGTCCTAGCCTCAAATCACCCACAGAGTGGTACATGTTTTGCTCAAGAATAACCCAATATTTAGCATCATCCGTCTTTCCCTCAACTCTGACCAGTTTCACAGTCCCGACTGCTGAAACATAGTGTTCTTTGGGTGATGTGATGTTTTGGGTTTGCGCTAGACATAACGTTTTCTTTGATGGCCAAAAAGTAAAAATTTAGTCTCATCAGACCAGAGCACCTTCCTCCATACATTTTGGGAGTCTCCCACGTGCCTTTACGCAAACTCAAAACGTCCCATTTGTTTTTTGATGAAAGTAATGGTTTCTTCTGGCAAGTCTGCCATAAAGCCCAACTCTATGGAGTGTACAGATTATTGTCCTCCTATGTACAGATACTTCAGTCTCTGCTGTGGAACTCTGCAGCTCCTCCAGGGTTACCTTAGGTCTCTGTGCTGTCTTTCTGATTAATGCCGTCCTTGCCCGGAGGAGGTCCATGAGTTTTGGTGTGCAGCCGTCTCTTGGCAAGTTTGCTGTTGTGCCATGTTCTTCCCATTTGGGTATGATAGATTTGATGGTGCTCCTACTGATCAACAAAGATTTGGATATTTTTTATAACCTAACCCTGACTTGTACTTCTCAACAACATTGTCCCTTACTTGTTTGGAGAGTTCCTTGGTCTTCATGCCAGTGTTTGGTTAGTGGTGCCTCTTGCTTAGGTATGCAGCCTCTGGCATCTTACAAAAAGGTGTGTATATGTAATGACAGATCATGTGACACTTAGATTGCACACAGGTGCACTAATTATGTGACTTCTGAAGGTAATTGGTTGCACCAGAGCTTTTTATGAGCTTCATAACAAAGGGGGTGAATACATATGCACATGTCAATTATCTTTGTTTCCTTTTGAAAAACAGTTTTATGTATGTATTTTTCTAATTTTGCTTTACCAACTTAGACTTTTGTGTTCTGATCCATCACATATAATTCAAATTAAAAAAACATTCAACTAAAGGCTTTAATGTAACAAAATAGGTAAAAAGCCAAGGGGGTGAATACTTTTGCAAGTCACTGTATCCAGACACTGTCTCTGTGAGGCTTCAGCAAGTGCATGAGGAGGAGGAGTATGGTTGCTGTGATGGTGTTCAAGAGGAGGTGAAGGACATGGAGTAGGTTTCCAGGGGTGGGTTTCATCCTCACAAACCCAGGTTGTTGTATTTAGCTGGGAGGATGTATCCAAGATCAATGTTATTCTCACTAACCCCCAAGAACTGGGGTTCCAGTAATTTGTGGGTAGAAGGGCTTGTTCATGCTCCAAAGTATGTAAAAGAACCATAGGAGTTACTTACTGTAACGTTCTTTCCCGGAGTCTTTCAGGACAGCCACCTGAGAGACCTTGGCTCCTCCCCTCTGTAGGAAACACAGCGCCAGCCTTCTATAAATTTCCTCCTCCCCTGCTGGTCCTCAGTTCTTTAAAGAGCTTGTCCAGTCACTGGGGAGACACAAGAATATATGATACAACATAGTTAACTATATCACATTTCCTGCAAGGAAATTTTATGATTTTCAACATACTTTTGGGTGGGTACCCGGCTGTCCTGAAAGACTCCGGGAAAGAACGTTACCAGTAAGTAATTTAGTTTTTCCCCTAATCATCTTTCAGGACAGCCACCTGAGAGGATAACCAAGCACTTACCCTTAGGGTGGGACCACAACTTGTAAGACCTTGCGTCCAAAGGTCTGATCTTTAGCTGACCAAAGATCCACATTAGCTTTTAGTGTCAGCGTCTTTAGGTTGCAATTCTCTAGTGGTTCAAAGGGGTCTGCTGTCAAAGTTTGTAGCACTAGTGACAGGTCCAACTTTTGAAAGACTGTACTCTGAATGGGTTTCTGTCTGCTCAGGGATCTAAAGAGCCTGATTATCCATGGATCGGATGCTAATCTTTTTTTCTGGAAAAACGAAAGTGCTGACACTTGACTCTTTAATTTGCTAAGGCTTAGTCCTTTTTCTACACCACTCTGTAGAAATTCTAGGACTGCCACTGAGCTCTGTGGGTTGAAGGAGTTTTTTGTGCACCAATTGTTAAAGCACTTCCACACTCTCTGATAGATGTTGCGTGTCTCCACTTTCCTGCTTCTTAGCAGAGTCGCTATTAAGCGGCTTGAGAACCCTTTTGCTTTCAGCAGCTGCTCCTCAGATACCAGGCGGCCAAGTTCCACCTTTTTACTTGGGGGCAGTATATTGGGCCCTGGGAGAGTAGATATTCCTGGACTGGAAGTAACCAGGGGGGCTCTATAGCGAGTTCTTACAGCATAGAGAACCACGGTCTCTTGGGCCAGTGAGGTGCTATGAGAATCAAAGTTGTGTTCTCTATGCAGAGTGTTCTTATTACCACTGGTATCAGTACTGGTGGAGGAAAGGCATAACATATTTTGAATGTCCACCTCTGTGCCAACACATCCACCCCTAGCACTCCGTCCTCTCTTTTCAGAGAAAAGAACGCTCTGACTTTTTTGTTTTCTCTTGAGGCAAATAAGTCCACCTGAGGTGTTCCCCATCTTTGCATAATTTGTTCGAACACCTCTTGGTTTAACACCCAGTCGCCTTCTTTCACTTGCTTCCTGCTGAGAAAATCTGCCCCTCTGTTTAAATTCTCTTTTAGGTGGACTGCTGATAGAGAGAGTATGTTTTTCTCTCCCCATTTCAGGATTTTCTCTGCTAGTGCCCACAGGGTTCTACTTCTTGTTCCTCCCTGTTTGTTTATGTAGGCAATGACTGATGCGTTGTTTGACCTGATCTGAAAGTGATGTCCTTTTAACTCTTTCTGGAAGGATTGGAGTGCAAACGCTACTGATTTCAATTCCTTCCAGTTGGATGATCTCATCCTCTCTTCCCTTTCCCACATCCCTTGTGTTATCTGGGAGCCTAAATGCAATCCCCATCCTATGCCACTTGCGTCTGTGGTAAGTGTCTGGGAAATGGGAAGTGTCCACAGCCGTCCTTGGGTTACATTTTCCTCTGTCCTCCACCACCATAGGGTTCTTTTTACCTTTGCTGGTATTAGAACCTGAGTGTCCAAGGACTCCTGCTTGTGATCCCATATCCTTAATAGGAACATTTGCAGTGGCCAAAAATGTAGGGCTGCCCATTGTACTGCTGGGATTGCGGACGTTAGTAACCCCAGTGTTGACATTACCTTTCTGATGGTGCATGGTAAGTTTGCCTGAATTGCACTTACTTCCTTTTGGATTTTTTCTATTTTCTCTTTGGGTAGGAATATTTTCTGTTGGACCGAATCTATTACATATCCCAAGTATGTTATCAGATGAGTGGGTTGTAGGTTGGATTTTTCTATGTTTATTAGCCAACCCAGATTTTTTGGGAACGTCTGCGTGATCTCAAGGTTTTTTGTAACCTTCCTGGAGATTCTGCAAAAAGAAGCAGATTGTCTAAATAGGTGATGATGGATATGCCTTGGACTCGCAAGGGTGCCAAGGCGTCCGCCAGAATCTTTGTGAAGATTCTGAGTGAAGAGGAAAGGCCGAAGGGTAAGGCTCGGAATTGTAGGTGCATGGTTTTGTTTTTTGTTTCTATTGCCAACCTTAGGAACTTCTGACAATTCTGGTGTATTGGGACGTGTAGGTATGCGTCTTTTAACAGAGGTTCAGAGGTTTGAGGTTTAAGATTGGTCTGACCTTTCCCGTGGGTTTTTGTACTCCGAATATGTGGGAGTAAAACCCCTGTCCTCTTTCTTCCTTTGGCACCTCTGTGATTACTTCTTGTTTCCTGAGATCCTCTATGGCTCTCATTAACCCTTCGGCTTTGTTTTTTGGAAGTTTGCTTAAATACAATCTGTTTGGGGGTTGTTTTGAGAACTCCAGGTGATATCCTTCCCTTATTGTTCTCAAAATAAAGTAATTGGAGGTTATCTTTTCTCATTGCGGGAGGAAGACCTCCTACTGTGACCAATTTGTAATTTCTTGTCATAGTTTTGTTCAGGAGGACGAAAAATTGCTCCTCCTTTGCTTTTCCCCTTTGGGACCCAAGGTCTTTTCTGGTTATCTGCCTTGGGTGTTGTATAGCGGAGACCTCTTGGGACCCAAGTTGTTCTTTTTTGCCTCCTTTTGTTCTGTTGTGGCTGACTCCAGGGCGGAAATGCTTTCTTTTTATCCGCTGTATGATCCAGCACCTTCTCCAACCCTGGCCCAAATAACAAGTCCCCTGTAAATGGGATGTCGCATAATTTGGTTTTAGACGCGCAGTCCCCCTGCCACGTCTTTAACCATAGGGCCCGTCTTGTGGAGTTGGCTAGTGTGGATGAACTGGCTGCCATCCGTACTAGTTCTGCTGAGGCATCTGCGATATAAGCTATGCCTCGCAGTAGTGTGGGAATGGAGGATAAGATTTTCTCCTTCGCAGTTCCTTCCTCAATGTGCGCCTGGATCTGGTTCAGCCAGAATTCCATATTTCTGGCCACCAACGTGACTGCCATCGCTGGCTTTAAACTTCCCAGTGTGGAGTCCCATGATTTTTTCAATAATCTTTTATCCATTGCTTCATATAAGATGTCCATATCCTCAAATGCTAAATCCGTGTGCCTTGATACTTGTGAGAAGGCGGCATCTAGCTTTGGAGTTTTGTTCCATATTGAGGATGGGTCATCTGAGAATGGAAACCGTCTTTTTAAAGCTTTAGAATATTTTTTTTTTCTGGTTTATGCCATTCTTTCTTAATTGCTCTTATTAGCACCTTGTGAACTGGAAAATTCTTCTTTTCCTGTTCTCCTAATCCCTCATACATCTGGTCATGCAGGGATAGGGGATTTTTCTCTGTTTGTATACCTAGTGTGGTATAGATGGCTCCCAAGAGGTGATCGACATCCTCTAACGAGAGTTTATATCAGGATGGCCTCCTGGAATCTCCTTCCTGCGCCTCCTCCTCTGACTCTTGGGAACCGGACACTGCGCCATCAGGTTCCTCTTCTGCCTCCTCTCTAGGAGTTACTGAAGGGCCCGCACTGGTGGCAGGTATTACCTCTGGTACTTTAACTGCTGCCTGTACTGGAGGAAAGGCTGACTGAAGCTGCGGAAGCTGAAATCCTTCAAAGAATGTTTTAAAGGAGTCAACGGTGCTGGATAATTCTTTAACAGATGATGCTAGCTCACTCTGTTCTGAAGTATGTTCCTTTACTAGTTTACTAATATAATCACTACTTTAGAGGATTAGCTTGGTAGCGGGGTGTGTGACCCCCTGGATGGGTTCACTACACACTGATTTATACAGAGAAACAGCCGAAGTCGGTTGAAAGCAAAGATTTGGGTTTATTCTTCCATCTTGCTGGAAACAAGTGGAAGCATCCAAACAGCATAAACAAAATCAAACATAAACACTTGGGGCCTCTACCTTCACCACACAGGAACCTATCTATGGAGTCTGGCACAGCCTAGTGCTGGGTAGACACTGCTGGTCCTACAGCAGAAAACAATAGTCTCTTTTTGATTTTTATCACACAGAAAAATCAACAGCACCTCACCTCTTCAGAAATATTTCTGCTCACTGCTCTCCTTCACTCAAAAAGCCTCAGGATGCAGCAATCAGTAGTAATCCTCTGGATTACTTATATAGGCCTTAATCGCCTCATTCTGAACAGCTGAAGTTTTCCAACGCCCCTAAACCTTTCTGAGTATTTCTGCAGCCTAAACCTGATAATAATTGGTGTATTGTCTAAACAAGGCAGAAATGTATCTCCCATCTGTGACAACACCCACAGATTTACCTGACTTCCTGTCACACTACATATAGCTTTCCTCCATGACTCTCTAAGTGTGACAGGATGGACACTTCCTCTTTGAGCTGTGAGTAGGCCTATCTTTGTCAGTTTTCTGAAAGACATAAGGCAAAAGACATCCCACAGTTAGTACTGTAACCTTCCTCCTGCCCACGGCAGGTTGCGCAGTGCCTTCATGTGGGCTTACCTCACTAGGGGCCCCATGAATCACCCCCTGACACTGAAGGCTTTGGCTCTTCCCCCCTCCCTTTCTTCCTGGGGCGGGGGGAGGGGTAGTGAGTTTAGGATAGGGGGGTCCACCCTAGGTTCCCCTTACCTTAGTATGGCTGGAGCTGGTCTCTGCTGGAGCAGTCTCTCTTTCCTCTGCCTCCAACATTTTCTGTGTCACCAGCGGTGCTTCTGCTGTCTCTACAGCATGTGCAGCTCCCTCCAGCCTCTGCCTGGCTCCAGTTCGTAATTCGCGGCCGGAAGCGGAAACCGCGAACTCGGAAGTGCACGCCCCCGTCTACCGGACATGACATCACCCGCCGTTGGCTCTGTGCGGTCCCAATACCCGGCGTGGCTGCGCTTTGGTATCCCTTTCCTGCTGCTGCCACACACGCTTGCTGAGGCATGGGACGCCGGCTGTGCACCTCCCCCTCTGCACTCGGTGCTGAAACGGAGCCCCCCCGACCTACTCCTGCACTCAGCGATGTGAGGGTGGCCAGTTCTTTGCCAGGTTAGTAACCTGGTCTCGTCCTAGGATGCCTCTGCTCCCTTTGTGGACTGTTTGCTTGAGCCTCCCTGGCTCTCTTAGCAGGATTCCTGGTGGTGTCTCACCTCTGGAGGAAACACAAATAACTGAGGACCAGCAGGGGAGGGGGAAATTTATAGAAGGCTGGCGCGGTGTTTCCTACAGAGGGGAGGAGCCAAGGTCTCTCAGGTGACTGTCCTGAAAGACGATAATGCCGCGTACACACGGGCAAACATGTACGATGAAACCGGTCCGCCGGACCGTTTTTTACCGTACATGTCTGCCCGGGTATTTCTGTACGATGGCTGTACTAACCATCGTACAGAAATCCGCGCGTAAACAATATGCGGGGCGTGTCCGCCGTCATTCGACGCATGCGAGGGATGGCGGGCGCTCGGACATGTACGGTACGGTAGGTCTGTACAGACGACCGAACATGTCCGAGCGGGCAGGATTCCAGCGGGCTGTTTTAAAACAAGTCCAGAAATATTTGCCCGCTGGGAAAAGGCCCGGCGGGCAAATGTTTACAGTTTAGTGAAAAAAAAAAAAAAAAACAGCAACAGGGACAGTAATTAACATGAATCCCCTGTGCTGGTGGCTGCTGTTGGGATGGAATATTCTGTCCTCTGGCCCTGGATACTCTCAGGGTGGTGATATTCTTCTGTTGCATGGGTTAATAAGAGTGGCTGCAGCTGTGACAGGGACTCACCCTTTCTGCCCCTGTGCTCCATTCATAGAAACCATACTATTGGTTTCCTCAAGGAAAAGTTTTCTATGAATTGAGGGGGGGGGGGGTGGGGGGTGAATAAAAGGTCCACTTTCATTCATAGAATGCTTCATCCTGAATTATGCCTTATTCAGGCTACAGCTTTCATGTGGAGCAGACAGAGTGAATATAATACCATACTCTAAAACCTGTTTACCAACTTGTATAAAAGATGCCACTGTGTCTAATTTGCTAAGCCTTGGATGCTGTGTCCTAGAGACTTTCTTCCACATTTTACAGTAGAGCATATACTAAAAGCCACTCTTTACTCCAAGACCTTACTTTAACATGAATTATTCAGGCAAGTAATCAACCTTTCCACTCCTGCTGCTCTTTCAAGAGCCAGAACAAAACATGCTTTATGTAGACAGCTAATTGTAGTAACACAAGTCAAAAATATCTCCCCTGTCCTGTGAAGTTTATCCTATGAAACACGAGCAAATTAATTGATTGTCTGCCACCTACACATAATAAAGTTGCCAGGTTGTTTGTTAAATTATACTGGTTATGCTAGCAAAGCAAAGGTAGTAGAGAAAATACGAGGAAGAAGAACAAAAAATAACCATTTCATTGCCCTGACCCAATTATGCCCCTATTTATAGGACATTATTATCAGAGCTTTATCACACATCTTGTTAGGAATGCAGCCATTTTACATGCTCATTGCTGCTCTTTAGTCATTAACTAACATAACTCATCGCTAGAGGCTGTTGTTTTTGGACTGAACATAAATCAACCTCCAAGTCCTTTATTTTAAAATAGCTACCTGTATATACTTGCACTGTTTCAGGGAAATACAAGGCAAAGCTAATAAAGTGGCTGCTTTGTACATAATAATTTAAAAGCAGCCCACAAAAAAGATGTACAGTCAGGGACCATCAAAAATGCAGATGAATAATTAGTGATGCAAGTATACATATTACAGCATGCAGAATATTTAAAGCAGAGTTCCACTCAAAAGTGGAATTTCCTCATACCTGTCTCCTTCCACCCTCCGGTGCCACATTTTGCACCTTTCAGGGGGAGGGGGGAATGGCTACATGTTTTTGACAAGTACCATTCCCCACTTCCGGGAGACCGGGCCGTGGCCCGGTCTCCCAGAAGTTCGGCCCCCTCCTCCTTCCTCCAGCGCCGGACTAGATAGGAAGCACAGCACGTATCACGCATGCGCAGTAGGGAACTGGCTGTGAATGGTGGCAGCTGCACCCGACATCCAAAGATCTGCTTAGGTGCCAAAATCACAAGCTTCCTGGACAGGTAATATTAACAGTCAACAGCTGTAGCATTTGTAGCTGCTGAATTTTTCGTGAGGCGACTGGACCTTTTCTTTAATGATAAACATGCAGATAAACCTGACCAAATGACCATGTAAAAGTTTGGTTCAATAATATATGTTATAAGTTAGGTTTTTTGTAGCTTACTGGTAATTGAAAAACAGTTTACTCTATGCCAGAATTACATTTCAGTGCTTTTTTTGCCCACTTCTGCTTTTTTCATTTAAAAGTAAGCAAAAGTTCACACATGAATATCTTCCCATGCAGGGGTTCTCACAATCAATATAAAAGATAACAAAGGATTTAGTCTCACAGTCCCAGTGCTTGTGCACAAAATGCTTTACCTCTGTCAGCTTGGCTTCTTATTTTGCAGCTCCCAGCTGCTACATCCTTCACAGGCTTGGGCCTTTGTCTGTCCTGGCCTGGACAGTATGGTGCAGACATTCACCTCTCACTGCTCCCTTCATACACTGACACCCTCGAGAGGGTGGTGAATTCTAATCCTGGTACTAATATGAACCCAGCACACACCTGCACCATTATTGTGCCTGTTTCTTGCAAATACTGGCCTAGACTGCCATGTTAGATCGTGGCATGGGCTCGTCCTGCCACATATAGATTTATGTTTTAATATGAATGTATTTCTTTTTTTTGCACTTACATGCATGCTGTGTTTTACTTACATGTAAAAATTCCTCAACACCCAATCCCACTAAAAATGCATGTAGTAGCATGTTGCATAATGGTAACATGCAATCCTATCTACATGGGTGAGTTGGAAGCTCTGGTGCACAAGGAGAACTATGAGGGCTACTTTTCAGGACAGACTGGGAGGAAATATTGGCATCAATGGACACAGAACAGAAATGGGAATTCTTCAAAGTTACTGTATGTAAACTCACTGCAATAAGATTAAAAGCCTAAAAATAAAACCTATGTGGCTCATGGCCAAAGTTAAAATGGCTACAAATAATAAAAAAGGAGCCTTTAAAAAATATAAAAATTAAGGAACGCTATCATTTAAATGTTACAAAGAATATAACAGAATATGTAAAAAGGAAATCAAGGATGCAAAAATTCAAAAAGAACGACAGATTGCAAAAGATAGTAGGACAAACCCCCAAAAAGTATTCAAATATATTAATAGTAAAAAGGGCAGGTCTGAGCATGTAGGCTAAATAATCTAGAGTGTGTAACTGGGGACAAAGAGAAGGCAAATTTATTAAATACTTTCTTCAGCTCTGTGTATACAAAGGAGCATGGGAGAGCTCATGTCCATAATGGGGGTGGTATTGACACAGCCCCAAATGATCCACAATGGCTCAAAAGGGATATGGTCCAGAAATATTTAGACAGAATAAAGGTGGATAAAGTACTTGGACCAGATGTCATCCAGCCACAAATCCTAAAAGAATTGAGCTCTGTCGTTTCAAGGCCATTGTTTCAAATTTTTAGGGATTTATTAATAACTGGAATGGTACCACTGGATTGGCACAGGGCCAATGCGGTGCCCATATTTAAATGGGATCAAAGTCTTTACCAAGTAAATATAGACCTGTTAGTTTAACTTCTATAGTCAAGGAAATACTGGAGAGTTTAATAAAAGACCACATAGACGAATATTTTAAGCAACAGACAGCTTTGATTCATGAAAGACAGAAGTTGTCAAACAAACCATTGGCGATTCATTTGTCTTGCAATCCTTCCCAAAGGGGTGTTGCCACCGCAGTACACAGCCACCTCTCTCCATCCTCCCAAGCGCACATACTAAGAGCAGCAGCACTGAACAGTGGCACACAGCAACACTATTGCAGGGGCATCTGCAAAGCCCCACTGAAGGCTTATTGGTGAGAGAGCTTGTCCCTACATGCACATCCAGCCACGGATCAGTGCTGGTTTGAGAGATCACAAAATCAACACCCCTTTGGGAAGTATAGACGAATTCCCGTATCCGGGATATGGTATGGGATTTTGAAGGTGCATGTTGAGGTCTTCAATTGTCTATATTGTAATGATTATAGATAACTTTGTCTAAAGCAAAAATCATGAAAAAGTCAGGTTTTACTATAAAAATAGCTGTTATATTCATAAATATGTATTATATAGAGAAATAGTAAAAAATAAAAGAGGAATTTACAACAAAGTGCAAAATGTTCCTTGTGTATCCCATGCTAACTCTTTGGGGCTATACAGTGGAATAACGTCCTTACAGGATGTCTCCAATTTACAAGTCGACCGCACTATCTAATTAGGCAACTAAGTTGAAAATGAGGTTTAATGTTGATCAATGTAAAGTTATGCACTTGGGGGCTAATTATGTGCATGCATCATACAGACTAGGGGGAGTACAACTGGGGGAATCAATGGTGGAGAAGGATCTGAGTTTTATGGTAGATCATAAGCTCAATAAAAGAATGCAATGCCAAGCTGTGTTTTCCGAAGCTAGCAAAATCCTTTCTTGTATTAAGAGTGGTATGGACTCCAGAGAGAGAGATACAATTTCCCCCCTGTACAAATCATTAGTAAGTCCTCATCTGGAATATGCCGTTCAGTTTTGGGCACCAGTTCTTAAAAAAGGATATTGGGGAACTGGAGAAAAGAGACATGGAGGAGCTCAGCTATGAGGAAAGATTAGAGGAACTGAATCTATTCCCTGTTCAGAAGAGGAGATTAAAGGTGAATATGATCAACATGTACAAATAGACTCCCTCCAGAGGTGGTTCTGGCAAGCTAAGTTGATTGCTTTCAAAAAGGCCTGGATTCTTTCCTAAATGTACACAATATAACTGGGTACTAACATTTATAGGTAAAGTTGATCATGGGAAAATCCGATTGCCTCTCGGGGATCAGAAAGTAATTTTTTTCTCCTACCGTAGCAAATCGGAACATGCTTTGCTGAGGATTTTGCCTTCCTCTGGATCAACTGTGGGGGTAGGTATGTGTATATGGGATTGTATTTGTTTTGGGGGGGGTTGAACTTGATGGCTTTGTGTCTTTTTTCAACCTGACTAACTATGTAACTGTAAAATGAGTATCACCCTATATTGAAAAAAGAGGAAAGGTATGGTGTCCCCAGTAACACACCTCCATCCCTGTTACATATAGTCAAAACAAAAGGATTCGCCCCGGGACTTTAAATTAAGTGGGTAACGTTTCCACCAGTACAGATAACAGTAATTGTACAGTATATAATTTATTCAAGTGAAATTGTTTACATGCGTAAAGTAAAATTGTTACATACATGAATAACACCAACAATTGGCAATTGAAATGATACATAAACAGTAAATATTAGTACACAAGTATAATAGTGGACAGAGTACACGGGCATTGTACTACCCGACTAGCCTAGTTTCGCAAGATCCAGCTCGCTCTTCAGGGGTGTGTAACACTGTACCTAGGATGAAAAAGTATATATGTTTGGCAATATGGCACAGTATTAGTTGTAAAGGCACAGGGTAGGAGGGGTTGTGGGTCCCCATACTCACCACTGAGCTTGACCATGGCTACAAATGTGCGGCCTCCGAGACGGCAGCAGCAGGTGCCTCACCTGGGAGCTGAAGGGACGGAGTGAGGAAGGGACCCCTCTAGAGGCCAAACGGAGAGCAGGCATGGCGTAGGTATAGTGATGTATCCATAGAGACCTCATTGGTCCATAAAAAGTATAGGCTGTGAACATAAGTATGTTTATCAGACATCTAAAGTAGTAAAGTAGAATCAATCAATATTAGCATAGAATTATGTCTGAATGAAAGGCCTGGGCCAAAAATGGTAGTGAGATGGTTAGAAACATAAGATATCAGAGGGTTACTAGCAGATGACAGGATAGAAGAGAGAGGTGAACTGTGAGTGTGTGTATGGTGATGTGTCGCTAGAAACCTTTGTTAATCCATACAGAGTATAAGCTATACATGTTTGTCAGGTATCTGAAATAGTAAAGTAAAATTAATGAGTTTTAGCATAAGGATGTATATATCTCAGTAAAGGGCCTGGGTCCAGGATGGTGGGGACCTGGAGATGATGAAAAACATAGGATAACAAAAGGGTAATAGCAGGGGATAAGATGAGAGAGAGAGAGAGAGAGAGAGAGAGAGAGAGAGAGAGAGCGAGAGAGAGAGGAAGAGAGAAGAAAGGGGTGAACTTAGTGTGGAGGAATCCAAGATATCAAAAATTAAAACAAACCAAAAGATAACAATAATAATAAATGATGAGTTCTCAAGGAATGAGCTGTGTGTAAGAAATGCAAGTGTGCCTGAATATAATGAGGTGGATATAGCAAGTACCTGAGTATGGTGAATGTCCCAAGTATAAAAGTTAGACACAGCAGGCAATCTCCACAGCTGTGTGTGTCCTCAGTGAAGAGTGAAATGAAATCCAAGCCATGCCTGACCTCCAATTTAACCCCGGGAAGGACCCAAAAGGCTACGCCCCCAACACCAGGTGGAGGCTTAATTGGGCGCATGAACCAGCGTAGCAGCCGGCGCATTGAAAGTAATATGTTAAGCCGCGCCGAACTCCCTATAGAAGTCTATGGGAGAAATCAAAAGTGTTCATTTTAAAGGCTAATCTGCTAGTTTTGTCCTAAAAAGTGTTTGGGGACCTCAGTCCTGCCCCAGGGAACATGTATCAATGTTTTTTTTTATTTTTTAAAACGGCCGTTTTTTCGGGAGCAGTGAAATTAATAATTCTTAAAGTGAAACAATAAAAGTGAAATATTCCTTTAAATTTCGTACCTAGGGGGGGTGTAATGTCAGCATGTGAAATAGCGCATTTTTCCCGCACTTAGAACTCCCCCTGCACAAAATGACATTCAGAAGGAAAAAAGTCATTTAAAAATTCACACGCGGCTATAATGAATTGTCGGCTCTGACAATTCTAAAGGGATTCATTCATAAAACAAACAAAAAAAATGTGTAGGGGTTCCCCCAAATTAAATTACCAGGCCCTTCAGGTCTGGAATGGATATTAAGGGGAACCCCGCCGTAAAAAAAACAAAAAAAAAAAACGTGCGGTTCCCGGCAAATATCCATTCCAGGCCCTTCAGGTCTGGTGTGGATTTTAAGGGGAACTCCACCCCAAATTGAAAAAAAAATGGCGTGGAGTCCCCCTAAAAATCCACACCAGACCCTTATCCGAGCACGTTGACCTGGCCGGCCGCAGAAAAGAGGGGGGGACAGAGTGCGGCCCCCCCCCCTCCTGAACCGCACCAGGCCACATGCCCTCAACATGGGGAGGATGTCCCCATGTTGATGGGGACAAGGGTCTCATCCCCACAACCCTTGCCCGGTGGTTGTGGGGTATGCGGGCGGGAGGTTTATCAGAATCTGGAAGACCCCTTTAACAAAGGGGACCCCCAGATCCTGACCCCCCCCCTGTGTGAAATGGTAATGGGGTACATTGTACCTCTACCATTTCACCCCAAAAAAAATGTCAAAGTGTTAAAAATGACAGTAGCCGGTTTTCGACAAATCTTTTAATAAAATCTTCTTTTCTTCTTTCCTTCGGGTTTCTTCCGCTGATTCTTTCTTCTCGTCCACATCTTGCCCGACGTCTACTTCTATCTTCTCCGTCCGTCCTTCAGCCTTCTGGTCCCGCATCTTGTGTCTTCTGCGGTCTTCTTCTCGGTCCGCCAGCCTTCTCGTCCGCATCTTGTGTCTTCTCCGGACCCAGCGTTTGAATTTGAATTGGCCGTCGTCTTCCCGCTCCTGGGACCCGCCCCCCTCTGACGCCACAAGTAAACTCCTTAGAAGGTCTTGTGCGTCAGAGGGGGGCGGGGTCACATGAGTGTGACACAGCGGGGGAATTCAATTTCAATCGCGCCGCCCGGAGAAGAAGTTCCCGCCGTGTCACACTCATGTGACCCCGCCCCCCTCTGACGCACATGACCTTCTAAGGAGTTTACTTGTGGCGTCAGAGGGGGGCGGGTCCCAGGAGCGGGAAGACGACGGCCAATTCAAATTCAAACGCTGGGTCCGGAGAAGACACAAGATGCGGACGAGAAGGCTGGCGGACCGAGAAGAAGACCGCAGAAGACACAAGATGCGGGACCAGAAGGCTGAAGGACGGACGGAGAAGATAGAAGAAGACGTCGGGCAAGATGTGGACGAGAAGAAAGAAGCAGCGGAAGAAACCCGAAGGAAAGAAGAAAAGAAGATTTTATTAAAAGATTTGTCAAAAACCGGCTACTGTCATTTTTAACACTTTGACATTTTTTTTGGGGTGAAATGGTAGAGGTACAATGTACCCCATTACCATTTCACACAGGGGGGGGTCAGGATCTGGGGGTCCCCTTTGTTAAAGGGGTCTTCCAGATTCTGATAAACCTCCCGCCCGCATACCCCCACAACCACCGGGCAAGGGTTGTGGGGATGAGACCCTTGTCCCCATCAACATGGGGACATCCTCCCCATGTTGAGGGCATGTGGCCTGGTGCGGTTCAGGAGAGGGGGGGGGCCGCACTCTGTCCCCCCCTCTTTTCTGCGGCCGGCCAGGTCAACGTGCTCGGATAAGGGTCTGGTGTGGATTTTTAGGGGGACTCCACGCCATTTTTTTTTTCAATTTGGGGTGGAGTTCCCCTTAAAATCCACACCAGACCTGAAGGGTCTGGTATGGATATTTGGGGGGACCCCACGCCATTTTTGGGTGTTTTTTTACGGCGGGTTCCCCTTAATAATCCATTCCAGACCTGAAGGGCCTGGTAATTTAATTTGGAGGGACCCCCTTTTTTTTTTTTTTTTAATGAGCAATGACTCTATTCTTTATAGCCATGAGTACTTTAACCACTTGCCCACCGGGTTAATTCTGGCACTTCTCTCCTTCATGTGAAAATCCAAATTTTTTGCTAGAAAATTAATCAGAACCCCCAAACAATATATTTTTTTTAGCAGACATCCTAGGGAATAAAATGGCAGTCATTGCAATACTTTTTGTCACACCGTATTTGCGCAGCGGTCTTACAAGCGCACTTTTTTTGGATAAAAATCACTTTTTTGAATTAAAAAATAAGACAACAATACATTTTGCCCAATTTTTTTATATATTGTGAAAGATAATGTTACGCCGAGTAAAATGATACCCAACATGTCACGCTTAAAAATTGCGCCCGCTCGTGGCATGGCGTCAAACTTTTACCCTTTAAAAATCTCGATAGGCGACGTTTAAAAAATTCTACAGGTTGCATTTTTTGAGTTGCAGAGTAGGTCTAGGGCTAGAATTATTGCTCTCACTCTAACGATCGCGGCGATACCTCACTTGTGTGGTTTGAATACCGTTTTCATATGCGGGCGCTACTCGCGTATGCGTTTGCTTCTGTGCGCGAGCTCGTCGGGACGGGGCGCTTTAAAAAATTTTTTTGGGGTTTTCTTATTTATTTTTATTTAGTTTTATAATTTTTTACACTGAAATAAAAAAAAAAAAAATGATCAGTTTTCTTCCTATTACAAGGAATGTAAACATCCCTTGTAATAGGACTAGTGTGTGACAGGTCCTCTTTATGGAGAGAGGCGGGGTCAATAAGGCTGGAAAGCATGGTATTGAAAAAATAACTAAAGATCTCATGCTTTCAGCTGCAATCATGTTCGTTCACCACAGTGGTGTAGTGTATAGCACTTTGACCTAGCAGCAAAAGAGTCGTTGGTTCGAATCCCGCCCGTGACAGCATCTGCATGGAGTTTGCATGTTCTCCCTGTGCCTGCGTGGGTTTCCTCCCACAATATAAAAACACGCTGTAAATCGGTTCCGGTCTAAATAAGCCCTAATATGCAGTAGTATATTTAGGTTTGGTTCTGCCCTAGGCCTGACTACATATCTGCACCTCCTAATAGAAAAATGACCCACCCCTTCCTGTCAAGGTCACACCCTGTTTTTGTATAACCCCGCCCAGTAATTTTCAGGGGACCCACACACTAGTTCTGGGGGGGCACTGGATTCCCTTAACCACTTCCATACCAGGCACTTACGCACCTTCCCGCCCAAGCCAATTTTCAGCTTTCAACACTGTCGCACTTTGAATGGCAATTGCGCGGTCATACAACACTGTACCCAAACAAAATTGGCGTCCTTTTTTCCCCACAAATAGAGCTTTCTTTTGTTGTTATTTGATCACCTCTGCGTTTTTTTTTTTTGCGCAACAACTAAAAAAAGACTGCAAATTTTGAAACAAAAAAACGTTTTTATTTTTTTAGGTTAATTTTTTTGTAAATAAGTTTTTCTCTTTCAATTACGGGCACTGATATGGCGGCACTGATGGGCACCGATGAGATGGCACTGATGGACATCGATGAGGTAGTACTGACGGGCACAGATGAGGTGGCATTGATTGGCGGCGCTGCTATGCGGCACTGATGGGCACTCATAGGCGGCACTGATGGGCACTCATGGGCGGCACAGATGGGCGGCACTTATGGGTGGCACTGATGGATACTTATGGGTGGCACAGGTGGGCACTAATAGGTGGGCACTGTGCATGGATGGGCACTGTGGGGTGGCACTGATGGACACTGTGGGGTGGCACTGATTTTCCCAGTCAGTGCCCATTTGTGGGCACTGATTGGCATCTTTTTTCTTATTTTTTATTGCTTTTTGTTTTTTTGTTCTATATTTTTTTTGTTTTTGCACACCCTGGTGGTCCAGGGTGGGCATCCCTGGTGGTCCAGTGTGGTGATCCGAGGGGGGGCTGCGCTGATAAACAATCAGCGCGAACGCCCCCTGTCAGGAGAGCCGCCGATCGGCTCTCCTATACTCGCGTCTGTCAGACGCGAGTGAGGAAGAGCCATCGATGGCTCTTCCTGTTTACATCGTGATCAGCCGTGATTGGACACGGCTGATCACGTGGTAAAGAGTCTCCGTCTCCGTGAGAGACTCTTTTACCGAGATCGGAGATGCAGGGTGTCAGACTGACACCCCGCATCACCGATCGCCGCGCTGCGTGCCCCCACAGGCGCGTGCGGCATGAAATCCTGCAGGACGTCCTGTCAGGATTGTGTAACCACTTCCCCACTTTGCCTATAACCCTCCCTCACTCTATCCAAAATTAAAGAAAATAAAACTTGTTGATTATAGTTCTTGTCAGGGGCGGACTGACCATTGAGTCACTCGTGCACTGCCCGAGGGCCCCATGCCACTAGGGGGCCCCATCCGGGTTGCCAGGCTCAGTAAAACCAGGGACAGTATGTAAAAATCTGTGTTTTTTTTAGATCTGTCCCTGATATGTCTGAAAATGACATGCTTTTAATGTGAATATCCCAAGATTTTAGCTGCCCGCCTCTGCACTACCTCCTGGCGTGGTGGTCATCTGTAAGCCAGAGGGGCCCCATAATCTTCTATTGCCCAGGGGCCCCATGAGTTGTCAGTCCACCCCTGGTTCTAGTTTAAGCACAAATTTCATAGAGTTTTATTGAGAGCCCTAAGAAAATATAACCATGCCAATAGGCCAGGATAGAGCGTTGCTAATATGTAGGAATGTGTGTGTTAGAGCACCCCACCCAATGTTAACTAAAAAATTATTAATTTGCAAATAAGTATTATCTGCTCATTTTTTTGGGGATGTCTGCACCCCTGATAGTGACAACATTTGTGAGGTGTCTTCACCCTTTCTAATTCATTCACTTCCTGTCACATAGCCAAACAGGAAGTGAGGGTAAAACCTTACTAATATCTTTCTTGGGGACACAGAGATCAATCTAAATAGTTTCCCATTATGTAAATTGCACTCTAGCATTTTGCTGTGTACACCCCAAATTATTAGGGATCTTGGACTTTGGGGTCCATTTACTAAAGGCAAATCCACTTTGCACTACAAGTGCAAAGCAAGGAAGAAAGAAAACAACACAACTTTGCTTCTACAGGATTGGATGTTAAAACCATCAGTGCTTCCTCTCTGATTTTCAGCAACTATGCTTGTACTGCAGAGTGGCTTTGCCTTTACTAAACCCCAAACTAAATAATCATTTGGGGCAGGGATCCTCAAACTACGGCCCTCCAGCTGTTTTAGAACTACACATCCCATGAGGCCTTGTAATGCACTGACATTCACAGACATGACTAGGCATGATAGGAATTGTAGTTCCTGAACAACTGGAGGGCCGTAGTTTGAAGACCCATGATTTGGGGTGTACACAGCAGTGCTGGAGTGCAATTTGCTTAATGACACTGGTAGGGTTTTAACCTCACTTCCTGTTCAGCTGTGTGACAGGAAGTGAAGCCAATTTTAAGAAAAGGGACACAAAGCTCAACACAAAAATAAAAAAACACAAAGCAGGGGTTCTAACACTCACTTGGCTTCCCTCAAACACCCACAATTTGAATAGGATTGCCTTGCGCTAGATTTAAGCACAGTGCTGTAAATCAGCACGTCAAGCCTGTCCACCAATAGCAAACCCCCCCCACAGGCCATGTTTGCAGGTTTTCCTTCATCTTGCACATGTGCTTTAAAATACAGTCTGGACAGCAATTCTTGATAAGAGAAATCCCCAAAACATGTCCTGCCGGGGGCACTTGAGGGCTGAGGACCACTGCAGAATAAATAAAATACTTACCAGTTTTTGTCTTTAAAGTCATGGAGAATAAACATGGCAAACATTTCATGATTACACACCAGGAAAGAAGCTTAGACAAAAATCACACATAATTTGTTAGGCCCAAACCTAGTTCAGCTGCAGCTGTCAACATATGTAGCATGAAAAAGTAACAAAAGACAAACTTAACAATTTTAAAGTAATTTTTATTGGTCAACAAAACAAGGAAAGCAAAAAAAGACAAACAAACAAAAATACATTTCAAAATTCTAAATAACCATAGCTTTACACATTTTTCATAAAATAAGGCCACATAGACAAATACATCAAAGTGAACATCATTTAAAAATAAACCAAAACCATTGGCAAAACAAAACCCATGCAACAAACCACATTTGTGTTTAGCAACAGCATTTCTGCCAGCCTGCCCCTTCTGAGGGCAGCTGAGGACTGATCGATCCAAGCTTTTTATAACAGTGCTAGTAATGAAGCAATTGAAATCACATGAACAAATTGCAGTCTCTAGTTTGGGTGAGCTTGTAATTGGGCACACCTGCAATTAATCCAAACCACGCTCTATGAGCATCCAATGAGTGTTTTTCACCTTTTAAAAAGAAAGGATATTTTTTTTCTAAGTGTTTGAGCATGCTCAGTTCATCACACATGTAGGAACCAAGCTGCAATGGAATGAGAGCTTTTTTTTTTTTGTTTCCCCTGATCTGATGCTTTCCAGCCTGAAGGGGAGGTGTTAAAGACAGAAGTAAACACGCACATTTAATAATCTATTTGTGTGAAAAAAAAGGTTGCCAATTTTGTTTGGGAGCCACGTCGCACGACTGCGCAATTGTCAGTTAAAGCGACGCCGCGCCGAATCACAAAAACTTGCCCGGTCATTGACCAGAAATATGGTCCGAACTCAAGTGGTTAAAAATTAACAAAACACAAAAGTGAGCCCATTTTTTGGGGATAATGTGAAAGATGATGTTACACTGAGTAAATAGATACCTTACATGTCACGCTTTACTATTGGAAACACTCCTGCAATGGGGCCAAAATGAATTCCGTGAATATCCCCATAAGCGACCTTTTTCTTTTTTTTCCAGGTTACCAGTTTATAGTTACAAAGAAGGTCTAGTGGTAAAAGTATTGCTCTCGCTCTAACGCACACGTCAATACCTCACATGTGTGGTTTGAACGATGTTTATATATGTGGGCGGGACTTGCGTAAGTCCCGCCCACATATGTAAAAATTATTTTTACTTTTTGCTATAATAAATATCCCCAAAAATATATATTCAAAAACGAAAAAACCCCTCAGTTTAGGCCGATACGTATTCTACATCTTTTTGGTTCCAAAAAATCGCAAATAGCGTTTAGTGTTTGGTTTTTGCAAAAGTTATAGCGTCTACAAATTTTTTTTTTTGTTGTTTTAACTAGTTATTGGGGCGATCAGCGATTTTTATCGGTACTGCGACATTATGGCGGACACATCGAACACTTTTTTGGAACCATTGGCATTTTTCGAGCGATCAGTGCTGTAAAAAATGCATTGCTTACTCAAAAAATGCCACTGGCAGGGAAGGGGTTAACACTAGGTGCGAGGGAGGGGTTAAATATGTTCCCTGGGTTTGTTCTAACTGTAGGGGGGGGGACTGACATGTGTAAATGACAGATCGCTGTTCATGAAGGGGAACTCCAGACCCCCCAAAAAAAATAAGGTGGGTTCCCTCCAGGTGCATACCAGGCTCTTAGGCTTGGTCTGGAACATAAGGGGTTAAACCCGCGCAAAAAAAAGAGCGTGGGGTCCCCCCCAAGATCCAAACCAAGCCCTTATCCCAGGCACGCAGTCTGGTCAGACAGGAATGGGGGTGGGGACGAGCGAGCGCCCCCCTCCCTCCTGAGCCATACCAGACCACATGCCCTCAACATGGGGGAGTGTGTGCTGTGGGGGAGGGGGCACTGCCCCCCCACCCCAAAGCACTCTTGCCCCCATGTCGATAGGGACAAGAGCCTCTTCCCGACAACCCTGGCCGTTGGTTGTCGGGGTATGCGGGCGGAGAGCTTATCAGAATCTATCTGAGAGACCCCTTTAATAAAGGGGTCTCCAGATTCCGGCCCCCCACCCTATGTGAATGAGTATGGGGTACATCGTACCTCTACCCATTCACATGGGGGAAATGTAAAGTAAAAAAAACACACCACACAGAATAAAATATTTTATTAATCTGCTCCGGAGCCCCCCCTTTCTTCTTTAGCTCTCTTAGAAGGGGGGGTTTCTTCTCTCCCGATCTTCCGCCGGGACCCTGGGCTTCGTGATTTCTGCCGGGGG
Source organism: Rana temporaria (assembly GCF_905171775.1). Taxonomy (NCBI): domain Eukaryota; kingdom Metazoa; phylum Chordata; class Amphibia; order Anura; family Ranidae; genus Rana; species Rana temporaria. The sequence goes on along the minus strand of NC_053491.1, from coordinate 214,325,836 downwards.
AGGGCGCCATCCCTCGGTCCTCTCCGGAGCCTTCCGCCGGATGCCCCCACCCCATTTAAGCTCTTTTTCATTAGGGAGGGGCATCCGGACTTCTGGGTCTTCTGCCGGGGGATGGCGCCTATCCCCCGGTCTTTCCGGTGCCTTCCGCCAGGGTTCCGGTCTTCCTGGTCTTCTGCCGGGGGTGCGCCAACTCCCCGGTCTTTTCTCTTCTGTCTTCTCTGCTCCCTCTTCTGCCTGGCTCCCCCGCGGAGCCAGGGCTTTCTTCCGTCATCTTTCTTCTCTCTTCCTTCTTCTGCCTGTCTCCTCCGGGAGCACAGGGCTTGTCTCCGCTGTCTTCTTCCTTCTCTTCCATTCGATGTTGACACGACGAGGTTCCGCGCTGACATGCCGAGTCAGCGGCGGGCATGGACTTATATAGGGTAATGCCACCATGTGACCTCAACCCATGTGACATCACATTCCCTGGGCATGATGGGAATGTGATGTCACATGGGTTGAGGTCACATGGTGGCATTGCCCTATATAAGTCCAAGCCCACTGCTCAGACGGCATTCCAGCGCCGGACCTCGTCGTGTCAACATCCAATGGAAGAGAAGCAAGAAGACAGCGGAGACAAGCCCTGGGCTCCCGGAGGAGACAGGCAGAAGAAGAGAGAAGAAAGAAGACGGAAGAAAGCCCTGGCTCCGCGGGGGAGCCAGGCAGAAGAGGGAGCAGAGAAGACAGAAGAGAAAAGACCGGGGAGTTGGCGCACCCCCGGCAGAAGACCAGGAAGACCGGAACCCTGGCGGAAGGCACCGGAAAGACCGGGGGATAGGCGCCATCCCCCGGCAGAAGACCCCGAAGTCCGGATGCCCCTCCCTAATGAAAAAGAGCTTAAATGGGGTGGGGGCATCCGGCGGAAGGCTCCGGAGAGGACCGAGGGATGGCGCCCTCCCCCGGCAGAAATCACCGAAGCCCAGGGTCCCGGCGGAAGATCGGGAGAGAAGAAACCCCCCCTTCTAAGAGAGCTAAAGAAGAAAGGGGGGGCTCCGGAGCAGATTAATAAAATATTTTATTCTGTGTGGTGTGTTTTTTTTACTTTACATTTCCCCCATGTGAATGGGTAGAGGTACGATGTACGATGTACCCCATACTCATTCACATAGGGTGGGGGGCCGGCATCTGGGGGCCCCCTTATTAAAGGGAGCTCGCAGATTCCGATTAGCCCCGCCCGCATACCCCGACAACCAATGGCAAGGGTTTCGGGAAGAGGCTCTTGTCCCTATCGACATGGGGGCAAGAGTGCTGTGGAGTGCCCCCCTCCCCCACAGCACACACTCCCCCATGTTGAGGGCATGCGGTCTGGTACGGCTCAGGAGGGGGGGGGCCGCTCGCTCGTCCCCACCCCCATTCCTGTCCGGGCCAGACTGCGTGCTTGGGATGAGGGCTTGGTTTGGATCTGGGGGGGACCCCCGCGCCGAATCGGCGCGGGTTTAACCCCTCACGTTCCGGACCAAGCCTAAGAGCCTAATGTAGCCCTGAAGGGGGACCCGCGCCGATTTCAAGTTTGAAATTTGGCGCGGAGTTCCCCTTCAGGGCTGAAAACAGCTCGGAGATTCCCGTGCGCTGCGTGACGCGGCGCAATCACGGGTACGCCGCTTGGTATTTACCAAGATTTTCACGGCGTACTGACAAGGCGCACGGGAATCCCTGACTTTTCTCTCTGCGCATGCCCAGTATGCAAATGAACCTCCCGAGGTTCAGGCGCACTGTGCAAGCGTACGGGGATCTGTTTTCAAAAAACACTTTCCCTTTCAATTCGGCCCGCCAAACACTTTAAAACACATGTCACTTCACTTCCCCTGCATCCCCCCACCTCCCCCCCTAATAAACTCCCGCCCAAACCCCCGCAATTTACAGTTTAATGTGCCGTGCGCCAGGTCTGTACTGGTGCACAATGCACCCTCTCCTGGGCGCACGGAGCACATTAGTAACTAGGGAAATACACTGCACTAGCAGCGTATTTCTTTAGTAAATGGCCAAACGGCTGCTACTCCTGCTTTTACTCCATGAGTCATGGAGTAAAGGCTTGGTAAATCAGGCCCTGTTTCTGGCTGATATGTGAGTGCAGGAGGCACACATGTATGAATGCACCCCCATGCCTTCAGATGGTAAAGTGCGTCCAGCTGCTTTAAAAGCCTGCGAAAACGCAGACACCATGCTTCTGGCGCCTAAACATGGTGCCGATGTGTAGGTGTCCCCATCCGCCAAAAAGCAGATGGGGACAGCAGGAAACACAGAAAAGCCTCCCTTTACACACGTCGCAGCTCCCAATGCGAGACAGAAAAGTGCATCCATCAAGGGATCGCACAGGGAGCCAGGGTATACAACAATACTGGAATAAAAATTCTGTTAGAGAATGAGTGGCTAGTATAGTGTCAAAGTATAATGATGGCTTTATACATGTAAATACTGGCGGGGGTGACAACAGACCAGGTTTGGGCTATGGGTGTCTTCCACCCGGATTCAATATACGAAAAAAGAGGAAAGGTCTGGTGTCCCCAGTAACACACCTCCATCCCTGTTACATATAGTCAAAACAAAAGGATTCGCCCCGGGACTTTAAATGAAGTGGGTAACGTTTCCGGCAGTAAAGATAACAGTAATTGTACAGTATATAATTTATTCAAGTAAAATTGTTTACATGCGTAAAGTAAAATTGTTACATACATGGATAACACCAACAACTGCCAATTGAAATGATACATATGGCCAGATTCAAGTAGGGTGCCGCATCTTTAAGGCGGCGTAGCGTATCGTATTTACGCTACGCCGCCTTAGGTCAGAGAGGCAAGTACTGTATTCACAAGGTACTTGTCTCCTAACTTACGGCGGCGTAGCCTAAATGTGGCCGGCGTAAGCGCGCCTTATTCAAATGAGGATGGGGGCGTGTTTTATGTAAATTACTCGTGACCCGACGTGATTGAACGTTTTTTACGAACGGCGCGTATGCGCCGTCCGTGTACATATCCCAGTGTGTATTGCTCCAAAGTACGCCGCAAGGACGTATTGGTTTCGACGTGAACGTAAATTATGTCCAGCCCTATTCACGGACGACTTACGCAAACGACGTAACATTTTCAAATTTTGACACGGGAACGACGCCCATACTTGACATTGACTAGGCCAGCTATTTGATGGAATAACTTTACGCCAGAAAACGCCTTACATAAACGGCGTATCTTTACTGCGATGGGCGCACGTACATTTGTGAATCGGCGTATCTAGGGATTTACATATTCTACGCTGAACTCAACGGAAGCGCCACCTAGCGGCCAGCCTAAATATTGCACCCTAAGATACGACGGCGCAGGCTGTCGTATCTTAGCTAGGTTAAAGTGTATGTAAATAGCTCATCTTATATTCTCCCTTTGGGTCTGCTAAATACAGTGCCTTGCAAAAGTATTCACCCCCGTTGGATTTTTACCTATTTTGTTACATTACAGCCTTTAGTTCAATGTTTTATTTCATCTAAAATATATGTGATAGATCAGAACACAATAGTCTAAGTTGGTGAAGTAAAATTAGAAAAATATATACATAAAACAATTTTTCAGAACTAAAAACCTGGTAATTGGCAGGTGCGTATGTATTCACCCCATTTGTTATGAAGTCCATAAAAAGCTCTGTTGCAACCAATTACCTTTAGAAGTCACATAATTAGTGAAAAGATGTCCACCTGTGTGCAAGCGAATGCCCCGTACACACGTACGGGTTTCCCGGCGGACTTTTTAACGCCAGGGAAACCCGAGGGGAAAGCCGAGAACCTGCTCGGCAGCTTTTTCCCCCTACACACGGCTGGTTTTCCTGGCAGGAAAACTGCCATGAGAGCATGGGCTGGGAATCCCGGCTGTGTGTATGCTCCACCACAGTGTTTCCCATAGGAAAACTGCCAGGAAAAAGACCGCCGGGAATCACGGCAGGCAAAAATACGGGAAAACTGGTTGTGTGTACGAGGCATAAGTGTCACATGATCTGTCATTACATATTCACACCTTTTTGAAAGGCCCCAGAGGCTGCAACACCTAAGCAAGAGGCACCACTAACCAAACACTGCCATGAAAACCAAGGAACTATTCAAACAAGTAAGGGATGTTGTTGAGAAGTACAAGTCAGGGTTAGGTTATAAAAAAAATATCCAAATCTTTGATGATCCCTAGGAGCACCATCAAATCTATCATAACCAAATGGGAAGAACATGGCACAACAGAAAACCTGACAACAGATGGCTGCACACCAAAACTCAGGGACAGAGCAAGAAGGACATTAGTCAGATAGGCCACACAGAGACCTAAGGTAACCCTGGAGGAGCTGCAGAGTTCCACATCAGAGACTGGAGTATCTGTACATAGGAAGACAATAAGCCGTACGCTCCATAGAGTTGGGCTTTATGGCAGAGTGGCCAGAAAAAAAGCCATTACTTTCAGTAAAAAACAAAATGGTACCTTTTGAGTTTGCGAAAAGGCATGTGGGAGACTCCCAAAATGTATGGAGGAAGGTGCTCTGGTCTGATGAGACTAAAATTAAACTTTTTGGCCATCAAAGAAAACGCTATGTCTGGCGCAAACCCAACACATCACATCACCCAAAGAACACCATCCCCACAGTGAAACATGGTGGTGACAGCATCATGCTGTGGGGATGTGTTTCAGCAGTCGGGACTGGGAAACTGGTCAGACTTGAGGGAAAGATGGATGGTGCTAAATACAGGGATATTCTTGAGCAAAACCTTTACCACTCTGTGTGTTATTTGAGGCTAGGATAGAGGTTCACCTTCCAGCAGGACAATGACCCCAAACACACTGCTTAAGCAGCACTTGAGTGGTTTAAGGGGATGCATGAAATTTGTTGGAATGGCCTACTCAAAGCCCAGACCTCAATCCAATAGAAAATCTGTGGTCAGACTTAAAGATTGCTGTTCACAAGTGCAAATCATCCAACTTGAAGGAGATTGAGCAGTTTTGCAAGAAGGAATGGGCAAAAATCCCAGTGGTAAGGTGTGGCAAGTTTATAGAGACTTATACAAAGTGATTTGGAGCTGTGATAGCCGCAAAAGGTGGCTCTACAAAGTATTGACTTTAGGGGGGTGAATAGTTATGCACATTGACTTTTTCTGTTATTTTGTCCTATTTGTTCTTTGCTTTACAAAACAAAATAAAAAATCTTCAAAGTTGTGGACATTTTCTTATATTAAATTATACAAATTCCAGGTTGTGAGGCAACAAAACACGAAAAATGCCAAGGGGATGAATACTTTTTCAAGGCACTGTATACCCTTGAAAATATTATATTTACATTTGATAAGTGCAAAAAATATCTGTTGATTTTACCAGAAATATTGTGAGCTGATAACTTTGTGTGCACAATAGGGATTATGAAGATGAGGAGGAGAGCAAAGCAGAGGTCTGTGTTGTTTGCAATGCATCAGAAATCAAGTAGGCAGAGTTGACACCAAATAGGAAAGTTGAAGCACTATATATTTCTGGCACATTAACAATTTTTTCTCTGTACTTGTATGGTTTTAGTGTGATAAACATGGAGAAATGTCCATGCATTGCAGAGACTACAATATTATTCATTGACATATCCTATAAGTGAAAAACAAACAAATAGTTGCGCTAAGGGGTACCAAATAAAATGAAAAATTGGATAAGTGTGAATGACATTGATAACCAATCAGTAAAGACAGTGAATAAACTCAAACAGCAGATAATTCAATGAGCGTACATCTATATCGCAAGATATCTGCCTGTGAAAATATAAAACTAGCAACAATAGTGCAAAACAGCGTATAAGTGCTAAAAATAAATAATTAGTGATAATAAATGTTCAATGCAGGACAGCCAGTGTATTCCAAACAGATCAGAGTGTATCCACACACAAGGATTGTTCCGGATACATAAAGTAAAAAACAGTCCAATGAGAGGGAGGAAACATCAGAACTTCAAGTATACACTGATAGATGTGTCTAAGACAGGAAGTAGAGCTGTCATCCACCACCACAGCGATGAAATATTCTCCAGTGCCACACAGAGTAGTAAAGGGGGACCCTTACCAGAACCGTGGGACCTCAGAGTGTAAGGTCTAAAATCGCCTTTGCAGATATAAACCTCTGCAGGGGTTATACTGGATCCTCCGACCTCCAGGCTCCTCAGGGTCTCCACAGAAAATCCTCCTCTGAGACCGGTAATGGAAGTGGTAGCATCTAGTCCACCGAATGCCAATCCATAGGTCCTGGATTTTCATAGGCAGAGCTACCTCTGCAGCACTAGTCTTTGTCACTGAGAGAGATTCTGTTGCTTCTTCTTTTTTATACGTCTCGCCTTGGATGGCACAGTGCAGACTGGCTTCTCCTGTGATTTGGTGGCCTTGTTTTGACTGCTGCTGGCTGCAGTCGCTTGGTTTTCTTGCTTCTTCGGATCCTTTTTCTCCTTTGAAACTCTTCTTTTTGGGGGCATCACAAAAATCTGTATCAATAAGGATAATGTGTCTCCTTATTGATACAGATTTTTCACTAATTATCACTAATTATTTATTTTTAGCACTTATAAGCTTTAACGTTGCATGCAATAGCATCTTATATTTGTAAACATATGCAAGTGAGCCCTCTAGGACAGTGACTTGCTACTGGGACAGTGTTTTAGCCCTCGTTCACATTTGAGGCGCACAATTTCTTTGCAAGTTCAGGGGCGATTTGAAAGACATCTGTGCACAGATGTCTATTGAAATTGCCCCCCGAAGTAGCCAGAAGTAGTGCAGAAACTACTTTTGGATATTTGCGATTTTGCGGCGCCGCACCAATTTGGATGGTGCCATTGTCGGCATTAGGCTCCGAATTTGGAATGTGATTTGACATGTCAAATTAGCCCAATGTGAACAGGGGCTTAGGGAATTGCATGATGCCTTAATGAATTACACCATTCACCTTTTTTTCACCTGCCCATGCTAGGTTTTAATCATTAAAACAGCCAACATTTTTTCACTTTTTATCCCTCAACCTGCCAGACCAATGTGCATTAGTTACGCTTTTTCTTTTGGCTTGATATATTTTTTCCTGCATGTTATAAATAGGTTAGTATTAACCAGAAAAAAACACTTAGCTTCCCTTGTGCAATTGGTTCTGTATTTGCTCTGCTCCTGCATGAGCTCTGTTGTCAATCAACATGCCACAAAGTCCTATAGTAATAACAAACTATTTTCCTCTAGCATGAAATTAATTTTAAGAAATACTGAATTGTATTTATTGATAAAATGATTCTCTTGACTTGAACACAAAGAAGGCTGACACCAGAAGCTTTGCAACTGTATTATACATTTCAAAACTTCACAGATGCAAAGCAAACACAACACAATCTCTGTAATTTTCATTGAACTCAGCAAAGTGACAGATGAAACACTGAAATAATTGCACGTTTAAGCACCTACTTGATTTTTTTTTCCTGAATCTGAAGCCTAAATAGAAAAACAGAGAAATTCCCATAAACACAACATTAACATATTGCTTTACATGGAGGAGTTAATTGTATTTAAGAAAAGCTATAAAATAACCTGAAGACCTTGTCTGACAAACATTCAAGAAATGAAATGTATTCATAAAGGAACATACCACCATAACACATTCTGTTTATACTTCAAAGCTGATTGTAAAAGTCTTGTGGCTTTATTTTGCATTTGAAGTACACAAATTCTTTACAGGCACGGTACAACTAAAGTACATAGGAGTATGTAGGAGTTTGTCATTTTGGAACTTGCTTGAAAAGGTTATAGGATTTCAGTTTAGGGTGGTTTAATAGTCCCATCTAAAGAAATATTTAATACAGTCTGTTTTTAAATGCTAAAACACTATGGGCCAGAGCCACGCAGCGCATCGTACTTTTAGGCAGGCGTAGCGTATCCTAGTAACGCTACGCCACCACAACTTTGAGAGGCAAGTGCTGTATTCACAAAGTTACGGTGGCGTAGCGTAAATCTGCCGGCGTAAGGACGCGGAATTCAAATGTTAAAGATGTGGGCGTGTTTTATTTTAATTTTACTTGACCCGACGTAAATGCCGTTTTTTCTGAACGGCGCATGCGCTGTCCGTGGGGGTATTCCAGTGCGCATGCTCCAAATTAACCCTCAACAAGCCAATGCTTTTGACGTGAATGTCATTCTACGCAAAGCCCTATTCGCGAACGTTTTACGCAAACGACGTACACAACGGAAAATTCGACGCTGGCCCGTCGTCCATACTTAACATTGGCTACGCTTCATATAGCAGGGGTAGCGTTATGCCGAAAAAAGCCTTACGGAAACGACGTAAAAAAATGTGCCGGCCGGACGTACGTTTGTGGATTGGCGTATCTATCTAATTTGCATACTCGACGAGGAAATCGACGGAAGCGCCCCCTAGCGGCCAGCGTACATATGCACCTTAGATCCGACGGCGTACTAAGATGTACGCCAGTCGGATCTAGCCCAGCTTCAGGCGTATCTTGTTTTGTGGGTACAAAACAAAGATACGCCGGAGCAACTTAGAAGTTACGCAGCGTATCAATAGATACGCCAGCGTAACTTCTTTGTGGATCTGGCCCTATGTTGAGTTCTTTCCTACCCTTATGACACATAACTTTGAGGAACAGCATCTGAGTGATTGGGAGTCCTTATGAGGATAGAGGAACAACAGATTGCTAAATTTGTACCCCTGAGAGGAAAGTGCCATTAGACCCTATGGTGAGTCTTCATGTGAGGTGAGCGCCGGTGGAGGACACGGTGGTGTGCTTGATCACTTACGTTTGGATTGTCACTTATGAAGATATAGTCACGTGCAATGAGTTTTTCTTTAATTTTTAGATTTTAGTTTTTTAATAGTAATCAGATGATAGAAATCAGCAGAGCTTCCTCTCATTTCAGATATTCCCCTCAGATTTACAACGCCTGCACTTCCAAGGGCACTTGCAAGTGCACTTGTAGTCCAAAGTGGATTTGCCTTTAGTAAATCAACCCTCAAGACTTTTGCTCATTTAGCGTCCACTGATACGCACCTCTCCAGCAAATCACTGGTGTCATCTGATGTGGGAGTCTAGAGGGAGTGGTGCCATCAATCCCTCCATCATGTGACAGTGCTTGAATCAAGCACTTAGTCATAAGACCCCAACACTGGCTCTGAACATTTTTCATTGGCTGAGGTAGAATAAGGAGCAGTAGGGGATCACTCTGGGCCATATTCTCAGTAGAGTTACGACGGAGTATCTCAGGAAACTCCGTCGTATCTCTCTTTTTTGACCCGCGTATCTATGCGAGTGATTCCTAGAATCATTTTCGCATAGATACGCTGAAGATCACTTACACTATCTCTTACACTATCGGATCTTAAATGTAATTCGCCGCCGGCCGCTAGGTGGCGTTTACGTTCAGGTCTCGTTTGTTTATGCAAATGAGCCTGATACGCCGATTCACGAACGAAATCGCGTCGCGGAACCGTCGCTTACGTCGTTTGCGTAAGCGTAAGGTTACCCCTGCTATATGAGGGGTAACCTTACGCCAGTCCCACGTTTGCCATGTTAAGTATGGCGTCGGGTCCGCGCCGTCTTTTCCCATCGGGTACGTCGTTTTCCTAAGTCGTTCTTGAATACGACTTTACGTCAATGACGCACACGTCGGCGTCATTTACGTTTTCCGCCGAGAACTGGAACATGCGCACTGGGCTATTTTTAGCCCAGCGCATGCGCAGTTCGATCGAAACAGGGGCGCGCTCAATTTAAATATAAGCCGCCACCTTTGGAATACGCGGGGATACGCCGGGCCTTTTACACTACGCCTCCGCAAACTACGGAGCAAGTGCTTGAGGAATACCTCAAGCAATGCCGCAGAAAGTACGAGAATATGGCCCTCTAAAGGCATGTATCAAAAAGTTGGAGCATTTTGACAGACTTTGCCCTGAGAAGACAAACAAAATCTTCTTAACTGTTGACTTTGCATATTATTTAGAAAATTTATAAATTTGTTTAGGTTGTATGCTTATGGATCACTTTAAGTGAGTACAATGCCAAATTCCAAATGCTGAGCATTTTGTTAATAAGCTTATCTTATTTGCAAGACTCTTCATTGTAGAGCCTGCATAGTTCTTAAAACCAACCCTAACAGCAACCCCCCCCCCCATTGCATGTGTACTGAACTTATCCTTTACTCTCTAAGAACAGAAGTACTTGCTAAGCTGCCATGTCATTGCTCACAAGCATTCTCAACGACAGACATTGTACAGTAAGTTTTATGTTACTATATAGTTATTTTGCCAATTGATTTTGGATTCTCCTAAATATATCACTAAAGTAGTTCCAAGCTGTCATTAACTACTTGCCGACCTGCCGCCGTCATTCTACGGCGGCAGGTTGGCTCTCCTGTGCGAGAGCCCGTAACTCTACGTCGGCTCTCTCGCAGGCAACTGGGGGCGCACGTGCGCCCCCGACTCCCCTGCGCATGCCCAGCGGGGACATGCGATCGCTCGTTACAGAGCGGGGACTGGGAGCTGTGTGTGTAAATCAGGCATAACATTTTCTAAAAGACACCAGGGCTTGATGATGTTAATTTAACCTGCATCATTAGCGAAGGATCTAAGAGATAAGAGCGAAAATGGATGGAACAAACTTTTTTAGAAACCTCTGGAAAAAAGAGAATGCTAAGACTTGACAAAAAACAGAGCAAATTGACTCTGTGATTAGAACGGAACTGTGACACATATAGAAATGACTTTTAAGGCAATGCTGGTTACAAATAACTGAACAAAGTGAAAGGAGTATTCAGTAATGTCTAAATAGTAAAGTTCTTTATAAGATAACCAGTCTGATATGTAACATGTCCCCCTAACTTTTAATGGACCTAAAAGCTCATTACAAAAATTCTTACAAACACTAAGACTGGCCCCAATGCACCATTTTTCTGTAATGGCCACTATCCACTATAATTCTGATAATGGCTGTGACTGCACAAGTGTATCATTATCTGGATAACGACGACCTTCCAATAATTATCTTTAACAGGGTTGAAGAACAACGCTAACTATGTAACAGGGCTCTGTGATTCTAAAACATAATGTGAAAAGTCAAAGAGCCACTTAAATCTCTGATCATTCAAATCTTCGATGTGTATTTATCTTGCTAGAGCATCTGCCTGTTAACATATATTCCATTTAGATTGTAGGCTCTCTTATTAATATTGTGTCAACAGGAAAAAAATTGAAGCATGGTCAAATAGTACTCCAGCCAACAGCTGACTTTTGATATGGCAGAGCTCTCATTATCCTTCCTTTTTCTACCTCCACACGATTTGAGCCTTTGTTGTGATGCTTAGATTGATTGGATCTCTTGAAAAATGAGGGTATGCTATCAGTGGTGCACGGGGGAGAACATGTAAGGTCACTGACTTCAACCCATTTAATAGCACTACAGTCATCATGGACATTAGCTCTCCAGTTCCGGTAGACATAGTTATTCTTTGTGAAATAAATAACTTTGCTGTAGCCTTGGCAGTCAACTGTGTCTTAGCTTTTCCAGGGAAATCATTAAAAACAGGTGTTGAATTACAAACACGAAAGAGACACAATCAAGCTCCAACTGCCCGTAAGCAGTGCACTTTTTTTTCAATAAGATTATGCTAATGTTTATTAACCAAACGAACAACCAGAACCAGCCCAAAATGAGAATTGAGATTGGTAATTCCCTTATCCATCCCCTCCCCCATCCTCTTCCCATCCTCTTCCCATCCCATCCCCATCCTCTTCCCAACCCCTCCCCATCCTCTTCCAATCCCCTCCCCATCCTCTTCCCATCCCCTCCCTATCCTCTTCCCATTAGGCCCCGTACAGACGACCGAACATGTCTGCTGAAACAGGTCCGCGGACCAGTTTTAGCAGACATGTTCGGTCGTCTGTACAGCCGAGCGGACAGGATTCCAGCGTACATTTGCCCGCCGGGCCTTTTTCCAGCGGGCAAATATTTCCAAACTTGTTTAGAAACAGCCCGCTGGAATCCTGTCCGTCGGACATGTTCGGTCGTCTGTACAGACCTACCGTACATGTCCGAGCGGCCGCCATCCCTCGCATGCGTGAAAGCATTGACCTTCCTGCGTCGCGCACGTCGCCGCGTCTGTCCGCGCGGATTGCCTCTCATTTCTGTCTGATGGTGTGTACAACCATCAGACAGAAATCTCCGACCGGACATGCCCGACATGTCCGGCGGACCGTTTTCAGCGGACTGTCCGGTCGTGTGTACAAGGCCTAAGAGTTCCAAGATAGGAGTTTGAAAGGGACTAGTTTCTAAGACAGCGTTTATCAACTCCAGTCAATATGGCGCCCCAACAGGTCACATTTTTAGGATTCTCTCAGATGAAATGGCTGTGGTAATTAATAAGACAGTGAAACTGATCAAATCACTTGTGCAAAATAATGGAAAGCCTGAAAACATGACCTTTTGAGGCACCTTGAGGACTGGAGTTGAAACGCTGTTCTAGGGGATAGAATCAGTAAAACCAGATTGAAGAGGTGGCACTTTTTTTAAAAAGATATCCAGATGTAAATCCAAATGGATTTTTAAGCAAAATAATATTGCTCCAGCTGGAATAAACATAAGCACTGAGCTTTTTGCATTTCATTAGATCAGTTTGTCTTATCAACCACTAGGTATCTTTAGCCTCCCAGGTTGAATAATGGCTAGTCTCATTCAAACCTCTTCTCTTGAGCCCAGGCAGTCGTGTGCCTTCTCTTAGACTGTGACTGCACAGTGAAGCAGCAGCACAGTGATAAATTCATCTCTCTGTCACTCTGCATTCCCCTCAAATCAGCATGCCCGTACAGCCCATGAACTGATTGACTAATTGTACTGCTTTTTCCTCTTCCACTCCAAGATCTGGTATAGGGAACTGCAAGAGGCTCATAACAAGTCAAATTCAGGTATTTTAACTGCTTGCATTACAAAAATAAATCTTGTATATCTGCCTAGAATTTAAAGTCCACTTGAAGTCAAAACTTGAGAAAGAGATTAAAAAAGCTGTCAATTTTTTGGTTGTCTACATAACTTATTTTCCCTTTCTATAGCACCCAACACATCGATGATAAAGTAAGAGCCGGATCACAGTCGTGCGACATGACAAATTACATGGAAGTGAATGGGAGCCGTCTTAATGCACACTACTGAAGTCGCTCCGACTTCAGAAAAGGTTCCTGTACTACTAGGCGACTTTTACCCTTTGATTTCAATGGAAGTCGCCTCCAAGTCGGATCCCCTGTCTTAACTGAAGCAACTTTCCAGGAAGTAAAAATAGTTTTCTAAGGCAAACCCCTCCCTCTCACAGATCAGATTATTATGTGATTGGCCACTGGCAAAGTCACCTGTCCTGGAGGCGACTTGAAGTCGCGTTGTAAGTCGCTACAAGTAGTTCTGAAGTCGCGCTCAAGTTGTCTCCAAGTTGCCTTGTAAAGTCGCGCTGGAAGTCGTGTTGCTCCAGTGTGAACCAGCTCTAAAGGTATACACAGAACAAAAACAAACAGAAATTCCAACCTTTCTTCTCTCTTTATTGTTTTTATTGCTGTCACTGCTAAGAGGGCTGACATCTTCCCCATGTCTTTCTATCAGGCCTTGTACACACGGTCGGACCAAACTGATGAGAATGGTCAGACGGACCCTTTTTAATCGGTTCACCGCTGAAGTGGCCTGATGGTCTGATGTGCGTACACACCATCATTCCAAAAACCGATCGGGTCAGAACGCGGTGACGTAAAACACACGGCGTGCTGAATAAAACGAAGTTCAATGCTTCCAAGCATGCGTCGACTTGATTCTGAGCATGCGCGGATTTTGAACCGATGCTTTCTGTACTAACCATCGGTTTGGACTGATCGGGCAGCGGTCCATCGGTTCGGTTTTGAAGCATGTTTTAAAATTTTGGACCGAAGAAAAACAGACCGATGGGCTATACACACGGTCGGTTTGGACCGATGAAACTGAACCTCGGTCCATTCTCATCGGTTTTGTCCGACCGTGTGTACGGGGCCTTAGGCTCCATCGCTGTGAGTGGCTGGATCCGCAATGGCGTCACTCCTGCACATGTGTGCGGGAGCCCACGGTTCCAACAGGAAGCTCTGAAGGTCTGGCATGGTAAGTCGGACCTCCAGAACGCATGCACCGATGACATCAGCGGCTGCATCCAGAGTGAATATCTCCTAAACGGTGCATATTTAGGAGATATTTCCTTTATTTTAAAATTCACAAAAAGGGCTTTACTGCCGCTTTAAATCCCATCTCTGCCACAGAAAGTGAAGATACAAATCGCATGGCTGTAAATGGGCTTAACTGAGGAACTGATAATTTGAGTGCCTCGAAAAAATAATTTACTAAACTTAGGGATTAAAAGAGAAGTGCAGGTTTTGAAAAAAAAATAAAACATTCATACTCACCTAAGTGGATGCAGAATCAATCTGATGTTGCATCTGCCCCCCACCTCCTCTACACTGAGAACTGAGAGATCAAATATCACTGATTGCTCAGTTCTTGGTTTTCAGTGAGCAGAGAGCTAGCGACTGTCAGTCACTGGCTATCTGCTCTACCCCTCCAGCACTCACTGAAGCTCTGGGCTGTGGAGGAGGTGGGAGCAGCTGGCTCAGTCTCCCAGCAACACACTGAGAGACTGAGCCAACTGCCGGTCAGACATATGTGTTGATCCGGACATTGAATTGTGAATCTCCCCAAAATCTGGATGGGCTTCAGCTGTCAGTGAACCATAGCCCGCTGACAGCTTAATATGGGTCACAGGAGTGCGGAATGAAGTGCACTACTGTTACCTGTGGCCCTACTTCATCTTTAAGGTTTATCATATTGAGATCTTTAGGAACAGCTGGAGATCTCTGGGTATAGTCACAGGTAAAAAGTATAGATATCTTGCAACAAACAGGATAAAAGTAGAAAGTACATCATCTTCCTTATTCGTTTTTTTATTTACAGTTAATTTGCTACGGAACATGTTAGTCATTTTATATAGTATTATGTTTTTTTTTTGGTTTGTGCTTTGTGAGATGTTTATCCAGCCTGCCTGGGTACAGTGTCTGTTATTTTTGCTTGCTCTCTTGCAATGCATAAATAAGATATCTCGGTTTCTGCTTTCTCACATACCTAATGTGGTTTAACAGACGTATTTTTTCCTGCTTATATAATTGATTTTAGTTCACAGATATATGCTTATCAAAATGCCATTCACTGCTGCTGTGGCAGCACAATATTTAATGTTGGTGCCTGAGTTATTTTTTCTCCTCTTCTAAGTCAGCACAGCAGTAGTATTCAGACTGGCAGAAATCGCCTACACTATTAGCTTCCTGCATCATATTGTTTTTTAATATTCACATTTAAAGTTAATAGATGCATGCAGCTTTAACAGCCTAAAATATTCTGCATTTCTAAAATGTAGAAATAGACTAAAGAGATTTGTTTATGTGGCTTCACTGCATTTCTATCATAACAAACACATTGCTCATAATAATGGTTTTGGTATATTAAGGTTCCACTGCAGTGCAGACTTCTTTTTGCTTATAGTATAACTACCAGGCCTGTAAAGATTAATGGATCCTTCAGTATACTCAATTTTTTTTATATTTCCTTTCAGTGACATAGTTGCCATGCATTCTTTATTTTCCCTGTCCTCTTTAAAGTGTATGTAAATGCAAAACTTTTTTAAAGTTGTTATAATACTAAAGTCTTTTTTTTTTGCTTAGAAATAACAAACATGTTATACTTACCTGCTCTGTGCAGTGGATTTGCACAGAGCAGCCCAGATCCTCCTCCCCTTGGGTCCCCCTATTCGGCTCTCCTGGCCTCTCCCTCCTGACGAGTTCCCTTACAGCCACAGCACTCTGTGTCCGTTCAAACATGAAGCCCCGACCCGGCCCCGTCCTCTCTCTCTCTCCTCATTGGCTCACTGACTTTGATTGACAGCAGTGGGAGCCAATGGTGTTGGCTCAGCCAATGAGGAGGAGTGTCCTGGGCAGCCGAGTCTCTCCTGTAACAGCGCTGGACAGAGATGGGGCTCAGGTAAGTATTAGGATAGAATTCATTAGGATAAGAAACCTTCTGCCTTTACAACCATTTTAAGCCTGGTACACACCACTAGCCTCTGTACTAACAATCCAAAGTTAGTACAGCGATCTCCCCTGCTGTTCTATTGTGTTCTTACAGGGGGATGACCCCCATGCCAGAACAATTCGGTCAGCATTCTCAGCCATTGGCTGAGAGTGCTGATCGGGAGCTGGTCGGAAGACCATTTTCAGTCATGAGCCTTCGATTGAACTGGGCTAACCTGTTCTCATCTATCCCTATGTTAACGACAACAATTAGGTGTGCAAATATTGTGAATTTTGTGCACTATGAATATGGTATCTACAATTACCTATATAATACCAATTAAATTATACGTGCCATCAATAACAATTCTAGTGACAATTTTCTTGCTGCAATTTTCAAATATAATGTGCAATGTGCAAAAAAAGTGCAATGTGCAAAGCTATGTTATATAATTCATTGAGTCCATCCCAAATAATATAACAAAAAAGCAACAAAAAAAAGCAATATGCTGCAAATGCAACCAACAAATTCAATAACCAAAAAATAGCAATGAGCAAAAGAATGTGCAAATAGTCCTCTGTGAACAATTTCTTTCTAAGGTGACTTGCTGTACTTCCACCTTCACCGTATGTGTACCTACACCGCCACCAAGTAGAATGGCCACTCACTAGACAGGCTAGATTATGAGCCTTTGGTTCATAAGGATAAAAACTCCTTCTCTCAGACTTGTCAGCAGTCCCTCCCAATATACTGGTAGAAAATCTTGCTCTATGACCACTCATGTAACATATAAAGAACTATCATGGTGTAGTATATTATGAAAAATGTATTTAAGTTAAACAAATATCATCCACTCACATGTAAAAGTGCCGTGAAGCCATCACTGAGCTAATCCAACCGTGTACAGAGATATGCCTGGTTTGCATGTGTGCCCCTGTGGTTTCTCACAAGCAACTTGTGTTTCAAGCCTCGTTATAGTCTGACCGGAAGTAACGAGCAGATAATAATCCCGCAGCCTCTATGCATTTCGCATCAAGTGCGATATGAGCTTCCTGATGATGCACTTGATGCAAAATGCATAGAGGCTGCGCGATTACTATCTGCTTGTCATTTCCGGTCAGACTATAACAAGGCTTCAGACCGGATCCCATAGACACAGACCAAATGCTGATCGGTTTCTATTGAACCGGCCGATGTCGCAGACATTCGGCCCATGTGTACTAGATTTACTAGATGTATTTTAGAGTTAACATGAGAGCAAGATATAAGGGGAAATATTCCAATGGGGCAAAGGTTCTGTCAACAATAGTCTAAGATAATTCCTCTCTTACTTCCTATTGCATCTCCAAAACAGGAAGACAGCAAAAAAATAACCTAATAGGGGATTTAACACTTCCCTACTCTAGCCAAAACTAAAAAGAAAGTGGCTTTAAATACACTTTAGAGAATAAGTGCTCCATCAAACAAAGTAAATTTGTCCATTTTTGCACCCTCCAATGCTGAGCTTAACTACCCCACCCTTTCCCTCTTTGCTGACATCTCCCAAGCTTCCCCAGTTTTGGGACAAGGCTCCATAGAGGTCTAATGCCCCGTACACACCATCACTTTATGTGATGAAAAAAAACGACGTTTTTAAAAACGTCACTTTAATTGACCGTGTGTGGGGGAAAACTTCATTTTATGTCTTGTAAAAAACGACAAAAAAAAATTGAAGCATGCTTCAATTTTATGTGTCGTTTTTCAAAACGTCGTTTTTTACTTCACAGAAATTAGCAAAAAACGTCGTTTAAAAAGACGTTTTTACACCCGCGCATGCCCAGAAGCGAGCTTCAATGGAAAAAGTGGTGAGAACGTAACCTCGCTTTGCTAGAACATTGTGAGAAAAACGATGGTGTGTAGGCAACTTCGTCTTTGAAAATTGAAGTTTCAAAAACGTAGTTTTTTACTTCACAGAAAATGTCGTTTTTTTTCATCACATAAAGTGATGGTGTGTACGGGGCATAAGGGGTGCAACTGCACATGCAAAAACTGTTAAGAAACACAGAGATGTGAGGTAATCATGCATCCAGGGAACTGGGTGTCAGAAAAGTTTAATTCAATACGGGGGGGGGGGGGGAGGGATAAGGTCATCTTTGAATATTTGAAGCTTTGCGCCAGTTATTTTTTCTAGTATTATTGTGGGATATTTGCATATATGTGTAGGACAAAATAACTGCTCAGCTAACCTGACCACGGCCCCCAATAATGAACAGTGCAACTCACAACAAACTTTAGATAAAACTTATGCAGGCAGAATAGAGCTGCATTCTTGCTCTATAGTGCTGGAGAATAGAGCTGCAATCTTGCTCAATAGCGCTGGAGAATAGAGCTGCATTCTTGCTCGATAGCGCTGGAGAATGGAGCTGCATTCTTACTCAATAGTGCTGGAGAATACAAACCTCACCATTTTGATGCATATTGTTATGACATTGATGCAGTTGCATTCAAAGCACCCTGAATAGTAAAATGCTTGTAAAATGTACTTAACCACTAGCTGACGGCCGTACGACTTTGTACGGCCGCAGCACGGCTCCCAATCTCTAACAGGCCGTCTTTTTACGGCTGCCCCTTTGCTCGTTCCCCGCGCGCGCTCCTGAGCGCGCAGCGGGGAACTGCTGTGCTGGCCGTGTCCCTTGGACACAGCCAATCACAGATCGCCGTGAACGGCCAATCGGAGTGGCCGTTTCCTAGGCGATCTGTTCGGCCAATGAGAGATGATCTCATATGTTTACATATGAGATCATTTCTCATTCCCGGCTCTCGCAGACAGCGGTGCTGTCAGGGGAGAGAGGAGACGGATCTGTGTCTCTTGTAAATAGAGACACAGATCGGTCACCCCCCCCAGTCACCCCCCTTCCCCCACAGTTAGAACACTAATATTAGGGTACACATTTAACCCCTTCCTCACCCCTTCCCTGCCAGTCACATTTATACAGTAATTAGTGCATATTTATAGCACTGATTGCAGTATAAATGTGAATGGCGCCAAAAATGTGTCAAAAGTGTCCGATGTGTCCGCCATAATGTCGCAGTCGCAATAAAAATCGCAGATCGCCGCCATTACTAGTAAAAAAAAAATAATAAAAAAAAAATAATTCTGCCCCTTATTTTGTAGGCGCTATAACTTTTGCGCAAACCAGTCGCTTATTGCGATTTTTTTTTTTTTTTTTTTTTACTAAAAATATGTAGAATACGTATCGGCCTAGACTGAGGATAAAAAAAACGTAAAAAAAAAAATTGAGCTATTTATTATAGCAACAAGTAAAAAAATGTTTTTTTTTCAAAATTGTCGCTCTATTTTTGTTTATAGCGCAAAAAATAAAAACCGCAGAGGTGATCAAATACCACCAAAATAAAGCTCTATTTGTGGGGAAAAAAGGACGTTAATTTTGTTTGGGAGCCACGTCGCACGACCGCGCAATTGTCAGTTAAAGCGACGCAGTGCCGAATCGCAAAAAGTCCTCTGGTCAGGAAGGGGGTTTAAGTGCCCAGTATGGAAGTGGTTAAAGCACATTGTGTAAAGAGTATCACTGTAGCTAACCCACACAATGGGGTTGATTTACTAAAGGCAAAGCCACTTTGCACTACAAGTGCACTGCAAGTACACTTGGAAGTGCACTTGGAAGTGTAGTCGCTTTTGATCTAAGGGGAAGATCTGAAGCGAGAGGAAGCTCTGCTGATTTTATCATCCATTCATGTACAAGCAAAAATTGTGTTTTTTATTTTACTTGCATGTCCCCCTCAGATCTACAGTAACTGCACTACCAAGTGTACTTGCAGTGCAAAGTGGATTTGCCTGTAGTAAATAACTCCCAATGTCACAGTCAAAATGCTGATGTTTTACTGCACAAAATGTAACAGTTACACATTAGACAGTAGTCAATCAAAGAGAATTTCACACCAACAAAGGTGAATATGGGAAACAAATGCCTAATTTACAACAATGTTTTTCAAGAATACAAAATAAATAGGTAATAATTAGGTGTTTTACTTTTCATCAGGTTGGGTCAGGTGAGAACAGCCGCTGTCTTTGTCTGACGTCAGTTTTTCATTAGAGATGGAGCCTTTTGAAGTTAATCATTTATTTTTTTGGGCACAAACATAAAAGAACAACACAAGTTCTCTTGGCAGTCATTTTCATTTCTCTTTTTTGGCAGCTTCTTGTCTGGGTAGTTTTTATCTTATTTGTTTTCTAAGGAAAAATACATATGCAAAAAAATATTATTTGAAACTTTAAAATAGACCAATCATTAAAATTCACACTTCAGTTAAATCAATAGGGTACTTTTCAGCCTTGCCAAATCACATTATTATCTTGAACGCCTGTTTCTTGCCTTAAATAGAACACCGCTGCCTTTGAGATCCTTCATTTGACCTAGATTCTAGGCAACCTAAATCACATCGTCTCTGGATATTAGGAACATGTGTGTGTTTAACATCATTAGAGACTGTTTTTTTTTATGTACAGATGTTTGATAGACTTGCAACAAGATAAGGGAGCCATTGAGACACAATCACTCTGCAACACTACTATGTGGGAAGCAAGGGCTGCATATATGAATACATATGACTTTCTCAATGTACATTTATTATAACAAACTATACATAGAAAATGATTTAATACATTAAAGGATGCCTGTGCTGCTAGAATATGGGGTTTCCATTGCTAGCTATTTTAGTCTGCCTTTTTTTTTTCTAATGACTTGAGTAATTTGTAAAACTTAGACCATAATATAAAAGAAAATACAAGAAAATAGTTTGGAAACAGCCCAGATATACCAGTATTATTGCGTACCTCTTGGCAATTTTTTTTTTTTCTTTTCCAAGCCTTGACATTTTTTTTTGCTGTTACTGCATCTTCCAACTGAATTAACAGAATTGTTTTACTGATGTATCAGTTTACTAGATAGCTTGCCAAGTAGTTCAGCAAAATGTGAAATTGCCTTTTTAATACAGAGAGTTAGACATCTTTAATTTTTTTTTTTTCATTTTGAGATGCAGCCTGTTTAATCTTTATATTAGCCGCATGAATCTGAGTATGGTGTGTTGGTGATGCTTGCTGTGGGGTAAAAGAAAGGGAATGATAAACAAAAATGTATCCACGCAGTCTAACGTGGTTTACACATCTAATTGGAAATTAATTAAATCAAAATCAATACCCGATTCCCCCACCAAAACATTTAATATGGATGCAGAAATCCTCTCCACTGTGTCATTGTAGCCTGACAGCAGGGAGACTCCCCCACCTTCAGAATACACAGATGAGCGCTGCAGCCAATCTGATTGAGTGGAAATATACCAACAAGGGCCCAGATTCACGTAGAATCGCGGCGGCGTAACGTATCGTAAATACGTTACACCGCCGCACGATTTCATCGCAAGTGCCTGATTCTCAAAGCACTTGCATGAAAACTTACACTGGCGGCCTCCGGCGTAAACCCACGTAATTCAAAGGGGCGTGTGCCATTTAAATTAGGCGCGCTCCCGCGCCTGACCTACTGCGCATGCTCCGTTTTTAAATTCCCGCCGTGCTTTGCGCGAAGTGACGTCATTTTTTCGAATGGCGACGTGCGTAGCATACTTTCGTATTCCCGGACGTCTTACGCAAGAACAAAAAAAATTCAAATTTCGACGCGGGAACGACGGCCATACTTTATACAGCACATACGTGGGCTGAGTAAAGTTAGGGCAGCAAAAACGACAACTGACTTTGCGACGGGAAACTAGACTAGCAGCGACGTAGCGAACGCGAAAAACCGTTGTGGATCGCCGTAACTACTAATTTGCATACCCGACGCTGGTTTACGACGCAAACTCCCCCAGCGGCGGCCGAGGTATTGCATCCTAAGATCCGACAGTGTAATTCAATTACACCTGTCGGATCTTAGGGCTAACTATGCGTAACTGATTCTATGAATCAGTCGCATAGTTAGGAAGACCCTAAAACAGAGATACGACGGCGTATCAGGAGATACACCGTCGTATCTCTTTTGTGAATGTGGGCCAAGGTGGTTAAACAGAAGTTGATCGATAGATCAACTTCTGTTCAGCCACAATGGCCACACATGGATCAAAATGTGGCTGATCCCTGCTGAGGACTGTGGATATTACACAATATTCAAAAACCAGGGCAGACATTTCTTCTGCTGGCTAACACGGTTTGAATAACAGCCCGCCACAGTTGGCTGACCTGGCATGAAGATTACCTTGCCTCCTTCGTATGCCTTATTTTGAGGATTATTTTGTCTGTTTCTGGACCAGTTCACTTTGAAAGAAGTATAACGGCATGGGAAGAAATGGAAAAATATAATTGGGAAATTAGAAATAAACAAATCAAGCAGCATCTCTCCTGTATGACATAGTTACAGTTCAGCAATAGTATATACAAATAGAATTGTGCTAATTATTCACATGAAAATGAAATTCGAAAATCAAGAGTTCATAAATCAGTCCACCAATAATTAAAATAGTGAATTTTGAATATTGTTGTTAGAATCCACTATCCACCACCTTGTGCAACAGTGCCACCACCAACAGCTGAATTAGATGCTTACAAGCTCCAGTAGATCCCTTACTACAAGGGACTTACTCGGCACCTTTGGCTTAAATCCCAGCCTGAGCCTTTCTCCTGGTTACACGGCTCCCCTGTGCAGGTGGCATCACTTAATAGGATGGATAAGTGGTACACCGAAAAGACAAAAGGCTCCACATGGTATAAAATCCTTTAACCACTTAAGCCCCGGACCAATATGCTGCCTAAAGACCCAAGGGGTTTTTAAAGTTCGGGACTGCGTCGCTTTAACAGACAATTGCGCGGTCGTGCGACGTGGCTCCCAAACAAAATTGGCGTCCTTTTTTCCCCACAAATAGAGCTTTCTTTTGGTGGTATTTGATCACCTCTGTGTTTTTTTTTTTTTTTGCGCTATAAACAAAAATAGAGCGTCAATTTTGAAAAAAATGCAATATTTTTTTTTTCCTATGATAAATATCCCCCAAAAACATATATAAAAAAAAATTTCCCTCAGTTTAGGCCGATGCGTATTCTTCTACCTATTTTTGGTAAAAAAATCGCAATAATCGTTTATCGGTTGGTTTGCGCAAAATTTATAGCGTTTACAAAATAGGGGATAGTTTTATTGCATTTTTATTTTTTTTATTTTTTTTACTACTAATGGCGGCGATCAGCGATTTTTTTCGTGACTGCGACATTATGGCGGACACTTCGGACAATTTTGACACATTTTTGGGACCATTGTCATTTTCACAGCAAAAAATGCATTTAAATTGCATTCTTTATTGTGAAAATGAAAGTTGCAGTTTGGGAGTTAAACACAGGGGGCGCTGTAACATTTAGTGTTCACTTAGTGTGTGTTTACTACTGTAGGGGGGTGTGGCTGTAGGACTGACATCATCGATCGAGTCTCCCTAATAAAAGGGATCACTCGATCGATGCGCCGCCATAGTGAAGCACGGGGAAGCCGTGTTTACACACGGCTCTCCCCGTTCTTCAGCTCCGGGGAGCGATCGCGACGGGGCGGCTATAAACGAATAGCCGCGCCGTCGTCCCGGATCGCTCCCCGAGGCTTACCGACCGCCGCATGTAGCGGATCGGACCCCCCACCCACGTCAAGCAGAGGACGTACGGGTACGTGCATGTGCCTGTCCGTGCCATTCTGCTGACGTATATCTACATGAGGAGGTCGGCAAGTGGTTAAACGTTTTTTGAGATAAAAAGTATTGCACTTATAGCAATGATAAAACAATAACGCCTTGAGTGTGCCGGCCGGCGCACAACCAAACAAACCCGTCCTTCCGGGACACAAGGGTAATGGTCGCTCCTCCCTACATGTTTTGGCACAGATGACGTTGTCCAGGGGCACATAGCAACCAAGCGTTGATCTGAGCCTCGGCTAGCCATACTCGAAATACACCAGCATAAAAGCAAGCCTCCTTTACAAACTCTCAAAATGCTGGAGCTTTTACTAAAAACACCTATTTATGGTCGTTACCCTCTGACCGAGAGAGATGTGGATCACATAAACACGCGACAAGACTTACAACATAAATAGACCTGAAGTGTGCCTTGGTGGTCTGGTCAGTATGCCAAGAAAAGGGGGCATACCCAAGGTAAGTAATGGGTAGTTAATTGAAGAAGGACATGCTGAGAAGTGCCCTGAAAAAGGGAAGGGCGGGAGGGTGTCGAATGCGATTGAATGTGCAGACTCACGGACATGAGGTGAGCTGGAAAGAGTCGGCCCAGTGACGTGTAGTACCGCACACTGAACCGACAAAGAGCATGTGTGAGTGGGCTGCTTAAATACCCTCCGGGCTCCTCCCATAAACTCAGGCCACCATACTGGCCTTCTTATTTATGGTCGTTACCCTCTGACCGAGAGAGATGTGGATCACATAAACACGCGACAAGACTTACAACATAAATAGACCTGAAGTGTGCCTTGGTGGTCTGGTCAGTATGCCAAGAAAAGGGGGCAAAAGACTCAGATAGGGAAATAGTTTATATTGATTTCTTGTATTTATTGAGCCAGCTTGGTAAAGGCTTGTGCCATTCCTTCATGAGGATTTGGGATGTATGTGGCAAAACAAGGAGACTTCCATCAGCCTGGTATCTTGATTACGTAGTCTGGTACTCCCTGTTGGGAGGCAACTGAGACTGCTCCAATTCGGAAAGAATGTCCAGAGAACTGACTGGGGTTTGAAGCCCAAGTTACTTAGGAGGATTCTGACATGCTTGACACACTGGCTGACACTCAGGGAGCTGGTTTAGAAAGGGTAGCAACGAGCTACCATCAGATTGGCTGGGTAGATGGAGCAGTAGTGGGTCGAACACCGTCACTGGGCGTCAGGCGTTGTCAGTCTGAAACAGGTTGATGTCAACCCCAGGGGCTGGTTTGTTGCGTTTGCAGACTGTGAGAGTGTAGTGGTTCGAAAGCGAGTCGGGTGGTGTCGGAGCAGTGTGTGACTGCCGGAGCCGCTGACTAAATTCACTAGGTTGTAGGGAACCGTAGAAGGCCTGGTAGATGGCTGTTGGGTGACTAGACTGGGCAAAGCGCTAAACAGGGAACGAGTAAGGATTTTAGACATGTCCCTAAAGAGGGGACTCTTGAAAGGTAGGTGCTTGCCACTGACTACAGGTTGGTGCTTCTGTATGCCCTGTAGGAGGGACTTGACTGCATGGGCTCGAGAATACTGACGGTTTACTGGGTTCCTGCAGGGACAGGAAATGCTGGATGCCATCTAGATATGGCGTGATAGTATTGAGAAATGGTCAGCTGCATGTGGCAATACGATATGAAGGCTAGGATGTGTCCAACTGCTGCTTCGGGGCAAGGGGCCAAAAATTTGCGATTAGTGTTCCAAGCAGTGCGATAGGCCTTCAGTGTGTTGCGTGCCAAGGAGTGGTTAATAAGTTGGATTGCGTTGGCGAGATGCGACTTCAGTCCATCGTCAGCAATGTCCATGGTGGGACAGGGATAGTTGTTGGGTCGGCTCCAGGCTCTTGCTGGAAAAAACATACATTCCAAGGTTGGAATAGGAAAGCGCATCAGCTGCTGCATTTGCCTGGAAAAGGTCTACATAAGATATTAACTGGTGACGGAGTGACAGCTGCGCGAGCCTGTGCAGGAAGTGATGGGGAGTGACTTATATCTATCTTAATTGAAGATGTCGGCTGTGTTGGCTGATTGTCTGTGGTGAAGAACAGTGTCTGTCCTGTTCAAGTGTGGTCCCAGACCTGGGCAGCTGCCACGATGGGGTGCAGCACGAGGCGTGATGAAGACTGGGTGAAGCAAAAATTTAAGAGAATTTCTGGGGGCCAAGGTTTGGAGAACCAGTGGCGGCCTAAAAAATGGCTGCAAAAGCCTTTGGTGGCTCGGCTGACACTGCCGGGATGAAGATTGAAATGATGTTCTATCAGGTGGGGAAGTTGTCCCACATAGCTAAGTCTGCTACTGATGCTTGGTCTAGTTTGAGAACTTGGACTGGATCTTGCATTGGTGTGAGAAAATCAAGACAATACAGAGGTGCTCAACAAGACGATATACATGCACTCGCAGGCCAACGTGCACTCGCTGGTGCTGGATGAAAACCTGAACTAACCGCAGGGAAAAAACTGAGAAAAGATGAGTGGCCCGCGTGCCACTGAAGATGAATGGCCAACTGGGTGCCACTGTGTGTTTGTGTGGCTGATTGTTTGTCACTGAGGTGTGTTTGCAAGTTTAGTTTGTATTCGGGTTTGCACGTAGGTGCGTGCCGCTAAGTGTTTTATACTACTGCAGACAATATTGTGCGGTTGCAAGGGTGTCAGTGAGTGTCAGGTTGCTGGGACGATATTGTGTGGTGGCAGGGGCCTTGAGTATGAAGGTTTGATGGTATTGGTGGTTGCAAGGGTCTCAGTCGTTTGCTGAGACGATATTGCATGGTTGCAAAGGTGTCGATGATTATGAGGTTTGTTTTGAGATGGAATGGTGTGGTTGCACAGGTCTCAACAAGTGAGGGGTTGCTGAGACGATGTTGCGTTTTGCAATGGTCTCAAATGAGTGTCGGCCGCTGAGACAACTTTGTATGGCTGCAAGGGTCTAAATGAGTGTCAGGTTGCTGAGACGATATTGCATTTGCAATGGTCTCAAATGAGTGTCAGGTTGCTAAGATGACTTTGTATGGCTGCAAAGGTCTGAACGGGTGTCAGGTTGCTGAGATGAGATTGTGTGGTTGCAAAGGTCTAGAAGGGTGTGAGGTAGCTGAGATGATATTACATTTAGCAAGGGTCTCAAATGAGTGTCAAGTTGCTGAGACAATATTCCCCTTTATTTAAATTTTTTATGAAAACGACTGTGAATGAAACGCTGGTAAACATGAGTTACCGCATCTGGCAGTGTTTACAAGCTGTTACAGGCATTGGCGTTTCGAATGCGTTTCGAATGCCTCTGAACATCCGTCTGAACCCATTTTTTTTTTTTTTTTTTTTTACCAACAGCAGTGTACATGAGGCCAAAGATGATTTGTCTGGCTGCAAGGGTCTCAATGAATGCCAGGTTGCTGGGGCGAGACTGTATGGTCACAAAGGTCTTTGACGAGTGGGAGGTTGCTCATGACAGTATTGCGTGGTTGCAAGAGTCTTGATGAGTGTGGGGCTGCTGAGACGGTATTGTGTTTGCAAGGGTCTGAACTATGGTGTGAGGCTGCTGAGACGGTATTCCGTGGTTGCAAGGGCCTTGATGAGTGTGGGGCTGCTGAGACGGTATTGCGTTTGCAAGGGTCTGAACTATGGTGTAAGGCTGCTGAGACGGTATTGTGTGGTTGCAAGGGTCTTGATGAGTGTGGGGCTGCTGAGACGGTATTGCGTTTGCGAGGGTCTCAACAATGGTGTGAGGCTGCTGAGACGGTATTGCGTGGTTGCAAGGGACTTGATGAGTGTAGGGCTGCTGAGATGGTATTGCGTTTGCATGGGTCTCAACAATGGTGTGAGGCTACTGAGATGGTATTGTGTGGTTGCAAGAGTCTTGATGAGTGTAGGGCTGCTGAGACGGTATTGCGTTTGCAAGGATCTCAACAATGGTGTGAGGCTGCTGAGACGATTTTGCATGGTTGCAATGGTCTCAAGAGGTGTCAGGTTGCTGGGCCGAGATTGTGTGGTGACAATTTTTTTTTTTTTTTTTTTTTTTTTGCATATATTTTTTTTTTTTTTTTGCGTTTTGGAAGGGTCATGTGTTGCAAGGGTCTTAACAAGGGTATCAGGCTGCTGAGACAATTTTGTGTGCTTGCAAGAGTCTCCATGAGTGTGGGGCTGCTGACACGGTATTGCGTTTGCAAGGGTCTCAACAAGGGTGTCAGGCTGCGGAGACAAATTTTGCGTGCATGCAAGAGTCTCCATGAGTGTGGGGCTGCTGAGACGGTATTGCGTTTGCAAGGGTGTCAGGCTGCTGAGACAATTTTCTGTGCTTGCCAGAGTCTCCATGAGTGGGGGGCTGCTGAGACGGTATTGCGTTTGCAAGGGTCTCAACAAGGGTGTCAGGCTGCGAAGACGAATTTTGCGCCGTTGCAACGGTCTTAACAGGTGTCAGGTTGCGGGGCTGAGATTGTGTGGTGGCAATTATTTTTTTTTTTTCTGCACTTTTATATTTCTTTTTTCTTTTTGCGTTTTTTTTTTTATTTTTTTGCGTTTTTTTATTTTTATTTTATTTTTTTGCGTTTTTTTTGTTTTTTTTTTTGTTTTGTAAGGGTCATGTGTTGCAAGGGTCTTAACAAGGGTGTCAGACTGCTGAGACGATTTAGTGTGGTTGCAAGACTCGATGAGTGTGGGGCTGCTAAGACGGTATTGCGTTTGCAAGGGTCTTAACAAGGGTGTCAGGCTGTGGAGACAAATTTTGCATCGTTGCAACGGTCTCAACAGGTGTCAGGTTGCTGGGCTGAGATTACGTGGTGGCAATATTTTTTTTTTTTTTTTTTTTTGCGTTTTATATATTTTTTAACTTTTTGCGTTTTTTTTTTTTTTTTTGCATTTTGTAAGGGTCATGTGTTGCAAGGGTCTCAGACTGCCGAGATGATTTGCATGGTTGCAAGGTCTCAATCAATAAGAATTGGGTTACTGAGAAAGGATAGAAACACCTGGTTTGTTTGTACCTTAAGCAAGCAGTATAAGGTAGAAGGACAACGCCTGTTTGAATCGTAGGTTCCATAGGGGCCACTAATGAACGATATGGGAGACAACGAATGGTAGCAAATTGATAAGACATAAAGCATGTGTAATCTTACTTGCGACAGTGGGCCATGCGAGTGAGTTTGCGGCGGACTGTGGCTGGAGTGAAACATGTCGGGAACGTGTAGCGTGATGCCGTGCATGGGGCAAAACAAGGAGGTTTGGTGTAGAAAATAGAACACGAGAAGTGCGTATCAATGCTTTGTAAGCTCCACTGCGGGAACCAAACCTATGGTACAGGTGACACCATGAGTGGCCACGAATTTGACATGACAAACAAGCTAACGAATCCTACCTGGGACAGTGAACGTGCGACTGGGTTTGCTTTGGACTGGAGTGGATGTGCAACACATCCCAAGAGTGTGGTGTGGCGCCATGCATGACGCACAGGCAATAACTTTAGTAAATAAATGAGAGAGAAGAGCCGTGAACAAACAATTCATAAGTTCCGCTGTGGGAAATAAAACACACGGCATGGGGGAAACAATGAATGACAACGGTAGAAAGTATGCAATTGTATCTCATACAAAAAGGTTGTAAAATGCATGAAATTAATCTGATACGAATTGATAGTAAGGAGTATTGAACGAATCTGATACGAATTGGTTGTAGAGTGTATGCTACCCCTTGCTTTGAAACCGAACACCTACCAACCACCCATCCCCCCAGGCTAATCAAGTGCAGAGAAGGCACCATGTGAGTCCAATTACCACCTCAATCTGCCAAAGAACCCATACAAACACATGTCAATCTCCAAATGGATTTACAAATGAATCGTATGTTTGGCAGAAGGAAGTTGCAAATGTATTATGCCTGAGCCGAATGATGTTGGAACATAAGCAAAAGTAACTCAGGCAGATTTTTTCCCAAAAGGGATGCAGGATAGGAAGCATAACGAATTGTAAGATTGCACAAGATTCGAAAAGGTTTGAATCCTACCTGCGACAGTAAGCGGGAACCGCCGGCGAAGACCATGAAGGGAGAAGCCGCAAAGCGCTTGCGATGTCGAATGCGATTGAATGTGCAGACTCACGGACATGAGGTGAGCTGGAAAGAGTCGGCCCAGTGACGTGTAGTACCGCACACTGAACCGACAAAGAGCATGTGTGAGTGGGCTGCTTAAATACCCTCCGGGCTCCTCCCATAAACTCAGGCCACCATACTGGCCTTCTTATTTATCCACCAATTGTAACCACTACATTAGGAGGAAACAGCTATTTCCTCACCATAAAACCAAACTCTTGGCTCCTAAAAATGACATTAGTGGATAGTAGGAATATTACCACTTACAAATTTAACTGTAAACGTAAAGCAAAATTCCCGTCTCTCAGTAAAAAGTGAACTTTGATCTGAGCCTTGGATTGCTTATGTTCAGTTATTTAGAATGAGAGAAGGGAATTTTGGTTTGTGTTTACATTTCAATTTGTAAGTGGTACTATTGCTGCTATACATTAGATGTAATTTTAGATTTTTATTTTTTTCCTGTGTGGAAATTTTTCAACTATCCCCTAGATGTTATCTTGGTGAAGTTTTTGTCTGTGATACTTTTGTATAAACTTTGCCATTTCCTGTTGATAAAATTCACTGTGCATGGTTGGTCAATATGGTTGTGATCAAATGTGGGTAATATGCCAAGGGTTTGGTTTTATGATGAGGATATAGCTGTTTCCGCCTATTGTAGTGGTTGCAATTGGTGGATAAATAGGTGTTTTTAGTAAAACCTCCAGCATTTTGGGAGTCTGTAAAGGAGGCCTGGTTCTATGCTGGTGTAATTCGAGTACAGTTAGCTGAGGCTCAGATCGAGGCTTGGTTACTATGTATGGTATTTAAGAAGGTAATACAGCGCGCCGCCCCTGCCCCTGGACGTAATTTGTGACAAACCGCATAGGATGGAGCAATGCACTGACGTCAGCATTACCCTCATATCCCTGAAGGATGGGTTTGTTTGGAAATTTCCCATTGGGAATCTGTGCCATACAAGTTTATTAGGGTATGATCAGGCACATCTAGCACACGCCATGTGCATGCCTATGTGTCCAATAACTACAATGTTGACCAAGTCTGTAGAATTGTCCTGCTGGAATATTTTTGATCCATCTCTTATGGTGGCGGCTTTCAGGCCTCAACATACCATTACTGTGGTTTAGTTTATGATGAGCCATAGTCGTAAGACTGGTTACTTTTACATGAACCCTCAAGTTAAGAACGTTTATACCCTACATACTCCAAATACTAAACTGGTCCTACTAGCTATCTCTAAAACACTTTAAAGTCCTCCTCTGGACCTCTCCACTTCGCTATACAATCATCTATCGAGCATTACCATAAAATCAACTATTTTCCTAATAATGTTTATATAATCTGTTCTTCCTACAGACCAATAAATGCATGTGCATACCCTGGTGCAAACACACAGCCCATCGCTAAAATTCTCTTCTGTATGTAAAACTAGAAGTAGTTATTGCTTAAAACAAGCTCTGCAGACTTTAAAATGAATGGTCTTTTTTTCTCATCTATATTGGTATCCTGTGTAAATAATTCGTACTCTCATGTTCATTGCTCAATAATAATATAGAGACATTTGACATCATTAGTGAATCAGTAATAGTACAGAGAGGTTTGACATCAATAGGGAACCAATCTTGCAAGTTTTGTGATTTGCTAAACCACATACTGTATTTCCCCACATTTATATTGGTAACTTTTTTTTTGTCTGAACCCCCAAAACACTCACCAGTGAACAAAATCTAAGAGATACATTTTTTTTTGCAAAACTACAAACAGCTGTAAGTTTTTACCTGATGAGATACTTGGGGATTGTTACAGCATGAGTAAAATTGGCATATAGGGTTAATTTGAGTGCTGACTGGGATGACCAGAAACTCTGAAGGCAATACATCTACACAACTGAGCAGATTCTCGTTACTGCACAGCCTGTAAAGAGGGATCTGTGTGAGTAGTGACAACCATTCTGAAGTCTATTCCTGTGAATCTGGCCATTAGCTCTATATATATATGAACTTGGTGTTGAGTTATTCACTTTACGGTCAACACTGAGGACGAGGACAAGGGGGCACTCTTTACGTCTAGAGGAAAAGAGATTTCATCTCCAAATACGGAAAGGTTTCTTCACAGTAAGAGCTGTGAAAATGTGGAACAGACTCCCTCCAGACATGGTTCTGGCCAGCTCAGTAGATTGCTTTAAGAAAGGCCTGGATTATTTCCTAAATGTACAGAATATAACTGAGTACTAACATTTATAGGTAAAGTTGATCCAGGGTAAATCCGATTGCCTCTCGGGGGATCAGGAAGGAATTTTTTCCCCTGCTGTAGCAAATTGGATCATGCTCTGCTGGGGTTTTTTGCCTTCCTCTGGATCAACTGTGGGTATGGAGTTGGGTGTATGGGATTGTATTGTGTTTTTTATTTTTTTTGTTTATTTATTTATTTTTTTGTGGTTGAACTGGATGGACTTGTGTCTTTCTTCAACCTGACTAACTATGTAACTATATACACAGTATCTCACGAAAGTGAGTTCACCCCTCACATTTCTGCAAATATTTCATTATTATAACACTGAAATTACACTTTGCTACAATGAAAAGTAGTGAGTGTACAGCTTGTATAACAGTGTAAATTTGCTGTCTTGGGCATGAAGTTCACCAGAGCTTCACGGGTTGCCACTGGAGTCCTCTTCCACTCCTCCATGATGACATCACGGAGCTGGTGGATATTAGAGACCTTTCGTTTGAGAAGGCCCTAAAGATGCTCAATAGAGTTTAGATCTGGAGTCATGCTTGGCCAGTCCATCACCTTTACCCTCAGCTTCTTTAGCAAGGCAGTAGTTGTCTTGGAGGTGTGTTTGGGATTGTCATCATGTTGGAATACTGCCCTGCGGCCCAGTCTCTGAAGGGAGGGGATCATGCTCAGCTTCAGTATGTCACAGTACATGTTGGCATTCATGGTTCCCTCAATAAACTGTAGCTCCCCAGTGCTGGCAGCACTCATGCAG
This sequence comes from Rana temporaria, assembly GCF_905171775.1. NCBI lineage: Eukaryota > Metazoa > Chordata > Amphibia > Anura > Ranidae > Rana > Rana temporaria. The sequence goes on along the minus strand of NC_053491.1, from coordinate 214,292,949 downwards.
CCCCAGACCATGACACTCACACCACCATGCTTGACTGTAGGCAAGACACACTTGTCTTTGTACTCCTCACCTTGTTGCCACCACACACGCTTGACACCATATGAACCAAATGAGTTTAGCTTGGTCTCATCAGACCACAGAACATGGTTCCAGTAATCCATGTCCATAGTCTGCTTGTCTTCAGCAAACTGTTAGCGGGCTTTCTTGTGCATCATGTTTAGAAGAGGCTTCTTTCTGGGGTGACAGCCATGCAGACCAATTTGATGCAGTGTGCGGCATATGATCTGAGCTTTGACAGGCTGACCCCCCCACCTCTTCAACCTCTGTAGCATGCTAACAGCACTCATGCGTCTATTTCCCAAAGACAACCTCTGAATATGACGCTGAGCATGTGCACTTAACTCCTTTGGTCGACCATGGAGATACCTGTTCTGAGTTGAACCTGTCCTGGTAAACCGCTGTATGGTCTTGGACACCATGCTGCAGCTCAGTTTCAGGGTCTTGGCAATCTCCTTATAGCCTAGGCCATCTTTATGTAGAGCAACAATTATTTTTTTCAGATCCTCAGAGAGTTCTTTATCATGAGGTGCCATGTTGAACTTCCAGTATGAAAGAGTGAGAGCAATAACACCAAATGTAACACACCTGCTCCCCATTCACACCTTGTAACACTAATGAGTCACATGACACCAGGGAGGGAAAATAGTTAATTGCGCTCAATTTGTTCATTTTCACTTAGGGATGTACTCACTGTTGTTGCCAGCGGTTTAGACATTAATGGCTGTGTGTTGAGTTATTTTGAGGGGGACAGTAAATTTGCACTGTTATACAAGCTGCGCACTCACAACTTTACATTGTAGAAAAGTGTAATTTCTTCAGTGTTGTCATATTAAAAGATATAATAAAATATTTACAAAAATGTGAGGGGTGTACTCACTTTTGTGAGATACTGTGTGTATATATATATATATATATATATATATATATATATATATATATATATATATATATATCCACACTTTATTGTCAAAAGTATCGGGACACCTGCCTTTGCACACACATAAACTTTAATGGCATCCCAGTAGAGTTTAATATTGAGTTGGCCTACGCTTTGCAGCTACAGCAGCTTCAACTCTTCTGGGAAGTCTGTCCAGAAGGTTTAAGGGTGTGTCTATGGGAATGTTTGCCCATTCTTCCAGAAGCGCATTTGTGAGGTCAGGCACTGATGTTGGATGAGAAAGCCTGGCTCACAGTCTCTGCTCTAATTCATCCTAAAGGTTTTCTTTCAGGTTGAGGTCTCTGTGCAGGCCGGTCAATTTCCTCCACCTCAAACTCACTTTACCCATGTCTTTAGGGACCTTGCTTAGTGCACTGGTCCAAATCATTTAGTAGAGGAGGGATTATGGAGTGGAGTTGTTTTTAGACATGTGCACACTGAAATATTTTGTTTCAGAATTTAGTTAGAAAATTCTTTTTAATTAGTTACTCGCGAAATTCGTTTTTATTTATTTTGTTTTTCGTAAAAAAAAATGCAAATGAATTAAGGTCGAATCTGTCATTGAAGGCTTATGGTGTCTGTCGAATGTTCTAAGAAGATTCGACGGAATCTTTAAAAAAACATTCAAATCTTTACTCTCTATGTCGACTCTTCTTCATGTCTCTATAATGTCGAATCTTTTCTCTTTATGTAGAATAATATTGGACTAATAGAGTTAAAGTTAGGCACATTCGACCGCAACGAAAACGAAAATAAAGCATTTGTTTATGTCGGATCTTTCGGTTTTCGTTTTCTGTGCTTTCGTTATCGTTTGTTAAAACGATAACGAAAATACCTGAAATTCGGACGAAAATGCATTCGGACAAAAACGAATGCACATGTCTATTGTTTTTCAGGGGTTGGGCTTGGCCCCTTAGTTACAGTGAAGGTAAGTCTTAAGACCCCAGCATACGAAGACATTTTGGACAATTTAATGATTCCAACTTTGAGGGAACAGTTTGGGGATGGCCCCTTCCTGTTCCAGCAAGGCCCATGAAAACAAGGGTGGTTTGGGGGGTATATATATATATACGCACAGTACTGTGCTAAAGTTTTAGGCAGGGGTGAAAAAATGCTAAGTAAGTAAAGTAAGTAAGAATGCTTTCAAAAATATACCAAAATCTATGAGGACACTGAGATTATTTTTTTTATATCATGTGAATCTGTTTAATTTAAAAGTGAAAGAGCAGTTTTTTAGTAACATCTCTGTTCCACGCCACAATGCTTCTTTCTCACTCCCGAGAGACCAGATGGGAGGCATGCCTTGTTTTTCTACAAACGGCATGTACTGTGATATCACACTGACATCAGTGGTTTCAAGCGGAGCAGCATAACCAAGATTGCAGCTGCTCCTTTGAATTTTTGAATAAAAAATCATGTCGTTTCTGTATACACATAGCAGGAAATAAATAATCTGGTCATCGAGAGCTGACTACTGTACCTCCTTTTAAAAACTTTAATAAATGTAATAAATTTGAAGACTATGTGCACTCTTATAGTCCATTGCACAATTTATACAGTGTTACTGTATAGTTGAAAAAAAAAATTTTTTTTGGATCTATTCTTTAAAATATACAGTACACCTTGTAGGCAACGTTTTATTTTAATTCAGGAGTTACCTAAAATACAAATGTCACTTTCTTTCTCTACATATGATAAGAATAAATTGGGTTGGTTTACTATTGGAATAGAAAAGTTTATCAAAATGGTGAAAATAAATTAAAGTGACGTTCACTTTGAATGTCCAATCGTGCAAGAAAACAAAAATTAATTGAATGACTGAAGTAGTGAAGTGTCACTAAAGTCAAAAGTTTTTATTTTAGTTTTGATAAGGTGGAGAGGGATTAGAACACCTTTCTGGTTTATATTGTTGTCTGTGGTCATGTTAAGGAGATTCAACCCATCTATATGTCCTGTTTATCATTATTTCTCAAAGAAAAAGAAAATCCCAAATTTTGAGTTGTCTACAGAACAGTAATAGAGGGAAAAACTTCCAATGGGGGAACTCGTTCTGGTGACACCCCAGGATTCCCTCACTTTGAAAGAATTTCATCTCAATTCCTGTTTTGGCTATAGAACAGGAAGTAAAGGGAAATCTCCCCTATGGGACACAGATGGAAAAAAAACTGTCAGGTTATTGAAAGAAAATAGTAGGTATCCTGGATGAACACCCTTTCTTATAGGTCCACCAACAGGGCCCTTCAGATATCTGGAGACACCGAATGAACCAGACACAAGAGGCAGGTTGTGCATTCGTAAGATGTCTGATTTGTTGTAAGTTGTGTCTGAGCTTTTATTCAATTACAAAACAAAGAAAGGCGTGATTATAAGAAGGCATACGTAGGCATATGTGTCCTTCTGCTTACAAAAGCAGGAAAGGGAAATGTCCACATTATAATTCTCATTCTCCTAAACTTTTCACAAAACTTTTGGTTCGACTCTGTGTTCATCCATATTTTACAGATATCATCTATGCCTAAACCCCTGCCTCTTCGTAAGAATAGAACTCGATATCCACAGACAGACTGGAACTGATGCATTGGGCTAGACTTGGGTCTTGGGGCTGGCATCTGGATCTCTCTCTTGTGATGCTCACTGGAATTTCGTAGACCTTGAGCATGTGTCATCTGGCTAACCCTCATGGTGTCATTTCCAGGAACATTTTCCAGCAGAGATCTGCCTTTACTCATCTCAGCACCTCCCATTGCATTTGAACAACAAAGATGAACAACAGAGATTTCCATGTAAAAGCTGTAGTCCTCTCTTCATCCGGATATGGTATAGTGTAGGGTATGAATGGGGTATAGGATAGGGTATTTCTTCATGTGCATGGGGCTAGGGGTCAATGCTGGCTGGCTGGGACGGATACTCCTCATCCAACATGAATAATCACAGAATCTACCTGATCAGTTCAGGCCTTAACCATTTGGAGGTATGGTTACAAAATATAAAACAGGCAAATAATCTAGCAATACTAACGAGCAATCATAAGTTATTTTACCAGTGTAGCAATACTAATCTGCACACACTTCCTACACTGAGGCTTTTATCCTATAAGGATAAAGGATTTGGACCTGGATTTGGTGGAGGGATATCTTTGCCTTGTCTTTGACTGATAATGCGAAATATTGTCGACCACTTTGACTATCCAACCTTACAGTCAGTGTTTCTACACAACAACTTATCTTATTAATTCTATGCAAAGCAAAGATTTAGCGGGTGCTGTTGGTTACCTAAATACCCTTCCCAAAAGGATACTGAACTGCAGTTTCTAATATATGGAGTCTTAACTAAAGACTTGGGTCTCACATAGACCCTACAATGTTACACTCCCATGAGTGTATCTATTAAGTCATGGTCTGTCCTTCCTTTCTCTTTGAAAGGCTAAGACTTTATCAGAGCGAGGGTAAGGAAGGATTCGTCAAAATAGACAAAAGTCTACCCCCATGGATAATTGTCTTGTCTTGTCCTGGACGAAGCCCCTATTTGAAAGAAATAAGTAGGTATCCTGGATGAACACCCTTTTTTTTATAGGAACACCAATAGGGCCCTTCAGATATCTGGAGACACTGAATGAACCAGACACAAGAGGCAGGTTGTGCATTCGTAAGATGCCTGATTTATTGTAAGTTGTGTCTGAGCTTTTATTCAATTACAAAACAAAGAAAGGTGTGATTATAAGAAGGCATACGTAGGCATATGTGTCCTTCTGCTTACTCAAGCTTATTCTGTTGTGCAAAGTATCATATGACTTAAAGTCTTACAAGTTAAAATAGACCTGACCACAGCCAACCAAACTTCTTGCCTATGTGCACACAGTTTTATCACAAGATAAGATACTGCAAAACAACATATATTTACTTAATAAGCAAAATGATAAGTTTAAAGGCATACTTTGTGGGGCGTGGCTTGCGCGCGATCGTGATGGCCGCTTGAGCAGACAGCTCTGACATGAATCCGGGGAGAAAGCGGCCATACGATCTTTTCCTAGCATACTGACAGCCATCACAGGGCACACTAATCGTGCGGAGTTTGCCCGATGTTGTCCTGCAAACGGAAAGAAGAAAGGCGCCCTAAGAAGCTGACAGACTTCTTTGAAACGCCAGCCACGGCCGGGACACAGATCCAAGATGGCGCTGGTGGTCTTGCATTGCAGACACCGTCTTCTTACACGGATCTCCCAGAGGCGGATCCTGTTCCCTGGGACTCTGAGCCTCCTCCAATACCCACGGCGACATCTCCTCCTCATAGTCCATCTTCCCACAGCCTGGCTAAGGCTCAGATGAGGATCGACACCGCAGATCAGGCCTTAATCACGGAGGTGACGCAGCTCAGTCAGGATCGGGTAGGCCTTAAAGCAGCGTCCTCGATTGCCAATTATCCCACCTCTGGCCTACCAGTCAAAGACACGACCATGAAAGACATGCTCATGTCCCTCCAATCATCCCTCATGATGAACTTTTCTGTCATGATCAACAATTTCTCTACAGAAATGAAAGGACTGGGGGAGAGAGTCCACTATGTAGAAAACAAAATGGAGGATTGCACAAATACTGTAAATGACCTGGTAGATGCTTACAAGGACCAAGCAGAGGAATCTGACTGGATGCGGGCCAAAATCGCAGACCTTGAGGATCGCTCAAGGAGGAATAACCTTAAATTGAGAGGGGTCCCCGAATCCATTACCCTAGCTGAGTTACAAAAATACGCTGGCGATATGATTGCGACGCTACTACCAGAGGTCTCCCCGATTGAACGTATAATAGACCGCATCCACCGCATCCCTAAACCCAAACACTTGGAGGCATCCATCCCTAGAGATGTTCTCATGAGAATCCATTTTCCCAACCAAAGATAAATTATTGGCGAAGGCCAGATCCCAGCCGGAGCTTCCTGCACCATACAAGGAGATTTATTTGTACGCAGATCTCTCGCAATACACCCTGAGTATGACAGCTGAAATCTACCACCAAAGCTTTGTTCAATCATAAAATTCTGTATAAGTGGAAACATCCTGCAACACTGGTGATCACCAAAAACGGGACTACTACTGTCGTTTCTACACCTCAGGATGGTATACGACTACTTCATTCATGGGGCATAATCCCTGAGCTCTCTAATGATGAAAAGAAGGCTATAGAAGGGGCTAGCTTCGGAAAGAACAAGCGCCTGGAAACTTGTTATTTTTTTTTCTCCTTTGAACTCTACCCCTATATTTTGTCGGTTTAATTGTTATACCCGACACTTGTAATTTATTCTACATTATTTTAGCATTAATTGCTGTCCCACGGCTGTAGGACAGGATTTTATTAGTTCGTACCCAGAGAGCGTACCCTACATTTGGAGTACAATATACTAAGCTCGGATCTGGTTGTACGTGTTATTGTTTTGTGTTTCTTTTTTTTTTCACTTCTTGTTTTATTCATATAGTGGTGAACAGTACCGAGTGCTTATTTTCCTCGCCAAGATCTGACTGGCTCCAAGGAATACCATTGAACTAAACTGTTTCTCCACGTATTATCCACTTCTTGGTCAGTGAGTATTTTTATATTGCCCACCACACGAGACCTTCATATCTATACAATGTCCATTAACTTTCCTACACTTAATGTGAAAGGACTGAACCACCCGGCTAAAAGAGTTTCCTTGTGGAAGACTGCGATCTCTCATGGCTGCGATATACTTTGCGTACAGGAAACGCATTTTGCCCAAGGAGCAACCCCGCAAGGCCATCATAAATTTTTCCCACATATATTTAAAGCTGACTATTCTAAGAAGCAGCGGGGAGTCTTAATTGCTATTCGTGACACTGTGTCCTTCCAGCTGTTGTCCTGTACGGTGGACCCTGGTGGAAGGTTTATTATCCTAGTATGCACATTGGACAATATCCCGTACACTCTAGCAAATGTATACGCTCCAAACCACTGTCAAATGCATTTTCACAAATCAGTATTGAAAAAGATCAGAGAACTACAGGAGGGCCACCTGCTTATATGTGGGGACTTTAATTTAGTACCTGACGTTGCCATTGATTCGTCTTCCAGCTCTAAAAGACTACAATCTCCTCTAACCTCTTTTCTTACAGGGGATGATTTGTTTGACATATGGCGGTGTTGTCACATGTCTGAAAGGGACTATACGTACCTTTCCTCGCGCCACAACACCTATTCCAGAATTGATTTGTTTATATCGGACAAATGGTTATTGCAGAATGTACTGGAGTCTCGCATTCACACGATCACCTGGTCGGATCATGCCCTAGTTAGTATTAAATTGGCAAACAATTCCTCTAAGCAAAACTCATATGTTTGGCGTATCAACAACTATTTAATGCAAATTCCTGAAAATACTACGTTTCTCACACAAAAATTAGCCGATTTTTTTTCAAACAATTTTGGTTCAGTATCCAACGGTATTGTGGAATGCCCATAAATCTTACATGCGTGGGTTTTTTATCCAGCTCGGTTCACGAGCAAAGAAAAAACAATTCCAAACAATGGAAAGATTGACTGCCAAAATAGCAGACACAGACTTTAAAAATAAGACCACTCCATCACCTGACCTCCAATCCCAATTGTTTAAACTAAGACATGAACTACGCTCTCTACTTCTAGAATCTTACGAATTCAATCTCAGGAAGCTGAAAGCTACTACATATTTGTCCAATAATAAAGCGGGAAAGATTATAGCTAGTCGTATCAGGGGTCATAGACTTAAAACTAGAATTGCTTATCTCTACCATCCGATCTCACGGGAGAAAATCATTAATCCCCAGACCATCGCTGATACCTTTAGCTCATACTACAGCGACTTGTATAACCTCAAATTAGATTGCAACACTCACCAACCTTCTCAAGAGGAAATCCAAGCTTTCCTCGATCATATTAACCTACCTAGATTGTCAAAGGACCATCTGGAGAGGTAAACACCCCCTTTACAGAACTTGAAGTTCTTAAAACCATTGATGGTCTACCATCTTCCAAATCTCCTGGCCCAGATGGGTATTCAGGAGAATATTTTAAACTGTTCAAAAGTTTACTAGCTCCTCACCTGACGACATTATTTAATAACTCTGTATCCTCCTCTTCCTTCCCAAGCAGAATGCTATCGGCACTTGTAATTACACTACCCAAACCTGGTAAAGACCCCACCTCCCCTTCTAATTTCCGACCCATATCCTTGCTTAATATAGACCTTAAGCTATACGCCAAACTAATTGCTAATAGAATTGTTAATATTGTCCCCGAACTGATTCATGTTGACCAATCTGGTTTCACCAAAGGACGTCAAACTTCCGATGCTACTAGAAGGCTAATAAATATTATTCATAATGTGAACTTGACTGGAACGCCTTCTCTGCATCTTTCTTTGTACGCAGAGAAGGCGTTCGACAGGGTTAATTGGACCTACTTATCTTTGACGCTTCAGAAAAATACAGGACCTATTCTTAATGCTATTTTAGCCCTTTACACCACTCCCACTGCACGGGTATTCACCTCCAATCTTCTATCCAAACCATTTCACATATCCAACGGTACCCGACAAGGCTGCCCTTTATCTCCCTTGATTTTTAACATGATGATAGAACCCCTGGCTGAACATATCAGGTCTAATACTAATATATCTGGAATTACTATAGGCAACAGGGTCCATAAAATTAGTTTATTTGCGGACGACGTCATATTGATGTTATCTAATCCCTCCTCTTCTCTCATGGAAGTCCAAAATATTCTTTCATGGTTTGGTAGAGTCTCCTTCTGTAAGGCAAATGCTTCCAAATCATCCATCCTCAACATTGGAATTGACGCTGTCACTTGTAACATACTTCAGCTCCAATTTCCTTACACCTGGGCGGAAAATAGTATCCCATATTTAGGCATCCACCTCACTAGGACTACTAAAACGCTATACGAAAACAACTACATTACCTTTAAAAACAAATTACAGGCCGATCTCCACAATTTAAGTATACATACATTTTCTTGGTGGGGCAGACTTTCTGCTTTCAAGATGATTTACCTCCCACAAATTCCATATTTATTCCGAAAATTACCTATTCCCATTCCCACTAATTTTTTTAAATCTATGCAATCACTTCTATCCAAATTTGTCTGGGATGGGTAAAAATCCAGATGTGCCCATAACAAATTGATTAAACATAGGCTCTACGGGGGAGTAGGCTACATAGACTTTCAAGACTATTTTTTTGCCTCCATTTTGACACAATTGAGAGAATGGTTTAACTATGATCCTACTTCTCAGTGGGGACACATTGAATCCAGTTATTACAAGCAAGGCCCAGCTAGCCTTTGGAGCAATCCTTGGTGTTAAAATCCCAATGCATTTGCCTCCCACAATGGCAGTTTCTATTACAACGTGGCTTAAACTGTTAGCGTCCACAAAGCTCACAGATCCCTACATCAACGTGAAGATCCCTTTCCAGACATTGCACCTTCTCATTGATCACGTTCCAATTGCTTCTTGGAGCAATAAAGGTATCAAATATTTACAAGATTTATACTCGAATGGTAGCCTCAAATCTTTCCAATCTGTTCAATCCGAATTTGACTTACCTCATGCATAGTTCTTTCAATATGCACAAATAGTGCATTGTTTACAGAGATTGAGTAATCTCTGTCAGCACATTCATACATCAGCTTGGGCCTTTTTGACTTCACCGGTTCTACAGAAAATAGGTATTTCCCTGTTTTACAATCTGCTGCAACAAAAGCACAGTTTTATCAAATCTTCCTCCCGTTTACTATGGGAAAGAGACCTACAATGCTCTTTTACAGATGACCAATGGCACACTGCTTGTTAAGCCAATCAATTAGCTTCTAAATGCACTTCCTTGTGGGAATTATCAGTCAAAATTACCTTACGATGGTATCTTACACCTGTGGTTCTATCCAAATTCGACTCTCAAACCTCTAACACATGTTGGAGACTGTTTAACGCCAAAGGACACTTATTACACGTGTTATGTAGTTGGGCTAAAATATTCAATATAATCTCTGACTTGACACAGACACTAGTAAAACCTGACCCAGCTTTGGAATTGTTATCTTTGGGGATTGATAAGTTCCCTGCCAATCTCCGGAGAATCATCACTCACTTGCTATTGGCGGCTAGATTGTCAATCACGAGAAAGTGGAAAGACTCTAATCCATCTTTTGCGTGTGATGCTATTGATCTGACTAATCTTCACAACACATATGAAAAGATTTTAGCATCATCCTTGGGATGTTTCCATGCCTACACGGATTATTGGACTCACTGGAATTCCTGGTATGATAACTGGGTATAGTTCGCCTAGGTTTACTTCACTTTAGTATGGTTTACCCTCATTGAGAGGGAGAACTCCTCCCAGACACTATGAGTCCCCTCGGGGGTGTCTAGGAGGATAGAGTCCTCCAAATCTACTTTTGTTATTATAATCTTACAGTTTATTTACTAATTTTCATTTTTTTTTGCCATATGTGAGCGATTGTTTACTATGCTTCTTTATTTATCTTTGAATTTCTCTATGTACTCGCAAATGTATATCGTATCATCTCATGTACGATGTTTTGGACTGTCTTATATCTACTACTGTATGAAATTTTTTAAAATGATCAATAAAAATGTATTGAATGAAAAAAAAAAGGTGTAGTTCGTATATTAGATTACAAAACACAAGGGGCTTGTTTCATGATCATTTCAGTTATAACCCTCCCCTACCATATCTAAAAAAAAAAAAAAAAAAAAGTGCTGCCTTTATTTACAGACAGAGAGGTGACATCCCTATATTCATTAAATCTAACAGACAATGTAATGTCATTCTCCTGGCTGGATAGGATTACAAATCCTTTGCCAGATAACACAGTTCACAGATGTCTATTTCAATTGTGCATTTATCTGTTTTTTTGAAGCTTACATTTAACAAAACCTATAAAGCAAAATGCCGCTAATACATCTGTAAAAATAAGATAGTGTTGCTTTCTGAACAGCAATAATGGCTATAGGGACACCAATGAAGATGTTGAAAAAAAAGAACATGACCACCCCTGACTCTTTTTTCTATTTTTGACTGTCTTTGCTCTTATAGCAGGTAAGCCTTAAGCCTCATACACAGAATTAGATTTTCCAACGGGAATTGTGTGATGGCAGGCTGTTGGTGGAAAATCTGACCATTTGTATGCTCCATCAGACAATTGTTGTCGGATTTTCCGTGGACAAATGTTGGATGTCAGGCTTTAAAATTTTCCGTGGACAATTGTCTGTTGTCGGGAAATCAAGGCTCCCCAAACACGACATTAGCAGAAGGTGCCCAAAGGGTGGCACTAAAGAGCTGAAAAATTATGTAGTACATACCTACGTTGGTGTTTGTTGGTCGACAATTGTGTGCCGTTTGTATGCAAGACAATTTTATGGCCAACGCCCTTTGGACAAAAAGAAAGGAGAGAGAGCGGCGCCTTCTAAGCGTAGTAAGTGAGTATTTAATGAAATAAATTAAAATCACAAAGATAATGTACTCACAAGTGGAGCATTATGACAGGCATCAAAAGTAAAAGTTCATCCGCTGGGGGTCCCGGAAGAGACTCTGATAATTCGGTGTCCAGTTGGATAGGATACAGCTAATTCCCTTGCCTCAGATGGCAGCGTCGGTGGGGGCCGAACGCCCTCGGAACACTAGAGAAGGGGAGCTTGTTTCCCGAGTGTGCTGCTGTATGGACGTCACTTCTGGGTCAGGGTTCAGCGGGAGTATGCGCGCGTTCGAGACATGCGTGTCTCTTCTTCAGGCACGGGAGGGGCCATCTTGCAGAATGGAATATGAGCACAAGTGGGCCGGCTGTAGATGATCCTATTGGCTGACTTTTCAAACTGAAGAAACCAATGTCATTCGAGATGCAAACAGTCTGAAGTCTATACACAGCAATAAGGGATGATGCTAATAAAAATAAAACTTATTTTATAACAACAAAACCTGTCATATAACAAGGATCAGTAGGGATATGTATTGGAGAGAGGAATTATTAATTAATAATTACGGAAAGCGCTGCCCCAAAATGGAGCGCACACCCAAAATGATGTGCATATACCCGTGAACACTACAGAAGTATTAATAGATATGTATACCAAACTTGAGGTGTAATACATAAAGAGCTTGCAGACACATATATAGGAATATAAAAAACATATATATATATATATATATATATATATATATATATATATATATATACGTATATATATATATATATATGAACTGTCTGCATGCTATATGGCGGGTCAATATTCGTATATTAGGGGATGCAAATGAGTGAAAAATCAAATCCTCTCAACAATGCAAAAGAGATTTGATATTGTAAAAAGATATTAAGAGATATTGAAAGTACAACTACACATATTTAAAAAGATATTTAGAAATTATTTAAAAAAGGAATATAAATATTCTAAAATGTTTCAAAATATTTTAGAAAACGCAGTAACATTTCTAGAGCATGGGGGACACCTAAAAGAGGTGAAAATCTATAAAAAATTATAAAAAATTATCAGAATACTAAGGAATATTATGGTCACTACCAGAAAATTATAGTAAAATATTAATTTCAATGCCTCCGTTCAGGCCACCGGGCGAGAGGCTATCTAGGGTATAAATCCGAAAATTTTCCCTTTTGCATTACTTTTTGTAGTGTTCTGCTTGGGGAAAATGCTTGGAGATAGCCTCTACAACCCATACTCTAAGTCCTTCCGAGGACTGTTGGTGAAATTCTTTAAAGTGATGGGCCACACTGTATTTATCAAGCCCCTTCTCTACAAAGTTCCGGTGTTCACCGAACCTTTTACGGAGGGTGCGTTTGGTGCGACCCACGTAAAAAAGCCCACAGGGACAGGTAAGGCAGTATACTACATACTCCGATGAACACGTGAAAAAGTCGGGTATAGTATATTGTTTACCCCTGCACATAAAGTTTTTTTGTTTGTGTGTAACATGCTTACAAGTGAGACAACGAGCCTTTTTACATTGGTACATTCCCCTGATGTTAAAGAATGTAAGCGAAGCACTGGCCCGAGGCCCTGTAGTTTTAATTTTACTTAGTGCTATTTTAGTTTTGATGTTCCTAGCCCGACGATAGCTGACCAATGGGTGGTCAGAGATGACAGATTTTAAATGTGGGTCCTCCATTAGTATGGGCCAATGTTTGGATAAAATTCTCTCCATTTTTCTGAACTGGCTATGAAACTGAATTACGAAGCAAACTGATTGTGGGTTATCATCAGACTTTTTTGCTTTGGGATTTATTAAATCAGTATTCAGGTAATGTTGAAAAGCCCCCTCAACAAGTTTATCGGGGTAGTCTTTATCTAGAAATTTATTTTTGAGTTTTTGTGCAGGGATAAACAGTATACTATACCCGACTTTTTCACGTGTTCATCGGAGTATGTAGTATACTGCCTTACCTGTCCCTGTGGGCTTTTTTACATAGGTCGCACCATACGCACCCTCCATAAAAGGTTCGGTGAACACCGGAACTTTGTAGAGAAGGGGCTTGATAAATACAGTGTGGCCCGTCACTTTAAAGAATTTCACCAACAGTCCTCGGAAGGACTTAGAGTATGGGTTGTAGAGGCTATCTCCAAGCATTTTCCCCAAGCAGAACGCTACAAAAAGTTATGCGAAAGGGAAAATTATTGGTGGCCTGAACGAAGGCATTGAAATTAATATTTTACTATAATTTTCTGGTAGTGACCATAATATTCCTTAGTATTCTGATCATTTTTTATCTTTTTTTATAGATTTTCACCTCTTTTAGGTATCCCCCATGCTCTAGAAATGTTACTGCGTTTTCTAAAATATTTTGAAACATTTTAGAATATTTAAAAGAAATATTTTTAATATATACCTTTTTTTTTTAATTTTTAAATATCTTTTTAAATATGTGTAGTAGGGTTGTCCAGATACCGATACCAGTATCGGTATCGGGACCGATACCGAGTATTTGCAGGAGTACTCGTACTCGCGCAAATACCCCCGATACCTAAATAGAATACTTCCCCCCCCTTCCCCTCCCCCCGCCGCTCCTGCCGCATCGTGCCGCCGCATCGAGGGACATGGCTAGAGGGACATTGCTGCATATGTGAGGGACATGGCTAGAGGGACATTGCTGCATATGTGAGGGACATTGCTGCATATGTGAGGGACATGGCTAGAGGGACATTGCTGCATATGTGAGGGACATGGCTAGAGGGACATTGCTGCATATGTGAGGGACATTGCTGCATATGTGAGGGACATTGCTGCATATGTGAGGGACATTGCTGCATATGTGAGGGACATGGCTGCATATGTGAGGGACATGGCTGCATATGTGAGGGACATGGCTAGAGGGACATGGCTGCATATGTGAGGGACATGGCTAGAGGGACATTGCTGCATATGTGAGGGACATTGCTGCATATGTGAGGGACATTGCTGCATATGTGAGGGACATTGCTGCATATGTGAGGGACATGGCTGCATATGTGAGGGACATGGCTAGAGGGACATGGCTGCATATGTGAGGGACATGGCTAGAGGGACATGGCTGCATATGTGGGGGACATGGCTGCATTTGTGGGGGGGACATGGCTGCATATGGGGGGGACATGGCTGCATTTGGGGACACATTTAAAAAAAGTATCGGTATTCGGTATCGGCGACTACTTGAAAAAAAGTATCGGTACTTGTACTCGGTCCTAAAAAAGTGGTATCGGGACAACCCTAATGTGTAGTTGTACTTTCAATATCTCTTAATATCTTTTAACAATATCAAATCTCTTTTGCATTGTTGAGAGGATTTGATTTTTCACTCATTTGCATCCCCTTAGCCTAATATACGAATATTGACCCGCCATATAGCATGCAGACAGTTTATATATATATATATATATATATATATATATATATATATATATATATATATATATATATATATGTTTTTTTATATTCCTATATATGTGTCTGCAAGCTCTTTATGTATTACACCTCAAGTTTGGTATACATATCTATTAATACTTATGTAGTGTTCACGGGTATATGCACATAATTTTGGGTGAGCGCTCCCTTTTGGGGCAGCGCTTTCCGTAATTATTAATTAATAATTCCTCTCTCCAATACATATCCCTTCTGATCCTTGTTATATGACAGGTTTTGTTGTTATAAAATAAGTTTTATTTTTATTAGCATCATCCCTTATTGCTGTGTATAGACTTCAGACTGTTTGCATCTCGAATGACATTGGTTTCTTCTGTTTAAAAAGTCAGCCAATAGGATCATGTACAGCCGGCCCACTTGTGCTCATATTCCCTTCTGCAAGATGGCCCCTCCCTGCCTGAAGAAGAGACACGCATGTCTCGAACGTGCGCATCCTCCCGCTGAACCCTGACCCGGAAGTGACGTCCATACAGCAGCACACTCGGGAAACAAGCTCCCCTTCTCTAGTGTTCCGAGGGCGTTTGGCCCCCACCAACGCTGCCATCTGAGGCAAGGGAATTAGCTGTATCCAGTCCGACCAGACACAGAGTTATCAGAGTCTTTCCCGGGACCCCCAGCGGATGAACTTTTACTTTTGATGCCTGTCATAATGCTCCACTTGTGAGTACATTATCTTTGTGATTTTAATTTATTTCATTAAATACTCACTTACTACGCATAGAAGGCGCCGCTCTCTCTCCTTTCTTGTTGTTCTTCAGATACTTCTCTGACAGCTGGCTGACACTCAGCAAAAGTTTTATATTATATGTTAATGGACATTTACTATGGACTGATGCAATTTCATTAATAATTTCTAGATGACTGGCTGTGACCAGTGTTCCTTTATTCCCAAATTGTTCCCTCTTCCCTATTCCCCCCCCCCTCTTTTTAATAGGTTTGTCAGTACATTTCAGGAGTGCGCTCAATTATTTTTGCCCTTCGGACAAAAGTCAGAGGCTTTGTCCACGGAACATCTGATTGTGTGTACAAGGCTTAACTCTATATGAGCAGGTTGACACTCAGCATGTTTGTTGTTCTCTACTCTCTTATTAGAAAGCTTGACATGCTTTGCAAACTGAGTATTATGTAATTGCATAGTACTTTTGGGGTAAAGTCAGTCCTAGTTTTTTTAAATAGAAGGCCAACTATTGAACAAATTGTACAGGACTAGTAATGTCTATAAAAATATATAATGAAGGAGCAATCTTTTTTGAGCACCTTTTCTGTTTGTGCTTTTTTTTCTACACAATTGCTGTTTCTGAAGATCTTTTTATCAGGAGAAAAAATGTTCTAGCAAAGCACACTGATGTCTCTAGGAATTGTATAATCTGTGCTATGTAAATATTGTTTTATATCTCTAATTTTGATAACTGAAATAAGCTAAAAAAAGTCTGGAATGTTGTTTATCAGTGCAGGGACCAGTGAATCTGAATAATACTTTGATGTCTTTATGGCAGTGTTTCCAGAGACATTGGTCTGACCACCTTCATGATTCCTGTTCTTATTGATGAACGGGTCTACATATGGTATATGAATTAAGAATGGTTTTATTAAACCCTAGTAAATAATTGACAACCTAGAATACAACATCTGCTTTCACCCTTTGAGATATGGAAAATCTCACCATCTGACAAGGTAAATAAAATGAATGAAAAGGGAACATCTGACATGACATGGCTTACCGGTCTGACTACTGGCAGTGAAGATGTGTATTATGGTTTGTCCATATGTTGTATCAGAAAAATTTGGGATTGTAGAAATAAGAAATGTTTTACTTAATCGAAAGTATAGAAATCTGTAACATTTATTTGAAATATATACGGTAATACATATTTTTTTTTCCATAAAGACTTTTATTGAAAAGATTTGCAGTGAACATAAGTATGGTAATACATTTTATTGACATTGTTAACTGTTAATAGGCACCGTTAATATTCAAAAACCCTAGTACATCAGGCTAGGTATACAAGCTGGTATTTCTATAACTAGATGGTAGTGAGCATGCCTTCTTACCCCATCCACTGTTATATACACCAATCATAACTTTATGTCCACTGACAGGTAAAGTGAATTATAATTTTTATCTCTTTGTAATGGCATTTTGCCTGTGTCCACAGCCAAAAGTGCATACAATTGGCATATGAGCATCAGAACTGGCCTATGGAACAATGGAAATAGGTGGCCTGGTCTGATGAATCACCTTTTGCTTTCCATGTGGATGGCTGGGTGTGTGTGCGTTACATACCTGGAAAAGAGATGGCACAAGGATGTAGGATAGACACATTGAAGTGTAGAAAAGTGACGGCAAAAAAAAGACCAAGTGGTCCATCGACTACGACTTTTTTTTTTGTTTATAGATGTTTTGTATTTTTTATTTATAAGGTTTTTTTTTTTCGGGTGGGGGGTTGGTTAACTTTTTTGTTTGAAATCACTTAATGTTGTTGACTCATGCCTCTGCTGGAAGTCAACTACCCTTTCAATAAAAAAATACTTTCTGAGATTTGTTTTGAACTTTCCTTCAGTTAGTTTTAGGTCATGTCCACATGTTCTTGATCTTGGTTTCATATTGAAAACACTGCCCTCTTGAACCTCGTTTACCCCCTTGATGTATTTGAAAGTTGGGAAGAAGGCAAGCAGGTGGAGGCAGTTTGATGTTGGTGGCCAACTACACCCCTTCATGGAAACGGTATTCCCTGATGGCAGTGGCCTCTTTCAGCAGGATAATGCATTCTGGTGCCATGAGGTTTCTTCAGGGGTGCCTTGGCAAAATGCCTAAAAAGTGCCCAAAAATGTATTCAAGCCAGCTGGTGGATCAAGCCTGCCCTTTAGATACACAAAGCCACAGGTTTTTTATTGTGCACCATTTCAACCTTCCAGCCACTGGCATCCTAACAACCATAGGTGTGCACAGCCTATTGCATTAGGGTGTGCCCCCTAAAGCTCAAACACATATGCCTGTGCATGTGTATACAGTGTATACTGCCGGTGTCAGTAGAGCAGTGGATGATGTCAGCAGGGCAGAGTTTGGTGTGAGTGGGGCAGTGGATGGTGTCAGTCGTTTTTATCTTTACAATTTTATTTTTTATTATTTGTTACAATTACATTTTTTTTGACAATTTTTTTTTATTATTTATAATATTTATAATTAAGATTTAAAAAAAAAAAAAAACATTTTTTTAGGAGCCCAATTAGGAGGCTTTGGGGAAATATCATTGGTCTAAACAGGGGGCATCTGCAGCATACAAGGTGATTAGGGTGTGCCCAAGCACACCTGGCACACTCTGTGCGCACGCCTATGCTAACAACCAATGATGTAATCAGTGTTGATAAGAAGGGTGTTGATCGTCTGCACTGCATACTTATTCGACCCTCCCCTGAGGGCCACATGTTGCGGAATGTCTTTTGCCTGCCACCAGATGCAGATTGTCACTTGCCACATCACCTGCCACATGTTGCGGAATGTTACTTGCCTGCCACCAGATGCAGATTGTCACTTGCCACCTCACCTGCCACACCTTGTGGATTGTCACTTGCTAAGGTGGTGTTTTGCTTGTCATAGTCAGGCAGCAGAGAGATTACATCATCACAGTGAGGGCGGAAGTTACTGCAGGGATGCAGGGCAGGCGCAGGGCGGTGAGAGATGATGTCCCCCGGCCGCTAGCTTGTTGATTGGCCACCCGTTCACTCACCCACAGAGCCGACCAGCTGACCGCCCACTCTCTGACTCTCACTCGCCGCAGAGCCGCCCGCTCAGACTTTCAGGCGCCGCAAGTTCTGCAACTACCGCCCGCTCAGACTTTCAGGTGCCGCAAGCTCCGCAACTACCACCCGTTCAGACTCTTAGGCTCCACAAGTTCTGCAACTACCACCTGCTCAGACTCTCAGGCGCCGAAAGTTCCGCAACTACCGCCCGCTCAGACTCTTAGGCGCCACAAGTTCTGCAACTACCACTAATTTCTCGGGGGTGGCAATTGCCCCCGCCCCCCCCGATCCACCCCTGTACTGTAGACAGGCAGCTGCTGTAGGCAAAACAACGTACTGGTACCTGGCTGCCTACTTCTAGGGCACACACGTGCACGTCCCCAGGCCAGCTCCCCATTTAATTATACACAGCAGGAGCCTGTCAGCAAGTCCTGCCCAATGATTCACGATTGTCGCGCTGATTGGCTATGAGCAATCACAGCCCAGAGCTATGAGTTGAAAATCAATACAGAGATCTGTACAGGGGGAGGGGTCTGTCAGTTTCTCATGCCTGCACAGCAGTTAATCAGTTCCCCCCCAGCATCAGTTAGTGTCAGATAGTCTGCTGCAATATCACGGTCCCGTTATAAGTCATTGATCGCTGCCATTAGTAGTTAAAAAAAATACAAAATATTTTTTTTATCAAAAACATGTAGCAGAATATATTTTTATCCAAATTTATGAAGAAATTTTGATTTTTTGTATTGCCTATGTTTTTTAGCTGAAAGTAAAAAATATTGGTGTTTTTTTTTTTTTCTAAATATTTGCAAAAAATAGAAATACCCAGTGGTGATCAAATACCACCAAAAAAAAGCTCTTTTTGTGTAAACAAATATATGTAGATTTTGCTTGGGTACAATGTTGCATAACCACACAATCGGCAGTTAAAATAGCTCAGTACCAAATATCAAAAAGTGGCCTGGTCATGAAGGGGGTAAAATCTTCCAGAGCTTGGTTACTTATGCCTGGTACACACAATGAGAATATCGGACGAATGAATGTCCGTTTTTTGTTTTTTTTTTGCATGCTAATCTCAGAATGAACCTCAAGAGTTTACTAAAGTCACAAAAAATCTCGTCATGTGATGTCGTGTTTTAGTGTATTTGTATTGCATTGCTAAATTTAAAACAAAAATCGTATGATCTGGCATTGTACGAAAAACATTTTCGATTAAATAATATCGGATGAACTGTCCTGATTGGCTCTTGAAAGCTAACGATCATATTAGGCCTCGTACACACGATAGGTTAACCAGAGGACAACGGTCTGATGGACCGTTTTCATCAGTCAAAACCGATCGTGTGTGGGCCCCATAGGTTATTTAACCATTGGTTAAAAAAAAGCCAAAATGCTTTAAATTTTACAGATGGATTCCTAACCGGTAGGTCAAAACCGATCGTTAGTAGGCACAACCATCGGTTAAAAATCCATGCATTCTCAGAATCAAGTCGACGCATGCTTGGAAGCATTGAACTTCGTTTTTTTTCAGCACGTTGTTGTGTTTTACGTCACCGCGTTCTGACACGATTGTTTTTTTAACCGATGGTGTGTAGGCGCGACTGACCATCAGTCAGCTTCATCGGTTAACAGATGACAACGGTCCTTCAGACCGTTCTCATCGGATGGACTGATCGTGTGTACGAGGCTTGAGTGTACGTTTGCTCTGAAATCTGGATTTTCTGATCGTGTTTAGGGGGCTTAAAAGGATGTGTCATCTCATGTGGTTTGATGGGTAGCATTTGAATTGGTAAACTCCATTTATATCATTTCTTATCAAATTTCCCTGGGTGACCTCTAGCTTCATAAGTTAATCAGTACATTGTCAAAATGTATATTTCAATGACATTACTCTTTGTGTCATATCTTAGAACTTACAGCATGTGAATTGTGTGACTAGCAATCAAGCATTATAATTGTTTCAGTGCAAAACTCTCTGACATTTCTATTATAACAGGATTAAGTCAAAGTGTTCCTAAAGGAAAAAACATTTTATTATTATTTTTAGGTAGAATCAAGAGGGATTAGGACATCTGTTGGGTTTTTGCTGTCTGTGCTCTAGTTAGGGAGATTCAACCCATCTATATGTCCTGTGTATCACGATCCCTGAGCCTAGGTTCACACTGCTGTGATGTGGCACATCCCATGTGATTCACCCCGTATTCCTGTGCAAATCACATGTGATGCCTGTGCAGTGCGATTTGAGCTATTCATTTTGTATGACTCAAATCGCACCGCATCCACACCAAAATGGTGCAGAACCCTTTTTTAATTTAAATATTATTTATTAAATTTAGAAACAAGAGCTTACAGAGGATATTTCAATCAAATATGTAATCATAAAGCTAAATAGCACAGTAGTATTGTAATTCTAAGGTTGTTCAACAATATAAAATATAAAATGTCAAGGAATACAAACGAGATAACATTTGCTGGGTACATCTCCTAGGTGGAGAAAAGGCGGAGGTTTATAGACATTAAGGAAAATGGCTAGACTTCAAGGATGACGTCCCAAGGGATACCAATGGGGTTATCTTGTCACCATTACAGATGAGCACTACATAATGAATGATGGACCCAAGCCGACCACTGTGTACAAAAGAGTTGACTTTTGCCATTTTTCACAGACAATATAAGTTCAAATTGGGTCTGAGTGTTGAGGTTCATCAAAAAGGAGGTAAACTCTTTAGGTACAATAAATTCTACAGTGGGAGACTTTAAGCAGATTGTTATGCCGCGTACACACCATCACTTTATGTGATGAAAAAAAATGACGTTTTTAAAAACGTCACTTTAAATGACCGTGTGTGGGGGAAAATTTTGTTTTATGTCTTGTGAAAAACGACAAAAAAAAAATTGAAGCATGCTTCAATTTTATGTGTCGTTTTTCAAAACGTCATTTTTTACTTCACAGAAATTGACCGTGTGTAGCAAAAAACGACGTTTAAAACTACGTTTTTTCACCCGCGCATGCCCAGAAGCTACTTATGAAGCGAGCTTCAATGGAAAAACATGGTGAACGAAACCTCGCTTTGCTAGAACATTGTGAGAAAAACGATGGTGTGTAGGCAACTTCGTCTTTGAAAATTTAAGTTTCGAAAACGTAATTTTTTACTTCACAGAAAATGTCGTTTTTTTTCATCACATAAAGTGATGGTGTGTATGCGGCATTAGTTGCAGAATTCCATTGCGAGTGAATAAAAGAGCAAGAGAGATCATCTTCCCACTTCTTCATGGAGTGGGTGTTTTCATGAGGGTGGTAAGATAGAAAAAGTCGGTAGAAGTATGTGATGATTTTCTTGTTGGTTGCAGGTGAAGCACAGAAGGTAAGAGCATCTTGCCGAGCCAAGACATCCAGTTTAAGGATGGTTCTTAGAATGTTTTTGACACGCAGGTATTTTTAAAAAGTTGCTTTGCGGTAGACTGAAGCATTTCCACAAGTCTTCATATGATAGGATTTTTTTTTTTTTGTAGAAAGCTTTGGTAGTAGAGCCAGGAGGACATAGCTTCTTTAATTATGAAGTAGTGGGGGAGATGTAGGGGTGGGAGACCCACAAGTAGCGTGCATAGGAGACCTCTGAGTTGGTGTCCAATTATGGATTGTTCCATAGCGGTCTATTGTTTATCACTCAAGGGTGACCACCATGTGGAAACGTAATCCATAATAACGACGTGATAGTAGTACTTCAGGTTGGGGACTCCCAAGCCTGTAGTATGTTTCGATCTGTACAAGCTCTTTTTTCCCCCCATATCAAGCTGTTTTGAGAGGCTTGTATGCAGGACCCTTTTTAAAGCCGTACTGGAATCGGATCACCCATGCAATCCGATTCAGGCAAACTCTGCAACCTGCGTTTGAGGTGTCGTTAACTTTTATTGACACCTGCAGCAGATCGACTCAACACAATGTGATTGCTACTGTATGCGATGTGATGCAGGGAAATGCAGCGAATCTTGTGCTTTTCCCGCATCGCATCAGTATGAACTAGGGCTTAAAGTAAAAGAAAATCCCACATATTTGGGTTGTTTCCAGAACAGGAAAATAGGGGAAATATTCCACTGGGGGCTCTAATTTAGCAAATGCGTGCAACTGAACCCCTCGTGCGGGAACGACGGCCATACTTAACATTAGCTATGCCTCATATAGCAGGGGTAACTATACGCCGAAAAAAGCCTAACGTAAACGATGTAAAAAATTGCGCCGGCTGAACGTACGTTTCTGAATCACCGTATCTATCTAATTAGCATATTCCTTGCGTAAACATACGGAAGCGCCACCTAGCGGCCAGCCTTAAAATGCAGCCTAAGATACAACGGTGTAAGACACTTACACCTGTCGGATCTTAGGGATATCTATGCGTAACTGATTCTCTGAATCAGGCACATAGATATGACCTCCCGCACTCAGAGATACGACGGTGTATCAGGAGATACGCCATCGTATCTTGTATCTGAATCTGGCCCCATATGTGATAAATCCCAACACCAAATCGAAATGCTCTGAGATAAACTTCCAGTTCTTCCACCATGAGTGCTCAGTATGAAGATGGCCACTTACAAGAGATGGTTGACCACTTTTTACAAGACGGTCAAAAAACGCTTTTGGAACACAAGATGGGTTCTGCTAATAGCATGAATCAATTCCAATAACCACTCATGGTGGAACTAGGATGTAAAATATTATTCCACAGGAGACACGAATAAAAGTCTCCTATGAGACTTTTATTCGTCTCATAGGAGAAGTTATTTTTGATAAAGTAAAAAAACAGCAGCAATAATAGAAGTTACACTCACACATGTTGAAGTGCCTGGCCTGGCACTAGGTATTAACAGCATGTGTGAGTCAGCTCATCCTCTGGGGGTGGCATGCATTCCACGTCTGGCTGGATCCTCCGCCACTTCCAGGTCCTAATTTGATACCTCATACTAGGCTTTGCCTTCTGGAGCGAGATGTGGCAGTTGCCCTGTGTGTGTGTTGATATCTCATATCTGCAATTTCTCCAAAACAAAGCAAATCTAAAGATGAATTAACCACTTGCTTACTGGGCACATATACCCCCCTCCTGCCCAGGTGAAATTTCAGCTTTCGGCACTGCATCGCTTTAACTAACAATTGCGCGGTCGTGCGACGTGGCTCCCAAACAAAATTGACGTCCTTTTTTCCCCACAAGTAGAGCTTTCTTTTGGTGGTATTTGATCGCCTGTGCGGTTTTTATTTTTTGCGCTATAAACAAAGAAGTGAGACAATTTTGAAAAAAATACAATATTTTTTACTTCTTGCTATAATAAATATCCCAATTTAAAAAAAAAAAAACATTTTTTTTTCTCAGTTTAGGCCGATACGTATTCTTCTACATATTTTTGGTAAAAAAAAAAAAAAAAATCGCAATAAGCGACTGGTTTGCGCAAAAGTTATAGCGCTTACAAAGTAGGGGACAGAATTATTTTTTTTTTATTATTTTTTTTTACTAGAAATGGCGGCGATCTGCGATTTTTAATGGGACTGCGACGTTATGGCGGACACATCGGACACATTTTTGGCGCCATTCACATTTATACTGCGATCAGTGCTATAAATATGCACTAATTACAGTATAAATGTGACTGGCATTGAAGGGGTTAACACTAGGGGGTGAGGAAGGGGTTAAATGTATCCCTGCTTAGTGTTCTAACTGTAGGTGGAGGGGGGGGTGACCGATCTGTGTCTCTATGTACAAGAGACACAGATCGGTCTCCTCTCCAGAGACAGCACCGCTGTCTCTGTGTAAAACGGCAATGAGAGATGATCTCATATGTTTACATATGAGATCCTCTCTCATTGGCCGCACAGATCGCCTCCACTCTGATTGGCCGTTCGCGGCGATCTGTAATTGGCTGTGTCCGAGGGACACGGCCAACACAGATTTTCCCCGCAGCGCGCTCTGGAGCGCGCGCGGGGAACGCCCAAAGGGGCGGCCGTCAATTGACGGCAGTTTGGAAATTGGGATCCGCACTGTAGCCGTCAATTGACGGCAGGCGGATCCCAAGTGGTTAAAGCCTCTCAAAAGCTGCAGGTGCTTCAAGCAAGCTTTGTCAACGACTTCTTTGGAGGTTTTGAAGATGCCTTGAAGCACCACAAGTGACATGGGGTATAATTTTGTAACCACTGAAGCCCAGGATCATTTTGTAGCTAAAGGACCAGGCCACTTTTTGTAAATCGGCACTGTGTCGTTTTACTGACAATTGCGGGGTCGTGCGACGTGGCTTTCAAACAAATCTGGCGTCCTTTTTTTCCCACAAATAGAGCTTTATTTTTGTGGTATTTGATCACCTCTGCGGTTTTAATTTTTTGCGCTATAAACAAAAATAGAGCGACAATTATGAAAAAAAAAAAATTTTTTTACTTTTTGCTATAATAAATATCCCCAAAATATATATAAAAATACATATTTTTTCCTCAGTCTAGTCTGATACGTATTCTTTTCGACATATTTTTGGTAAAAAAATCGCAATAAGCATTAATTGATCGGTTTGCGCAAAAGTTATAGCGTCTACAAAATAGGGCATAGTTTTATGGCATTTTTATATATTTTTTTTACTAGTAATGGCGGCGATCAGTGATTTTTATCGTGACTGCTACATTATGGCAGACAAATCAGACACTTTTGAGCCTATTTTGGGACCATTGTCATTTTTACAGCAATCAAAAAATGCACTGATTTCTGTGAAAATGACACTGGCAGTGAATGGGTTAACCACTAGGTGGCGCTGTAGTGGTTAAGTGTGCCCTAGTGTGTGATTATTACTGTAGGGGCGTGGCCTGACGTGACACGTCACTCATCGTCGTTCCCTATGACAGGGAACAGACGACACTGCCACTGCCACTAGGAAGAAGGGGTAAAGGTTTGTTTACACTTACCTCTCCCCGTTCTTCAGCTCAGTGACCGATTGTGGTACACTGACAGCAATCGGGTCCGTGGGTCCCACAGGCGCGGTCATGGAGCTCAGGACCGGGTCGCAAGCGTGCCGCCACACGGCTGGGCTCTTAAAGGCAACGTACCTGTACGTGCTTATGCCCAGCCGTGCCACTCTGCC